>NW_006779087.1:2319931-2340410 GCF_000442215.2 Lipotes vexillifer | reverse complement strand
GGAGCACAGGCTCCGGACGCGCAGGCTCAGCGGCCATGGCTCACGGGCCTAGCCGCTCTGCGGCATGTGGGATCTCCCCGGATCGGGGCACAAACCCGTGTCCCCTGCATCGGCAGGCGGACTCCCAACCACTGCGCCACCAGGGAAGCCCTGTATATTCCATTTTGACTGAAGTCCGGGTTGGTTCTCAGCGTGGTATTTCTGTGACCTGGTACTTCTTTGCATATCTGCGGTAGACCTTCATTCATTTGTTCATTAGTGCAACAAAAATATCCACTCTGTGCCAGTTCTGAACAATAGAGACAGAACTTCCCCTGTCTTGGAGTTTTAATTCCAGTTTGGGAGTGGAGGTGGGGACAGGCAGATCATAAATATGAAAACAAACAAGATAATATAGAGTGATACTGTGTGTGTGTGTGTGTGTGTGTGTGTGTGTGTGTGAGAGAGAGAGAGAGAGAGAGAGAAAGAGTGAGAGTGAGAGAGATGGGCTATTCTCTTCTTGGAGGTACTACCTAGCAATTAAGAAATTAGTCAGGGCTTCCGTGGTGGCGCAGTGGTTGAGAGTCTGCCTGCCGATGCAGGGGACATGGGTTCGTGTCCTGGTCCGGGAAGATCCCACATGCCGCGGAGCTGCTGGGCCCGTGAGCCATGGCCGCTGAGCCTGCGCGTCCGGAGCCTGTGCTCCGCAACAGGAGAGGCCACAACAGTGAGAGGCCCACGTACCGCAAAAAAAAAGAAATGAGTCAGAAGAAATTTGCTTCTCTAAGGATTCTCTGCATTATGAAGGAACTTGGGACAAGATATATCCCCCCCTCCCAAAGATTTACTCACTATAAAGTCATAGTAGTAATCTTACACATTTTTTATAACACTTTACAATTAAAAACATTTTATATGCATGCTTTATTTCAATTTAAAGCAATTACATAGTGTTTGCTGTGTGCCAGGCCCTGTTCTAAGAGCCTTCCATAAATGTTATCGATTTAACAATAGCCAATGGGGTAGGTACTATAATTTAGCCCCATTTCATAGATAACGAAACTGAGGCTTTGAGGGGTTACCTGAAACAGAAGCAGTACTCAATGTGGGTCTTCTGCGTTTAAACCCCAAGCTCCTTCTGTGTCAAAATGAGGGTCAGTCAGGCCACAGATGGAGTGAGACTCGGGAGAAACTGGACAAATGACAGAAGGCTTGGGAATGAGGAGCTGGACCGGCACGTTAGGAAGGGGCGAGTGTGACTGGGGTTCTCCAGAACTTAATACTACTTTGAAATCGTTTTTAAGCGGCCCTAGCATTGGGAATGAGGGCACAGAATTTGAAATAGGCTATGTGTTTTGAGGAGAGGGTAGGAAGTATGAGCCGGCTAAATGATATGATCCGATATCATAATTTATGTTTTCAGCTCATATTAACCTCAGTTGTGTACCAGGAATTATACTAGACTCTGGGATATGATGATAAGTGGATATGCCTTCTTGGTCCTTACAGTCTAGTGGGGGAACATACCTACTTGTTATTTTTCACGTTTCATTTGCCCCCTCTCTTCCCCCTGCCTGGGTAAATCAAGTTTGGGCACAAGGGGATGGGGGCAGAAACTAAATCTAAATGTGTCCTATTAAACTAGTCTTTACTGTTTGACTGTATATGTGTAAGATTACAAATGGTAGGTTGGGAAAGGAGAAGTAAGGTTGTTCACTACTTTCCTATCTTTTGCCCTTTCCTTTCCTTCTGGCCCATGTGTGTGCCTAGCCGGTCTACCAATAGCTTGGCAAGTCATTTATCTCTGTCCATGAATCGGGGTGTGGGGAGGGACGTTAATAAATTAAGTCTGGAGCAGAACTGAAAGCTCCTATTTTCCCGTGTGTCCTGATCCTTGGGGGCCAGAGCAGCCCCCGTCAGCCTTCCTCCCATTTCCTGAATGGAGGCTTTAGTGTGGTGTCAGGAGGACAGGAATCTGGAGCAGGTGGGTGTGGCCTTGAAGCTTGAATATGCCACAGACTCTTCTGTGCCCTTGGGCAAGTCACCTGACCTCTCTCAACCTCCATCTTCCTATAGATAAAAATGAGAATCATAGTAAGAATACCATGTTAAGCATTTTACTTACAGATCTCATAACATCATCATAACAACCCCACAAGTCTTGCCCATTTATTCAGCATTTTAAAGATAAGGAAATTAAACTTCAAAGAGATTAAATCATTTGCCCAGGATGGCACAGCTATTTCATGACCAAGCTAGGATTTGCTTTAGGTTTTTATCCTAAGCCTATGCCCTTACCTCTCTTTGATCATCAACTTTCTCATCAATAAAAATGGGGATCGTAATAGCTCATTTTTATTTGTGCTTTGTATGATAATTCCAAGATAAGCTCTCTTACTATTTATCCCTGAAAAAACAGAGAAGTAATCCGCCCACCTGCAGATAGTGACACAGTTGGTCAAGCTCCACTATGTGTTTGCTCTGCGGTCTCATGGGGCTGGTGTCAAAACTGAATAACAATAGTTAACATTTATTGAACCCTTATACAATTTACTACAACGCTAGCTATCCCCGTTTCAAATATGGTAACTGAGGCATGGAGAGGCTAGGTCCTTGTCCAAGGCCTCACAGCTAAGAAATGGTGAAACTGAGAGGTGAACCTAGGTTCCTAACTGCTATACTAAATTTAAATGAGATAATGTATGTAAATTTTTATAATAGCTACCATCTTCTGAGCACTTACTATGTGCCAGGCATGGATCTAAACTTTTTACATGCATTACTTTATTCAGTCCTCATAATAGCCCTATGAAGTTGGTGTTATTACTCTCATTTTTACAGATGAGGAAACTGAGGCAGAGAGGTTAAATCATCTGACCCGAGTCCCACAGCTAGTGAATATCAAAGCTGAGATTGTGAACCCAGAAGTCTGTCTCCAAAGAGTGCTCACTGTAATACTATGTGTAAAGGGGCTGGGTTCCAATAAACTATTTTTTTAATTTATTTTTTAATTGAAGTGTAGTTGATTTACAATGTTGTGTTCATTTCTGTTGTACAGCAAAGTGACTCAGTTACACACACATATACATTCTGTTTTATATTCTTTCCATTATGGTTTATCCCAGGACCAATAAACTATTGATGATGATTATTTTTCAGCAGGTGGGAAGGGAAATCTATGTCCTGGGGCCAGAAATGGAGAAGGGCGGGAGGATAGGCAGAAAATCCATCAGACAATGAAAACCTGAAAGAGGTAGCAACCTGCCTGGAGACTCACGATTTAAGAACAAGGCAGACGATGCTTGCCAAGCAGGAGGGGAGGTCGGCTCGTGTTTCTTTACACCAGGTACTACATCCGCATGGACCATGGTGGTAGTGATAAGAAGTGGGAGGATTCTGGGTGCACTGGAAGAGACAGCCAACACGATTTGAAGGAGTTACCATTAGATGTACAGGTAGATGTAAGAGAGAAGGCAAGGGTGATGGCAAGGTTTGCGGCCTGAGCATCTGTGGAAGGATGAAGCTGCCATTTGCTGAGATGGGGAAGCCTACAGGCAGATGGAGCAGGTCTGGGGTAGAAATCAGGAGTTTGGTTTTGAACATGTTGAGTAGGAGATGATGTGAGCAATCAGTAGGTAGTTGGATATATGAGTCTGAAGTTCCCAGGTGAGGTCTAAGCTGGAGAGTTAGACTTGGTGATTGTCAGACTGGGTGAAACCATCTTGGGAGCATTGTCTGGATGATCCAGCTCAGCCCCAGCTACCAACCTATACTAATCTCCTGCTTCCTGTCCTTGTGGCCTTTTTAGATGTCAGCTCTGCAGGAGGTAAGTAGGTGCACAATTTAAATATAAATGTGGTGTGGAGCTGGAGATGCCGATGTCAACAAACAACCTTGCTGGAGAGGATTATGTCAAAAATTTGAAAGGTAATTTCCCATAACAAATGTGACTTTCTTTCCTCTGAATACCAGTAAAACTCATTCCAGCTTAACCAGCCATTCTTTCAGTACACGCAGAGTACTCTCCACCCCCACAAAATGATTATAATGAGGAGGTACTTTACACCTTGAAAACCTCAGACACATTAAGTGTAAAGTGATTAAAAGCACAGAAATGAGTCTGAGTTAAAAGTCTGAATCCCTGGACTGCCTTGGTGGCACAGTGGTTAAGAATCCGCCTGCCAATTCAGGGGACACGTGTTCAAGCCCTGATCCGGGAAGATCCCACATGCTGCGGAGCAACTAGGCCTGTGCGCCACAACTACTGAGCCTGCGCTTTAGAGCTCACGAGCCACAACTACTGAAGCTCACACGCCTAGAGCCCGTGCTCCGCAACAAGAGAAGCCACCGCAGTGAGAAGCCTGTGCATCACAAGGAAGAGTATCCCCCGCTCACCGCAACTAGAGAAAGCCCGCGCACAGCAACAAGACCCAGTGCAGCCAAAGATAAATTAAAAATTAAAAAAAAAAAAAAAAAAGAAGGCAAAGGAGGAGGCTCTGTCTGGGCACTGCTTCCTGTCCCAGCTTTAACCATGATCTCTGTGTGTACTGGAGTTCTACTGCTGGGGTGATCATAAGAGCCCCTTCTCTTAAAACAGACAGTCGATCATCTCTCTTCACTGCTGTCAGGCTGTGGGCACTGCATGGCATCATGAGCTCAAAGGAGGCCATCCAGATGTGCTATTTACCACAGTCATTGGGGTGAAAACCCTAAAACCCCTAGGGTGAGCCAGCAATTGCACTCCTAGGTATATACCCCAAAATTGAAAACAGGTGTTGCAACAAAAACTTGTACACAAAGATTCATAGATGCCCTATTCACAGAAGCCAAAAGGTAGAGGCAACCCAAACGTCCATCAGCAGATGAACGGATAAACAAAATATGGCATACCTATACGTTGGAATTGTTTTTGACATATGAGTTTATCTACTAGACCAGCCAGATGGAAATATGTGATAAATGGATGGAAACAAGGGTCATAAAATGAGAGAGGCGGGCATTTTTAGACCCAGACTCGCAAAATAAGTAAACGTTTCCAAACAACCAAAACAAAAGACTCCGTGGAAGCCATTTTTTTGTGTAAAAAATTAAAAAATAAAAAAAAAAAAAAAAAAGAAGGCAAAGGAGGAGGCTCTGTCTGGGCACTGCTTCCTGTCCCAGCTTTAACCATGATCTCTGTGTGTACTGGAGTTCTACTGCTGGGGTGATCATAAGAGCCCCTTCTCTTAAAACAGACAGTCGATCATCTCTCTTCACTGCTGTCAGGCTGTGGGCACTGCATGGCATCATGAGCTCAAAGGAGGCCATCCAGATGTGCTATTTACCACAGTCATTGGGGTGAAAACCCTAAAACCCCTAGGGTGAGCCAGCAATTGCACTCCTAGGTATATACCCCAAAATTGAAAACAGGTGTTGCAACAAAAACTTGTACACAAAGATTCATAGATGCCCTATTCACAGAAGCCAAAAGGTAGAGGCAACCCAAACGTCCATCAGCAGATGAACGGATAAACAAAATATGGCATACCTATACGTTGGAATTGTTTTTGACATATGAGTTTATCTACTAGACCAGCCAGATGGAAATATGTGATAAATGGATGGAAACAAGGGTCATAAAATGAGAGAGGCGGGCATTTTTAGACCCATTTTGGTTTAGACATTCACCTGGTTGGACTGTTTTTTAACATTTACAATAAAACTTTTTTTTTTTTTTACCACAATAAACAAAACAATGTATTAAAACTACTTCCAGGGGCTTCCCTGGTGGCGCAGTGGTTGAGAGTCTGCCTGCCGATGCAGGGGACACGGGTTCGTGCCCCGGTCCCCGAAGATCCCACATGCCGCAGAGCGCCTGGGCCCGTGAGCCATGGCCGCTGAGCCTGCGCGTCCGGAGCCTGTGAGCCGCAACGGGAGAGGCCACAACAGTGAGAGGCCCGCGTACCGCAAAAAAAAAAAAAAACTACCAGGATTGTCCAAATTATTTTTTAAACATTATTAGCATTTTTCATATTTATTTAAATGTTGTTTCCTTTAGCAAATTTATCCAAAATACTGAATTTTCATTATAGAACTTGGTTTATATTTAGATAATAACAGAGTTCCCAAATTGGCTTTCATCAGGATACCTTTCTCTAAGCTCTAGCGGTTGATACCTTCTCTTTAAAACATATAAGCATCTTTTTTATTATGTTGTCATTCTCAAAGATACTCTGGAGAAAAAAATGAATGCAACTCGTAGGAATTCCTCTTCATTTCTGTTAGAGTGTAGCAATTTATCATCTTACACACAGTGATCTATCAAATGGGTGAGGCTCAGTTTCTTGTTCTTTTCAGACGTAGTTGATTGCAGCTCACAGAGTAACATCTGCCTACAACTTCTTTACTTCCTTATTAACAGCCGTAACTGGGACAGGTCATTCTTTGAGTGATACATTTTGACTAGTTTTAGCCTGTGAAAAGGTCTTCTTTCTCCCCAGTCTCCACCTCTTTTGCTTTTTCTTCATTTAATCCTTGTTTGGGAAGAATTCTAATTCACAAAATCATTTTGGAGGCCTTTGCGTGACCCAGTATCCAGTGATTTAGATTCACTTGCATCGATATTCTTAAAAGTATTTTTCAAATGTGTATTTTCTTCTACCTCACTATGTGTTTAAAGTTTTCTTGAAATTCCAGTTTTCTTCTGCTAAAGATGATGGCTTCTCTGAAAAGATCTGATTTTTTAAAATTTGTATTTATTTATTTTTATACAGTAGGTTCTTATTAGTTATCCATTTTATACATATTAGTGTATACATGTCAATCCCAATCTCCCAGTTCATCCCACCACCACCACCACCACCACCACCACCACCACCCGCCACTTTCCCCCCTTAGTGTCCATACGTTTGTTCTCTACACCTGTGTCTCTATTTCTGCCCCACAAACCCGTTCATCTGTACCATTTTTCTAGGTTCCACATATATGCGTTAATATACAATATTTGTTTTTCTCTTTCTGACTTACTTCACTCTGTATGACAGTCTCTAAGTCCATCCACGTCTCTACAAATGACCCAATTTCGTTCCTTTTTATGGCTGAGTAATGTTCCATTGTATATATGTACCACATCTTCTTTATCCATTCATCAGTCGATGGGCATTTAGGTTGCTTCCATGACCTGGCTATTGTAAATAGTGCTGCAATGGACATTAGGGTGTATGTGTCTTTTTGAATTATGGTTTTCACTGGGTATATGCCCAGTAGTGGGATTGCTGGGTCATATGGTAATTCTATTTTTAGTTTTTTCTTTTTATAGTGGAACTCTTTTTAAAATTTATTTATTTTATTTTTGGCTGCATTGGGTCTTTGTTGCTGCACACAGGCTTTCTCTAGTTGTGGCGAGCAGGGACTACTCTTCTTTACGGTGCATGGGCTTCTCACAGCAGTGGCTTCTCTTGTTGCGGAGCACAGGCTCTAGGCACGCGGGCTTCGGTAGTTGTGGCGCATGGGCTTAGTTGCTTCAAGACGTGTGAGATCTTCCCGGACCAGGGCTCGAACCTGTGTCCCCTGCATTGGCAGGCAGGTTCTTAACCACTGTGCCACAAGGGAAGCCCTATTTTTAGTTTTTTAAGGAACCTCCATACTGTTCTCCATAGTGGCTGTGTAAATTTACATTCCCACCAACAGTGCAAGAGGGTTCCCTTTTCTTCATACCCTCTCTAGCATTTGTTGTTTGTAGATTTTCTGATGATGCCCATTCTAACTGGTGTGAGGTGATACCTCATTGTAGTTTTGATTTGCATTTCTCAAATGATTAGTGATGTTGAGCAGCTTTTCATGTGCCTCTTGGTCATCTGTATGTCGTCTTTGGAGAAATGTCTATTTAGGTCTTCTGCCTATTTTTTGATTGGGTTGTTTGTTTTTTTAATATTGAGCTGCATGGGCTATTTATATATTTTGAAGATTAATCCTTTGTCAGTTGCTTCATTTGCAAATATTTTCTCCCATTCTGAGGGCTGTCTTTTCGTCTTATTTATAGTTTCCTTTGCTGTGCAAAAGCTTTTAAGTTTCATTAGGTCCCATTTGTTTATTTTTGTTTTTATTTCCATTACTCTAGGAGGTGGGTCGAAATGATTGTTTTTTTCATTCTTGACTTTAAGACACTTTACCACGCCATTTAATTATGGGAATTAAATGAAGATCTTGTTTTCCTTAATCGTTCTCTAAGAGTTGCACTCACAGATTGTTTTCTTGAACTATTCGTGTGGGGAGGTGACGGATTGGCACAGACCTGTGGAGCGCTGGGTAAAGTCACAGCTGAGTCTGATGGACTTTCCATCTTGGAAATGAAATCTTGGTTTACCTGTGCTTCCGCCTTCCCCAGAGAGTGCAAGTGCCCATACAATGGAATTTTTTCACAGTTCTTTTCTGTGAAAAGAAATGAAGCACTGATACATGCTGCATCACAGATGAACCTTGAAAACATTCTGCAAAGTAAAAGAAGCCAGACACAAAAAGGCCCCATATTGTGTGATTCCATTTATATGAAATATTGGGAATAGGCAAATCCACAGAGACAAAGCAGATTCGTGGTTGCCAGGGGCTGGGGGTTGGCAGGGGAAGGGAGTGACTGCTAATGTATATGGGATTTCCTTTTGGATGATGAAAATGTTCTGGAGCTAAATAGTGGTGATCGTTGCACAACATTGTAAATGTACTGAATTCCATTGAGTCGTACACTTTAAAATGGTAAATTTGATGTTATGTGAATTTTACCTCAATTAATAAAATAACAGAAAAAAAAAAAAAAGGAAAACTAACGAAGCGGACCCAGGGGTAGAAGAGGAAGAGGAAGAGAAAGGTGAGGAATCCGGAACACTTCTCTGAGCTTAGTGTCCTCGTCCATAACATGGCGATACTAATGCTCCCATCCCCCAGCTGGCATGAGTAATAATGTGAATTAGTGTTCCATAAAATGCTTAGCACAGTGGGCACTCAGAATAGAGGTTAACTTACTCTTTTCTATATAAGTGTCTAAAACTAGTTGTCCCCTTTATTACCTCTGTTTCTTGTGACTGCGGTTTGTGGCTCCAGCAAGACCACCTGTTTCTCACAAGGGCTTGTTTCACTCTGTCTCACTGCATGTGGCAGCTGCTGCACCATCTGGGATGTTGTCCTGCCTCCCATGTTAAAGGCCAGTATGGTTCTTGGACCACTGCCACAGAATCCCCTGAGTGCTGATTTTGGGGCACCCACCTACTAAATCAGACTCTGGGGATGTTTGGTCTGGGGAAATCGGGGTAGGGGGGTCCTGCATTTTTAATGTGTTCCAGGTGATAATCAGACACGTTAGTTTGAGACAACTGTTTTAATTTATTCCTGTCTTTACCATCTCTTCCAGGAAGTCCACTCAGACCCCTCCCCTGAGACATGCTCTGATACCCAGTGTACTCCTTACTTGTGTCTGGTTCTGAGAGTCTGGGTCAAAGTCACCTTGGGTTCTACTGGGTCTGCTCTTTCCCACTGGACTGGGGAACTCCCAGGGAATGATGCCTGGCCTCCTCTTTCCTCTTGCCACCCTCGCTCCTCCTGAGTGTAGGTTCTCCTAGGACGCTGTAGGAAGTGAGACACTTTAGTTTTAAAATCCTTAGACTCCTATTTCCCTTACTTCTACACATACCTGGGAGACCTTAGCTTCTCTCTCTTCCTTCCATTCTGCTCCTGACTTTTTGAGACGGCATGGAAATTTTATTATTATGTCGCATCAGCCTTTGCTTTTCCCATCCCATCTCACCCTGCAGGATGTGTAGGTGTGGGCCAGCCCCACCCCACCCTGACAAGTGACCATGGATCCCGGAGCCGGGCCAGACTCATCTCTGACTGTCAATGAGCAGGTATCTTCTGGGGCAGGAAGAGGTGGGGGAGTGAGGGTAATGGACCAAGGAGTGTGGGCAAGGAAGAAAACTCCATAGAGCCCCTCGTCTGTTTCTTACCAGAAACACCCATCCAGATCGTCACTTTACCTATCCAGATGTAGTTGCCAGCTAGGATTTCTCAGGGGCTGGGTTTGGGGACTTAAGCTGTGACTTTAAAAAGTGAAATTAAAATGTGAAAATATGTATAAGCTAACATGGGGAAAGATTTGGATATCAGGGAATTAATTTTTTTCCTTGCTTATATATCATTTTCTAATTTTTCTTGCAATGACCTTTTATTACTTATGTAATTTTTTTTTTCTTTTGAGAGCGTGGCTTATGGAATCTTAGTTCCCTAACCAGGGATCGAACCCAGGCCCCTGGCAGTGAGACGCCAGGGAATTTCCGACTTATGTAATTTTTAAAAGGAGAAAAAAGATTAACTAACATCTCTTAAAATATGATGGGTGTAAAGTCCTTCACAGGTCAAGTTTGAGTCAGAAAGGGAACTGCTTGTGGGGGTTATTGCACTCATACTCCCCTGATGGGTCACAATGTTGCTTTTTTCCAGCAGTCTCTGGCTGGATCCAGTTTTCAGGCCAAAGGAGCGTGTTGTGGGAGTGTCTTCAGGCCTAGGCGGGAGCTCAGGGAAGGCCTGACACAGAGCTTTTTAATGTACCGGGTGTCCCTGACTCTTGAATGGCCCAGTTGGAAGCATGTCAGTGCTGGAGGTAAAGCGCTGAGTGCTGGCTCTTTGAGCAGGAAAGGGGACCCAGTGTTCCGAGGAGGCCCAGGGGCTGCCTGCATTGCTGGGCATGGGGGCTCCCCTCCAGGTCGGAGCGCGCCCACAGCAGAAGGCACACTGGAGCTGCAGGCCCACAGGGTACAAAGCTCCAGTCCAGGAGGGCCAGCGAGAGGCCACGTCTTCAGGATTCCTGACCCTCGCTTCAGGAAGTTGGCTTGGAGGGAAATCTTGGCCCGTACCCCAGAGTTTTGGAAATAAAGGAAACATGAGCATAAAAAGTTACTCAGGGGCTTCCCTGGTGGCGCAGTTGTTGAGAGTCCGCCTGCCGATGCAGGGAACACGGGTTCGTGCCCCGGTCCGGGAGGATCCCACATGCCGCGGAGCAGCTGGGCCTGTGAGCCGTGGCTGCTGAGCCTGCGCGTCCGGAGCCTGTGCGCCGCAACGGGAGAGGCCACAACAGTGAGAGGCCTGCGTACTGCAAAAAAAAAAAAAAAAAAAAAAAAAAAAGTTACTCAGTATCGTGGAGCGTTCGTTTTCCACTCCTATAATAACTCAAGGGACGTGAAGAGGGATTTGCTTCCTGTCCCGCTTGAGCTGTGGATATGGTGTTAGGGGCCATCGTAATCACACTCCAATATCCTAGCAGCCAAGAAGACAACCTTGCAAGGCCATGGGAGAGGCCATTTACCACTCCCTGAGCTGAATCCAAGAGAGGAAACAAATAGAAATGTCCCCAAGTGGTCTGGCTCTGTGGGACTTTTCCTAGCTTGTGTCAGGCCCTTCTCCCTGTCACCAGGGCCTACTTTCTCCTAGTACCTCCTTCCCTGGAATCAGGGAACTGCAGTCTGCTCCAGGGTCTGGAATTCTCACAGAGCACACAGTCCTTGAGACAGGAGGTCTGCATCCTGACATGCTCTCTCCTCTCTCCCTCAGCCATACCTAGAGCTCCGGTTCCCTAGGGCTGATCTGCCCCTCCCCCCAGCAGTGTCCCCGTCCTCTGTTTGCAGGTCATCGTGATGTCAGGCCATGAGACCATCCGAGTTTTGGAGGTTGGAGTGGATGCCCAGATCCCTGCTGAGGAGGAGGGCAAAGCACTGGAAGGTGCGGCCGCCGAGGGCTCCCAGAGCGGAGGCCCCACCAAAGCCGGTGAAGCTGCTGGTGAAGCTGGGCCAGACAACCCAGACTCCTCCGCAGAGGCAACTGGTATGAGGCTACCTGCTCCCATGTGGCATTGCTCCGCCTGAGTCCCCTCCTGTGTTCCCCCCTGGAGAGCCAGCATGAAGCCGGAGGGGGCTAGGTGGCTTTAGAGTCTCACTGTCTTCCTGTCCACTGGACAGCCTCTGGTCACAGTCTGTACTGTTGGTCAGCTCCTAGGCCACTCCTTGTCCCTGTAACTTTAGTTCTGGTTTCAGTCACTTACAGACCTAAACTGGGATGGGTCAGGGTGAGGGGATTGAATTAACCTCAGAGAGGGCTGCCAGGTCTAAACCAGACCCTCAAGCTCAAGGTGGAGAGGACTAAGCCTTCAGGATCCTGACGGCCCTTCCAAATCAGTACCTTTTGTGGTAGAGCTGGGCAGTGCCAGGAGTTGGGGATGGGAGGCCATCATACCCACCTTGGACTAAGGGTGTGTGTGTTAGGGAGGGCCTTGTAGAATCCCAGCCCCTCACTCCCAGCTGGGCTGGCATGAGTCTAGCCTGGTGGGCTTATTTGTGCTCTTATTCTCCAAAGATGACTTCAGGGCATGAGTTTGACTCTCCTGCATGTGGAATGTATATGGCTGATTGACTCACACTGTCTCCCCTAATGACCCTGCAGTACAGCTGTGAGACCGCCTGGGCTGTTCTAGAAGCTGGGGCTGGTCCTAGGCACTGCTCTCTGGGCACAGGGTACCCTTTCATTGACTTCCCTCATTAACACCTTATTAACACCTTTTGCAGGAAGCCTGGGCCTCCCTTGCCAATTCCCCCAGAAAGCCATGATTCATCTCCCCTTGCTTTCTGCTGAACTTCACCCCTTCCCTAGATTGGAGATGTGGTTGGGGGAGAGGCTGTAGGCCAAGAGGAGGAGACAAGAAGAGAGCAAAGAGAACAGGCAGCTCTTCAACAAAACCCCTGCCAGATCTCACCTCCCTCGTTCTACTCGCAAATCAGTGTGCAGATCCATTTGGGACCCTAGTAATCCGGGGTTATCTTTTCTCCTTTTGAGTAAAGGAATGATAAGAGACGTGACCATTTTCCCGTAGCCTGGAAATGTTCTGCTTCCTTGTTGAGGCCAGGATGAGCCACCACCTGCTCCCATGGGCCAGTGCCCTGGTGAGCAGACAGGAAAGACAAGGATTCTCCATCTCGGCCACCCTTTCCATTTCTTTCCAGGTTTATCCACAGTGCCTTAACTTCCTTTTTTTACCCTTTTATCCATCTTCCGTATCTCATTTCTTCTGGCGCCTTAATTCTGCTCCTTATCCAAAACCTGCTCTCAGGAATTGATCAGAGATCAATTATTTACACCTTAGCACGAGTGTTCATGGTAGCGTGCATCTTCTTCCAGAGGTTTGTATACTTAAGCTTTTCACCAAAGTCTTTATAAAGGAATTGCAGTCATTGTCAAGCAGGGAAGGGAGGTATGTTGATGGTACCTCTTAAGGAGCTGCCAGCTTAAACTGTGGCTTTGATGGAATGTTTCTGTGTATGCAATATTGAGAAGTGTTTCCTCTCAAAACAAAATAAAACTAAGTAATAGGAAACTTTCAGGATGAAAAAAGAATCTAGTGATTTGTGTCACTCTAAATTATTACCCAAACCTTGTCACACATACACATTTTTATAGGTGCGGCCCCTGAGGGCAGGCTAAGTAGCATGACACTTACCACCATATTATTTCATATTCCATGTCCTTTATTGACAGATTCACTCATCTGATTCTGGTTTTGGCTATTATCAAACTGTCTGATTTTTCATTGTCATAAACAGTGCTGCTTTGAATGGCCCTTTAATTTTATTTTTCTTTGAGGCGTAGTCCACCCAAATTCCTTTTGAAGAGAAGCCAATTATTTACATAGGAGGAAGTCATCATGCGGAAAAATACAAAACCTTGCCATCAATGAGAGAAAAAGTAATTGGCTATGGGGTACCACCTATGCCTATTAAGCCAGAAAAATAAATAAACAGTGATAAAACCTAAATTGGGTGGTGCTGTGGAGAAACAGGTACATTGTTGATGGTGCTGTAAATTGGTTCAGTCTTCCTGAAAAGCAGTCTAAGCAGGAAGCTACAAAAACCCTAAATGTAGGCAAACCCTAGGATCCATTGTCCTACTCTGGAAATACAGCATATCCTAATGAAATGACTATACAGATAGTAAGCTTTCATCACACGTGTTTATCACATTCCCATTTCCTCACTTTCCTTTTTAGGTTTCATTACACTTTGTCAAGCAAAATATTTTTTAAATTTCCAGAGGTTCAGATTATCCTTCTCTGATTTTTTTTTTTTCAATAGTTAGAAATGTATCTCCCCTTCACAGTGGAGATAAATCTGCCGTTTTGTTTTCTTTAGTATTTTATAAGGCTTTTGTGGTCGTTGCTTGTCTCTTTCATTCTTTAAGCAATCTGGATTTTTAAATTATATACTGTAAACAGTCTAGTCCTTACTTAGGTTGGTGCCTTTCCAGATTAAAACACAGGCTGGGAATGCAGGCTTGGAAGGTTATCTAGTTCAGTGGTTCCCACTTTGCCTGTGTGCTGCATCACAAGGGAGCTTAAAAGAAAAAGAGAGAGATGAAAGGTTCCTGGCCTCCACTCCTGGACATTCTGACTCAATAGGCCTAGACTAGGGCCTGGAAACCCATACCCAGTCAGTATTTAGAAGCCACTGGTGTGATGAATTGGGAGATCGGGATTGACATATATACACTAATATGTATCAAATGGATAACTAATGAGAACCTGCTGTATAAAAAAAAAAATTTAAAAAGAAACCACTGATCTGGTCAAACGCACAGCACCTAGATTCTCTTTAATGTCTCACCATATATTAAATAATAACCCCTCTCCGCATTGTTGTGTGGCTTTAAAGAGGTTTCCTGGTACAGGTCCCAGTACCTAACTAAATCCAGGTGGCAAGAGGAAGCTCTCACCTGGGTGAAAAGCTCCAATGCATAGGAAGTTCCTTTAGAACTTCCTAGAAGCTGCTCATCCAGACTTCAGACCTCAGGGAATGGCAAGAAGAAAAGCTGCCTAGTCTGGAGAGCCCCTGTAATCCTGTGTGGCCAAGACATGTCACTTACGAGACTTCACCCTACAGGAGTCCTGCCCCTTCCCCAAGCCAGCACCTGCGTCCAAACAGTAGCCTGAAGGTAGGGTGAACAATGATCCAGTTGCTGGATGGGCCAGTCGATCCCATTGATTCTAGCTCCTTCTCTCCCTGACACATGTTCCTTTCTACTACTGATTATGTGATAGGTCCTAGCATCCTGCAGAGCCAGGAGATGATGAGAGACTGATACCCAGCTGTGCCTGGGTCTGCATTTTCTTCATCCACCTGTGAGAAGAGGGTGGCCTACCTTCCAGGTCTGGCACAGGGTTCTCCAGCCTCCTATTCTCACTACCCGTAGCTTTTGGGAAGCTGCCTCTGTGGGCCAGGAAAGGCCAGTGATTGGCCTCGGGTTATGCAGAAATACAATGTAGGGCTGAGGGTTGTCATACTCACCCAGGCTCACTCCTTGTCCCTCTTTCTCCCAATGCCACTTGAAGTGAAGTCACTCCCGGGGATGCCTCCGAGCCCTGCCCCTGCCGTTGCCACCTTCAGCCAAGCCCCATGCCAGCCTCAGGCATCGCAGACCCTGACGCCACTGGCTGTACAAGCTGCCCCCCAGGTAAGGGCCACCCCAGGGAGCTGGACAGAGGGCAGTGGGCAGGAGCAAGGCATGGGATAGCCAACATGGGCTGGCCATGGGATCTGGGAACTTCATGAGGCAGGGTGGGGAAGAGGCTGTGGCTTGAGGGAGGGAGTCTCCTACTAGGTACCCCTGGCCTCTCCCCTGCCCCAGATCAGGGCCCCTGGGAAAAGTAGATCTGCATTTGCCAGGTAATCTCCTTGGGTTCAGGAAGGATTATAGAGATTACATTAACTCCTTCAAGTCATCTAATGACGAAGTGAGTGAATACCCTTGTCAGCCCCTCTAGGGGATGCCTAGAAGAGTTAATGGATTTTTGGTCCTCATTTAGAGCCAGGGGCAGCCCCAGCTCAGTGAGAAGCTGTCTCCAGGGGCCTCCAGGCATGCTGAGCTCCCTGTGACCTTTCACTGCAAGCACAGTTCTCCAAGGCATCCATCAGGATTGTCCTCCATCAGAACTTCCCGGAGGCCCCTGTGGGTCTTGACCACTTGGTTCCACCAGCCCCTGCCCCCTGCTTCCTGGCCACAAAGCATTGGTCCTGTGGGCAAGGGCCCGGGGAAGGCTTGGGAGGCACCAGGCTGTGGTGGGAGAGGCCTGTGACCCTTTCTGGTCCTGGAGCAGGGCTAGGCCCTGTCCCTCATATGTGCTGCTTCTCTGAAGGCGGCATAGTCCAGTTCAGGTGCCCCCTCAGGCGGGGTTGGGCCTCCAGCTAGGGCTTGTCTCTTCCCCGCCCTCATGCGGCCTTTTCCCACTGCCCTCAGAATGCTTTGTGTGTGCTCAGCTGGGTCTGAGAGACCCAGTGTTTGCGCTGTCAATGTTGATTTTTTATTTTTTCTTTTCTTTCTGAAATCTCGTTTGCTTTTGCAGGTCTTGACTCAGGAAAACTTAGCCACAGTTCTGACAGGAGTTATGGTTCCAGCAGGGGCAGTTACTCAACCTCTTCTTATCCCCATCAGTATTGCAGGTCAAGTGGCTGGTCAGCAGGGGCTGGCCGTGTGGACAATTCCTACAGCAACCGTGGCTGCCCTCCCAGGACTGACCTCTGCTTCTCCCACGGGGGGAGTTTTCAAGCCACCTTTAGCTGGTCTCCAAGGTAACGGCAACTCTCCCCAGGACTGCACCAGGCTCCCCACCACCTTACACTACCATCCCTGCACGTGTGCTTGTCATGTTGGACTCCAAGCCCGCGGCCCTCCCCGGGCGACAGCCCTGGAGTCTGGATCTGGTGTCCCAGGCACCCAGCCACAGAGCTGCTGCACTACCTCGGGACTGTAGGCCATGGCACCATGCTGGCCCAGCAGGCCTCTCCGCCTTCAGCCAACTGTCTGAGACTACCCCTCCCCCCTACGCCAGAACTCACCCTGTGACCAGCCTCCTGAGAAGGACTGCAAGAAGATTCAACTTCTGGTTTTGAATCTACACCTCTCCAGGCCCAAGGGAGGGGGGATGAGAGAAGTTGGCATGTGCCGCCCCCGCCAAGATCAAGTGAATCACAGCTGCCTGTCCCCCCTGCCCCAACCCCCCCTCATTCTTGTGCCAGATCCCTTGGGATTGGAGCCTCCCTGGGCTACGGCAAGGCGTTTGAGCACCTCTGTCTCTGCCTTGCTCCGTAGCAGCTGCCGTGCTGAATGCCGCTCTCCCGGCACCTGTACAAGCTGCCCCACCGGCCCAGGCCTCCTCGCCCACCCGGCCCCGACCGCCAGCCCAGCCCCAGACGCTGATCCAGACCCAGCCGCTGCTGCAGACCACACCTGCCATTCTGCCGCAGCCCACTGCTGCCACCGCGACTGCCCCCACCCCCAAGCCAGTGGACAGCCCCCCACAGATCACCGTTCAGCCTGCAGGCTTCGCGTTTAGCCCAGGAATCGTAAGCTGCTGCCCTCACCAGGGGCTAAACGGGGATGGACCGAATCTCTGGCCAAGGGTGAACCTGACCCTTCCCTCGGGGGAGGAAGGAGGTAGAGGACCAGCCCCCTGAACACGGCTCTCTTGCAACACTTCGGCACAGATGGGCTCCTTCTGAGGCCTTCCCCTGCAGCTGCCAGCCCATCCGTCCCAGACAAGAGTAGACAACCTCTGCCAAGAGGGCTGGGCAAATCCTCCAGAACCTGAACCACTGGACCAGCCTTGGAGGGTGGGATGATGTCTGGGGATTACAAACTTGTGAGCTGTCGCTAAGGTGGAGCTAGAGGCTGTTAGATGTGACTAGAGTCACATCAGCCCCTCCAGTCTGGCCTTTCTACTCTCCCAGGGCTAGCCCGAAAGATCAGCCAGAGTTACTCCTCCATGACTGCGACCCCGCCCTTTCCTGCTCACCCCCTGCAGCCCCTGGCCCTGGACACTGTTCAGCTGGTGGACTTGGGCCTGCGGCCCACATTTACCTCTGCCCAGCATCCATTCCCCCCCCGTCCCAGTACCCTCGGCCCTCTTCCCTCTGCCTTGGGCTCTTTCTCGCCCCATCGCCTCTGAGCAAGGCTCTTCCTCCACCCACAGATCAGTGCTGCTTCCCTCGGGGGACAGACCCAGATCCTGGGCTCCCTCACTGCAACTCCGGTCATTGCCAACGCCGTTCCCAGCATGCCGGGGATCAGCAGTCAGATTCTCACCAACGCTCAGGGACAGGCAAGTGGTCAAAGCCAGGCTGAGGGGTGGGGGCTGGTGGAGATGCTGGCTGTGGACGAGGGGCAGGACGTGGGCTGAGGGTCATGGGAACTCAACTAGGGTGACGAGCTGCTGTTCATACCTCTTGGGTGACAGCTCTCTGCTGATGTTGAGGCCAGGCAGGGGCGTAGCCCCCATCCAGCCCTGGTGGTACTCACTCTAGCTGGGGGTTTTCGTTTATGGAACACTCACTTTGTGACCAGCCTCTGTGCTAGGTGCTTTTTCATACATTATCCCACTTCTTTTTTGAGTACACACCTACTGGGTGGAGATTTTTATTCCCGTTTTACAGGGGAGAAGGCTGAGGTTCAGAGAAATTAAGCCGCACCGTTAAAATGTGGCAGAGCAGGGATTCACATCCAGATCTGTCTGAATGCACATGCAGACCTACTCCTGCCCCACCACGGCTCTGGAGAGAGAGTAAAGGAAGCGGCCCCTAGAGTGTGAATCCTTCACTTTCTTGTGAGGAAACAGGCCCAGAGGGGTTAAGTGATTTGTCTAAGTCCCTTCCTGCCAATGTGGGGATTTGGGTTGGGGGTGGACCTGGACGCTGCCCTCACATTTGGGGTCCCTATGTTTCCCCCCAGGTTATTGGAACACTTCCATGGGTAGTGAACTCGGCTAGCATGGCGGCCCCAGCACCAGCCCAAAGCCTGCAGGTCCAGGCTGTGACCCCCCAGCTGTTGTTGAACGCCCAGGGCCAGGTGATCGCAGCCCTGGCCAGCAGCCCCCTGCCTTCTCCCGTGGCTATCCGGAAGCCAAGCACTCCTGAGTCCCCTGCTAAGAGTGAGGTACAAGGGATGGGTTGGGGGATGGGGACAGGCAGTACTGTCTGGCATGGGTGGCCTCCCTCCAGGCTGTGAGCTGGACGACACTATTTCCTGAAGCCCCTGGGACCTGGGAAAGCAGGGCACCTCCCCATAGCTGGGGGAGGTTCCAGGGTAGAAGGTTCACACGAGTCCACGCATTCTCTGCCTGGGAAAACAGCACCACCGTCCCCCGACCCCTTACCTACACACACCGAGCATGTGTATATGCACACTCAGAGGTCAATAGCACTTTGAGAAAGCCAGGCAGGGGTGGTCAAAGTAAACTGGGCCTCGGTCAGCTCCAGGGTGAACAAATCGCTAGAAAGGCCCTGAGAGGCTCGTTCTGTACCCTTGCCCTCTTCACCCCTTCATCCCTCCACCCCTCCGCCCTGCACTGTGGCACTGATTATTCATTTATGTGTTCATTCTAGGAGCAGTTTTTGAGTGCCTACTATATTCCAGGTGCTGAAGATGTAGAGCTGAATAAGATGCCCTTCCTAACCTTAGGTAGCCCAGCATCAGAGACAATTATAAGTCAGCGTGACAAAGGCTCTGATAGGGGCAGGATAAGGTGCTTTGGGAACCCACAGAAGGGAGCTCTCAGCAGACTGGGGAGTTTGACAAGGCTTCATAGAGTAGGACACTGAACTAATCTAAAAGGGATGAGTTGGATGAGAGAGGATTCTACCTCCACAGAATTGCAGGAGGTACAGTGTGCCAGAGCAGGGGTTCTCAAACGTGAGTGTGCCGCAGAACCAACTGGAGGGCTTGCTGGGATGCAGATTCCCGGGCCCGACCCCAGAGCCTCTGATTTAGTAGGTCTGGAGTGGCGTCCAAGAATTCACATCCCTAACAAGTTAGTGGTATGTAGCTTCCCAGCTTCACTGAATAACCTCTTAGCCTCATCTATAAAATGGAGGTGATAAGAGTACCAACTTCAGAAGGTTATGAATGTTAAAGGATAGATTACACATAAGGCGGTTTATACTCTGGTGCACAGAGAGCACTTGAAAAATGGTGCTTTTATTGTCATCACTAATATTAGGTAGTGGGGAGTCGCGGGAGGGTTTTTAGCAGGGAAGTG
Source organism: Lipotes vexillifer (assembly GCF_000442215.2). Taxonomy (NCBI): domain Eukaryota; kingdom Metazoa; phylum Chordata; class Mammalia; order Artiodactyla; family Lipotidae; genus Lipotes; species Lipotes vexillifer. The sequence continues at coordinate 2,320,339 of NW_006779087.1, read as the reverse complement.
GCTGATTAGATTTGCATTTAAAAAATTCCCTCCGTTATCCAGGTGGAGCCAAGAATCGGACTGTGGTGAGACTTGAGTCATCGTCCCTGTTAGGAGACAGCTTAAACAATTCTAGCCAGAGACAAGGAGCTCTGAACAAGGCCCTGGGGATGACGAGGGAATGACTTGAAGCTACCAGGAGGTAGAATTCAGGGAACAGGACCCATCCTAAAGAAAACTGCACTTTCAGGAAGCTTTAAAAAAAAAATCACACTAGGGCTTCCCTGGTGGCGCAGTGGTTGGGCGTCCGCCTGCCAATGCAGGGGACACGGGTTCATGCCCCAGTCGGGGAAGGTCCCACATGCCGCAGAGCGGCTGGGCCCGTGGGCCATGGCCGCTGAGCCTGCGCGTCCGGAGCCTGTGCTCCGC
>NW_006779087.1:2312207-2319777 GCF_000442215.2 Lipotes vexillifer | reverse complement strand
AAAAAAAAAAAAAAAAAAAAAAATCATACTAAAAATGCTAATTTCATATATTTATAGTTTCTCCTGATTATAAATTCGATACATGTTATTTATAAAAATTCGAACGTTATGTGTGATGTCAAAAAGTAAAAATCCCTTCTAACTCTACTTCCAGAGATGACTTCCATTGACAGTTTGCTTTATATGCCTCAAGATTTTTTTTTTCCGGGTAATTCATCTGTCTTTTTAAAGGAATTATTCCATAAAAACTGTTTTTCACCTTACTTTTTTTTTCTTTCACTTAGCACTGTGACTCAGCTCTTTCCGTGGCAGCAGTTAAGAGATCAACCTTATTCTTTGTCATGGCTGCGCAGTATCTTCATGTAGAGAGGTCCCAGAAGCCATTTGCCAGTTCCCTATTCATGGATATTTGGGGCCTGGAGGCTCTAGAATCAGGTTTAGGCTTCTCCTTTGAGGGCAGAGGTCTGAGAGCAGTTATCTCAAGGGCGGACACTTGTCGGGGCTTTGACCAGGTATGCTCAACCTTTCTGAGCCTCTGACCTGCCTGGGTCATAGGCAGCAACAAGGCCCCGGCTTCGTGGGGCACGTTCTATGCTTATTTTGGAGGTCATTGTCATTGGGTGGGTGCTAATGCGTAGTAGCTTCTAGTCTTGCTTTTTGATGGGGCACAGGTAGGAGTGTGCTGGGTGAGTGAGGATTCCATGCCCACTTTTTTTTTTTTTAATTTATTTATTTAATTTATTTTTGGCTGCGTTGGGTCTTCGTTGCCGCGTGTGGGCTTTCTCTAGTTGCGGCGAGCGGGGGCTACTCTTCGTTGCGGTGCGCAGGCTTCTCATTGTGGTGACTTCTCTTGTTGCGGAGCACAGGCTCTAGGTGCGCAGCTTCAGTAGTTGTGGCACCCGGGCTCAGTAGTTGTGTGGCTCGTGGGCTTAGTTGCTCCACGGCACGTGGGATCTTCCCGGACCAGGGCTCGAACCCGTGTCCCCTGCATTGGCAGCTGGGTTCTTAACCACTGCTCCACCAGGGAAGTCCCTCCATGCCCACTTTTGCCCTGCCTCTGGCCCCACCAGAGACTCCACCCCCCTGAAACAGGCAGGCGGGCAGTGGGGTTTGTTGGTGCTTCTCCTCGCAGGTGCAGTCCATCCAGCCCCCGGCAGCTATGCCCCAGCCAGCTGTGGTCATTGCCAGCCCAGCCCCAGCGGCCAAGCCATCTGCCTCTGCTCCCATCCCAATCACCTGCTCAGAGACCCCTACTGTCAGCCAGCTGGTGTCCAGTAAGTGGCTTCTAGAGAGGTTGTGGAGAAGGGGAGAGGCATTTATTTGGACACGATGACCTCATTAGATGACGCTCTCCTTAATAAACTTCCTTGAGTCCACAGGGGAAGGGCACAGGCCCATTGCCAGGAACTGGCTTTCTTATTCTGTGGAGCTGGATTCTATGCATGATGATGGTGGAGGCTGCTTAGCCAGCTGTCAGGCTGCTTCTCTGAGAAGCCAAGCCATTGGCTGTCTCCCCTGTGGTCTCTCACCCAGCATTTGAGGAATGTGGATGGCCAACAGGTGTGCTTGGGGCCAGGCTAGGGAGAATGGGGGAGGGTCAACAGTTAGAGCTGGAAGAACTTGAAAATAGGCCTCTACCTCTATACACATTGGTCCTGGCCTCTTACCCCCAAGTCTTATTTGTCTTGGGGACAGGGGTGATGAGGGTCTTAAGGGTACATAGGCCTTTTGTCAAATGTCCTTATCCCTCACTATAGCACCAGGCTAGGCCAATGGGCAAGATAAGCAGTGAAGGTTGTCTGTCTTACACACACCCCTGCCCCCTTCCTCTGGCCTAGAGCCACATACCCCGAGTCTGGATGAGGACGGGATCAACTTAGAAGAGATCCGGGAGTTTGCCAAGAACTTTAAGATCCGGCGGCTATCCCTGGGACTCACACAGACCCAGGTGGGTCAGGCTCTGACCGCGACAGAAGGCCCGGCCTACAGCCAGTCAGCCATCTGCCGGTGAGTAAGGCTGCCTTAGACAAGGTCAGGGCACTCACAGGGGCCCAGGTATCTGGTCCTTTTCCATATTCTCCCTGGCTTCTGCCCTCTTCCGGACAAAGAAAGCTGTTCTAAGGGTAGACATGAACACCTCGAGTAACCAAAGTCTTTCTGGGGGCCCTCTGAAGTTTAGCCCCAAATCCTGAGCATTTATATTGTCTTTTATGGGAAAGCCAGGATCATAATCCATTTAGGAATCCTAGAGGGACAGGAGTACAGCTTATGAAATTAGTCACAAAAGTGAGAACTTCAGTTCTGGCCTGGTTCTCAACTATAACCCACTATCACCCCTATCACGCTCCCATCTCCCCCTCTTTTGAGACATGACTATAAAGTGATGTAGCTGATTTTTCTGTGTGCAGCGTACAGACTGGTTCTGGTGCCGGTATTAAAGGAGGGGTAGGGAATTCCCTGCCGGTCTAGTGGTTAGGACACTGCTAGGGTCCCAGGTTCAATCCCTGTTCGGGGAACTAACATTCCGCAAGCCACGTTACATGGCCAAAAACAAACAAACAAACAAACAAAAGAAATAAAGGAAGGATAGCCGAGGGTTTCAAACATGAAAAAACACACGGTTCAGGGTTGGCCAAAAGGTTTCATCTGCCTGCCAATTCTATAGATTAGACTAGAGTGACTATTAGACTACCGTGCCATGTTGGGAATTCTGTAGTCACATCGGGGCTCAGCCAGAAAGAGTATTCTGACTTAGAGATGCTGCAGTTGGAGGAGGACAGTACTTACGACATCCATTTGGCATCTCTGGAGGCCTCTCAAGATGAATCCTTAAAGGACCTCACCCATTTGGATATGAAAGTTCTGGAATGGTGCTCATTAAAGCAGTTGCCCTGTTATCATCGCACTACTGAACCGAGGCCATGGGAATGGTCTCCCTGTTATGACCTGGGATACAAGACAGTCTGAGGAGTCTGGGCTTGGCCGAGCCAGGGGGTTTTAGTGGGGGTGGTGAGGGGAGCACTGAGCACAGCCCCACCAGCCCCAAGAGGAGCAGCCCCTTGTGGACAGCGCTCGTGCCTGGTGTGGGGAGTAAGACACTCTGACTGTTCCTTCCTGGGCTTGGGTCACCTACAGGTTTGAGAAGCTGGACATCACGCCCAAGAGCGCGCAGAAGCTGAAGCCAGTGCTGGAGAAGTGGCTGAATGAAGCCGAACTCCGGAACCAGGAAGGCCAGCAGAACCTGATGGAATTTGTGGGAGGCGAGCCCTCCAAGAAACGCAAGCGCCGCACCTCCTTTACCCCCCAGGCCATAGAGGCTCTTAACGCCTACTTTGAGAAGAACCCGCTGCCCACAGGCCAGGAGATCACCGAGATTGCTAAGGAGCTTAACTACGACCGGGAGGTCGTGCGGGTCTGGTTCTGCAACCGGCGCCAGACGCTCAAGAACACCAGCAAGCTGAATGTCTTTCAGATCCCTTAGGGCTGAGCCCCCAGCCCTGTGTTCCAGCACTTTGTACCTTCCCTTGGCACCCGGCTGCAGCCACCGCCCTGCGGCATCTGTCATTCTGCCATGCGTGGCTGTGTTTGCCCTGGGTCGTGAGACTACACTGTGCGCCTGTGTTTCAGCCCCCTCCCCCTCCCCCCACATCGTCCACATCCTGGGGAGGGCAGTGGGGCCGGCCTGAGACCTCCAGGCTTGGGGATGGTCACGCCAAGGGAGGGGATTTGTGGTGTCACTTGAAGAAGCACTTTGCTAATGTGGGTTTTGAAGGGTGAATTCTGGCTGTGAACCGGAAACTCCCCTCTCTGGGGCAGGGCTGCAGCAGCCTCTGAGGACCACTGGCCATTAGCTCTTGTTTTTGACAGCATTCTCTTTCCACTCTAAGCAGGCTTCCACTGGAGACCCTCTGTACCTGCCGTGCCCTCTGCCTGAAAGAACCCAACACATACAGTTCTGAAAAGGGTGATGTGCTGCTCAGAAGGTCAGACGCCATGTCTGCCTCGACCTCAAGGTCAGAACGTTTCCACAGCCCTGGGGCCAGAACATGTGATCTCCTCTCCCATCTCTCCCTGGTTCCTTTGGGAGGGTGGAAAATTGCCCTAAAGCAGAACCTTTTCCTTTGTAAATCATGTTGGAAGGAAGCAACAGTGAACTCTAGCTGTCCTGGAGTTGACCTGGGTCTATAGCAGGTTGGGAACTTAGTAAATAAGGCCATCCTCCCAGATTTTAATCTGATCTCTGTCCGTGGCCATCTCCACATCAGAATGGTGTGGTTAAGAGAGCTTGCAGCCTGGAAAATCCCCCGGCCCAGCTAAGCAGGCACTGGGTGGCGGGGCGGGGGGTGGGGCAAATTCACACGTTGGAATGATAATGCCCAGTGTGAGGGGGGTGGGGGGTGGGGTGGGGTGGGGGTGGAAATGAGGAAAGGAATGCTGACTCTCTCTTGTCCTCACACTCACCGCCCCCCCAGTCCTGGGCCCTTCTCAGAAGCAGCAAATTAAACAAGAAGCCAGACAGCAAGGCCCTGGGAAAAAAAGCCAAGATCCAGAAAGAGCTGATGGCAGCCCTGGAAGGTCTCTGTGGAAAGTGACTTAACTCTAATTTTCTTTGGAACTTGACGTCTTGGATACTGGAGGAGAAATCTAACTTTGTCCAGAGTCTTAGACCACGTGTTTGTGTAAGCAATCCCCCCAGTGCGCTTCTAAGCTAAGAATACCCCTGGAGCAGGCTGGGTTTTGCCTTCAGAGAGGGTAGCTATGGTACATTGGGGGTTGGCATCTCATCCAAGATGTTAAGTGAGTTTCCCAGCCTCACTGTGGCTGGGCCTCCCCTGGAATTCAGTAGGGGATCAGGAGAGGACTGCAAGGTTTGCTGAGATGAGCCCAGACTTGCTGTGTAGACTAGACTTAAAGGGTCACACACAAGTCACAGGGGTGAGCCACCCCCTCCTTTCACAACTTCTGTCCTTACAGAGCCAGGTCTCTAGGTCTCTACAATAAACCCTGAAGAGGTGACTGCCAGGCGAGGGCACATCACCACCTCTGTCAGACACTGGTGCAGAGCCTAGCCTCGCTTCCTCTGGCATGCTGTGTTTCCTTTCCTGCCTGCAGCTGCCCCCTCCCAGGCCCTACAAAGCCAGTGTGGCCGCCCGCTTGGTAGCTCTGCCAGTGAGAAGGCAGTTGTGTGTCCAATGGCCCGCTCCCGCCTACCCCACGCCACTGCATCCTGATCAACCAAACGTGCTCGAGTGTGGTGGAGGATGAGGAAGCAGGTGGGCACCTTGTCTGCCCCAGCCTCCTGGGAGAGACTACGTCTCCAAGGGTAAGGTCCCGCACTCAAGTTCAGGGTTATCAACCTGTCTCAATGAGATGATGAGCTCACTTGAGAGGGGTGTTGTAAACAAGTTTTCAGTAAGAATAAAGTAGTGCCAGAATTTGTAAAGGATTCAATCACTTATAGTTCAATAAATTAGACAGATATGGGTTTTTACCCTCAAGCCCTTGTGTTCAGATATGCTTTCTTTTTTGGGAGAGACAAGTGGGTCGTGGCTGGTGCCCTGGGAGTAGCATATAACCCAGGGCGTGTCCGTGGCAGTGGATATGCAGGAGGACACCATCTGTCCTGTGTCACGGCAGGAAAAAGCTGATGCACTGCTGCTCTAAATTAGGCCTGGCCATGCTTTCTTAGCTCCTCCTGCATCTAAATGTGTCTTCCCAAGGCTGGGCTAGAACTAAAGCATTTTTTCCTCTGCTGGAATGATGGGTTGGTCTTTCAGAGGAACCAGTCCAGGGGCAGAATGTTTGCAGGCTGAATTCCCCAGGCAGGGGGATACAGGATGCCCCTGAAGTGTGCCCAAACCAGAGCTCACCAGCCTGATCTCTGCTCTTGTTTCCCCTACCACGGGGCCCCCAGAAAGCAGCAATGGCCCTGAGGTGGGTTTTTTGTTTTGTTTATATTTTTGTTTTGAGTAGCATCAGGCTCTGAAGGGAGTTGATATCAATTTTGTTTTGAAAGCACCTTTCTGGTTATCAGCCAGATCTCAGTGGCTCCTTTACCATGGAAAGGCAGGAGAAAGGGCAGAAATGGCTTAACTGTTTGCATGTGTTTTGTTTGTTATTGTTTTAAAGACCAAAACTTTCTATGGCTTAATGAATTGGCTGGGGCCTTTGACCCTGCACTAATCAAGGCATTTTATCCAGGTGGGGTCCAGGGAAAGAATTCAGCCCAATGGGTTAAGGAACCCATTTGACTTTGGAATGAGAGACCCTGACATTTTTGTGTCCTTGGAAATCCAATCACCTTCCGATGCCTAGATTCCCTTCCTGTCTCCTAGGCCAGGCTCTGACGCTGAGGTTCTGACTTGATCCCGGACGTGGGACAAAGTCTGCTGAGAGCTGGAGTGGGGGGTCAGGAGGGGAGAATGGGGGAGAAGCACTTGATGTAGTTGTGTGGAATAAACAGTATTTTTTCTTTTGTACTGGTCTGCTTGTTTCTCTTCTACCTCTCAGGGTGATGTGAGGGAGTCAGTGTCAGAGACCAGGGGAGGAGCTGGCTTCGCTATCAGAGGCTGTGGCCGGGAAAATCCCATTGCAAGAGGATCAGTGCCCTGAACTCCTACTTCCCCGCCCAGGCCTTCCAGCCGGGACTTTCCCCATGGGGTGCAGGGTCAAGGGGATGTGCCCTTTTTTTTTCTTTTTTTCTTTTTTTTTGCGGTACGCGGGCCTCTCACCGCTGTGGCCTCTCCCGTTGCGGAGCACAGGCTCCGGACGCGCAGGCTCAGCAGCCATGGCTCACGGGCCCAGCCGCTCCGCGGCATGTGGGATCCTCCCGGACCGGGGAACAAACCCGTGTCCCCTGCATCGGCAGGCGGACTCTCAACCACTGCGCCACCAGGGAAGTCCAGGGATGTGCCCTTTTTCCTTCTAGATCACCCCCTGATACCTAGGATCCCACAATTCCCTGCCAAGCCCACTTTCTAGCCCCTCTTCCCTGGGTCCTGATAATAGATTGTGCTGTTGGTGTATACACTCCTGGCCCAAGAGGTGACCAAGAGGCAGCTGTTTGTCAGAAAGCTGGGTGGATGGAGCTTGGCTGTGCGGACTGGATGCTGATACATATACACAAAGCCCTTTGCAATGTGAGGGGGTGCTGCGAGGGGGAAGAGAAGGCAGGCTGCAGGCTGGGGGCCAGGACTGGGGCACATTCTAGCACAGAACATCAAGGAGTCTTAGAAGTCCAAATTCAAACCTGGCCTTCCCGGTCATTATGAAGGTATGCTTATCATGATAGGAGGCAAGAACAGTCACAGTTAGGTTGATTATGCTTTACAAAAATTTAGATATATGGTAAGTGGGTCTTCCTTTGTGCTTTTCCCCAGGCCTGCAAATGTTATGGGCAGGCCTGCCACCTGAGCTCAGGGCTGGGAGAGCATGGCTGTAAAAAGGGTCTCTCCCTCCTAGGAGGAGGGTTCATGCCATGCTCCCCTGCAACCCTCCCTCCTCCCCCCTCCACCTCCTTGGTACTGATGAGGTCTGGGCTACATAATCTAAACTGGTGACAACAAGGCAT
>NW_006779087.1:2252580-2312197 GCF_000442215.2 Lipotes vexillifer | reverse complement strand
GCATTCCTGAGCCAGGCACTGTGCTGGGTTCTAGATCATGCTCCACTCCCCTCCACAACCCAAGGGACAAGAGATGTCTAAGACTCTGAACGTCAGGCTTGGGGATCAGAGGAGCTTTATAGCACTCGAAATAATGAGGCCCAAAATGACACAGAAGCCAGCACTTACCTCTGCATAGATCTCACAACCCTAATATTGGCTGTCCACACTAGACTGCAACCCCTCAGGACCGAGGCCAAGGGCACAGAGCAGGTGCTTGATAAATATCAGATAGATGACTGAATGCATTTCTACCCTCCCTTTCAAGGAAACAATAGGAGCTGAGTCCCTGACTTCAAGCTACTGGGAGAAAGCAGGTACAGAGGCTTCAGCAGCAACGCTGCAAGGTTTGGACTGTGATGTGTGGGAGTGAATGGAATCTGGGCTGCAGCTGGCCCTGAATGGAGAGAGGCATCTCCCAACAGCTCCCAGCAGAAGAGTCAGTGGAAGCTGTTGCCACTGGCTCAGACCAGTTTGAGTGTGGTTCTTGGCAAACTGGCCCAGGAAAGCTTTAAAGGAAGAGGGGTGGGTTTGTAGAGGGACTGCAGTTTCTATTCCCAAGTCTGGGATGTTCCTCTGGGCTCCTGAACCCAACTCCAATGGGTGTGTGTGCAGGCTTCCCCACACCAAAAAGCATTTCTCAGGCACTAGCAGTGTGTCTGAGAGCTCAGTTCAATTCTGACATTACCTACCCAGAGATGGCATCAGATTCCACAGGTAAAGGCCTCAGTCCCAAAAGACTGCCCTATACTTCAGATGCCTTTTCTCTTAACTGCAGGGTCCATCAAAAAAGCCAGACTGGGCCTCAAAGGCTTGCTGTCTGGAGTGTAGGAAGATGTGAAGAGTTAAAACTAGATAGTCACACATGAAAAGATGCTCAACATCACTAATTATTAGAGAAATGCAGATTAAAACTACAGTAAGGTATCACCTCACACCGGTCAGAATGGCCATCACCAAAAAATCTACAAACAATAAATACTGGAGAGTGTGTGGAGAAAAGGAAACCCTCCTACACTGTTGGTGGGAATGTAAATTGGTACAACCATTATGGAGAACAGTATGGAGTTTCCTTAAAAAACTAAAAATAGAACTACCATATGATCCAGCAATCCCACTCCTGCACATATACCTGGAGAAAACCATAATTTGAATAGATACATGCACCTCAATGTTCATCGCAGCACTATTTACAATAGCCAGGACATGGAAGCAACCTAAATGTCCATCAACAGAGGAATGGATAAGATGTGATACAGGGATTCCCTGGTGGCACAGTGGTCGAGAGTCCACCTGGTCACCAAGGTAGTAAATGACGCCAGCACAAATCCTGATCTTCAGACCACCACCTTTTAAAAACTACGACACTTTCACCTATCTCATCCTTTCCTGTTGAAAAACATTAAGGGAGAATGAGGAAGATAAAAAGACTATCCAGGGGGCTTCCCTGGTGGTGCAGTGGTTGAGTCCGCCTGCCGATGCAGGGGACACGGGTTCATGCCCCGGTCCGGGAAGATCCCACATGCCGCGGAGCGGCTGGGCCCGTGAGCCATGGCTGCTGAGCCTGCGCGTGCGGAGCCTGTGCTCCGCAACGGGAGAGGCCACAACGGTGAGAGGCCCGTGTAACGCAAAAAAAAAAAAAAAGACTTTCCAGGGAAGTGGGTCTGAAGCAGTCTTGACCCCGTTAAGAGGTGAGTTTAATGAGACAGTGTTCCAGGAGCAAACAAACGCTTGTTAGGAGCGTTTAGGTAAGTCAGCCAGGGTGTGGGTGTCGGTTCAATAAGACTAGAGCGAAAGCTCCACCCACGCCTTAGGGTGCTGACTCGCTTACTTAGCGGACGCCAGAGCTCAGGTAGCCCCAAGGAGGGACGTTTGAACGCACGCTGTTTACTCTGCCAGATCCCCCAGCCCATCTCCTGCGGGCAGAGAGCCGTGGCGTAGCTAGCCTATCATCACTGCCGAGGCCGGCGAGGTCGCTTCTTCATTGGCTAGCGTCAGGGTGATACACGTTCTCCGGACCCGAGAAAGAAGAGGGCGCCATGATTGGTTGGCGCTGGGGCGGTGGGCGGTGGAGGAGCCTGGCAAGTCTGGGATTCAAGCCGGTCTTGGGCTTTCTCCACCCATGCTTCGAGGTCGTGGGGGGCTGCAGAGGGCTGGGAGTCGACTCAGCGGAAACCTGGATTTGGTTCTAAGAGCCGTGGGATTGAGAAGGGGTGACCGGAAGTGATTTTGGGACTGACCGGAAGCGAGGCCTGGAGGGGAAAGGGAGACTGGTTCCCGGGAGGGAGGAGGGTTTCCCGCAGAAAGGGGCGGGGGAAAAGGTGGGAAGGCGGCGTGGGCGCGCAGGGTAGGTAGCGGGTCGCTGCTGCTGGTCTGTTTAGAAAGCAGCGAGTGACCACCACGAGTTCAAGGGGAGAGCCCAAAGAGTGGGAGTGCGAGGAGTCCAGGGTTGCCTTTGGGCAGTCGGGAAGAGTGAAGCCAAAGGACCCTCGCGCGGCTCCGGAGAGCTGGGCAGGGGTGGAGGTGAGGGTGGGGGTGGGGGTAGGGATTTTGGAAGTCAGGGCAGCCAAGAGCGAGGATACAAGCGTGCGGGAGATTAGTTGTGTGGGCAGTGCGGGTGGGGCTTGGGGGCGGCTGGTGAGTACTGCGGGGGAGATCTTGGTTTGGAGTTTTCTACAGTCTTGCAGTCTTGCCCCCGTTGGGTAGAATCACACTGCTCGCCTTTGTACAAGAAACGGTGTCTCCTGAGGCAAGGAAGGAGCCAGGATGGCCTGGGCTCTGAAGCTGCCTCTGGCCGATGAGGTGATTGAATCCGGGCTGGTGCAGGACTTTGATGCTAGTCTATCCGGGATCGGCCAGGAACTGGGTGCTGGTGCCTATAGCATGAGGTGAGTGAGATTTTCCCAGACCCTGCACCTTCCGAATAACAAAGGCAGGATAGAGAATAAGGGGGGGAAAGAGAGTGAGGTGTATAGAGTTAGAGAGGCTCTCCGTGGTTAGAGAAAACGAACTTGTTTCTTTTGTTGTTTTGAGTAGTGAGTATAGCGGTAGAAAGGGAAAAAGAGATTACAGGCAGTGTCAAGAATAGCCCTTGGTTAGCAACCAGATGAATGTTCAGAGGCTTTTGTGCCAGTGTGGGTGACTTGGAGACTGTGGTTGTGCGTGCGCGTGTGGATAGGTTGCCCTGGACTTGTGTGAAAAGAGGCCGCTTTGAACATGTGAGAGATGTTTAGGGAGTCGGGGCTTAATGATGAATGTTGGTTGACTGCTTATTGGGAGGAAATGTGAAACCTTTAATGAAGTCCACACATCTGTGTCTTAACCTGCTTTCAGGCTTTACTCAATTCTAGGGTTTCTGACTTTTGAAACATAAGCTGTGAAATGAAAAAGTGTCAAAAAGAACTCTTAGATGCTTCTAGACCTTCATGTATCAAGCCAAATGTTGATAAGAAATAAAAATCTCCTTTGAAAGCAACATAACCTCCCATGTAATATATTTGCATGTGTTAGCTACTTTATTCCCCCAATATCGTTTGTTTCACTTACAAGGTGTGTAAGAGCCATGTCTGGAAATGTTGAAACATCTGCTTCTTAATGTTTGATGGAACATAATTGGGTTTCCAGATGCATTGTAAGGCTTAATCTAAATGAGTCAAAGAGACTTTAGAATTTAGCACTTTAATTAGGTTTATGAGTTTATAGTGGGAGGATGCCTTTTATGGGGAAAATGGACAAATTTTGCATTCTGTTAGTGAGCTCCTTTGAGAGTTATAAAAGTGAACTTCCTTTCTTTAACTCTGCTAAGCCAAAGTGGAATTTCCTCACTGAAGTAAAATTATGAATTAGAACTTCATGCTTCATCTTCAGGAATCTTTGCTTACAGTTAAAATAATAAAGGCTATCCTTGAATGCATATTTTAGTGATTTTCAGGGAAATTTGAGTGCTATCATGCAGTGCTCTTAGCCTTGAGAAATTTAACTCTAATTTTGTCTGTCCTTGTTTACATAAGTCTTACCATAAAAACAGAGATTAACTTGGTCTGAAAGTAAATGTCTTGACCCTGAGTTTGCACGTCAGTATGTGACATAATAGTTGACAATTTATGCTCTTGTTCATGTAAAGATTACTGCTGCAAAAAGTTTAGTTTTGTCTAGGTTATCAGAGTTAAGAATGGAGATAATTAAATGTAACAGTACTTGTTATAAAAATAGTCTGACATCAACAAACATTTGGGTATCAACTATGTGCTCTCTCTGCCATGCAACTTTACATTTATGAGTGCTTTCCTATTCATATCCTGAGTGGTCCTTACAAGTATTAGTAAAATGGCTTGCATATTTACACATTTGGAATTTTTTTCCAAGGTCAAATCAACAAGAGTTTTCAAACATCACTTTATGTTTTCTCAACAGCACAATGTGCAAAATTTTTTTCTTTGCTCTCTTTCACCTTGCTCTCTTTCATACACTTTACTGCTGTCATGATTCTCTTGTCTCTTACACACATTTAATCATTTGCATTAATTTGTGTTAATTAGATATTAAGTTAGTTCTCAAACTTTAGTGTTTATGAGAGTCATCTGGAAACTTATAAAAAATAGTTTACAGCGTCCCATCTTTGGTGATTGTCTGGGGCACAGACCAGAAACCTAATTTTTTTTTAAGTAAAATTATTTTATTTTTGGCTGCATTGGGTCTTCGTTGCTGCACGTGGGCTTTTCTCTAGTTGTGGCGAGCGGGGGCTACTCTTCGTTGCGGTGTGCAGGCTTCTCATTGAGGTGGCTTCTCTTGTTGTGGAGCATGGGCTCTAGGTGCATGGACTTCAGGAGTTGTGGTTCGCGGGCTCAGTAGTTGTGGCTTGAGGGCTCTAGAACGCAGGCTCAGTAGTTGTGGCGCACGGGCTTAGTTGTTCCGCGGCAAGTAAGATCTTCCCAGAGCAGGGCTCAAACACACGTCCCTTGCATTGGCAGGCGGATTCCCAGCCACTGCGCCAAAAGGGAACCCCTAATTTTTTAAAAACAAGTTCTTAGATGATTTTGATGCACATAGTCCAGGGACCAAATTTTGAGAAACACTGATTGGAGGAGTTTTTATACTCAAAGGCAATGATTCTTTGCTCTCCCTGTTTCTTTTTTTAACTAAACCTGTGATTACTTTTCCTAAACCTTTTTTAGGGAAAATTTTCTCTTTTTGACAGCAATTTGTTTTGTAAAATATTTTCCCTAACGTATTTGTTTTACCTTGATTTACTTACTTCTACTGCATCTTATAATGGTTTTGCTTCACATCTATTGGTTTATATTTTATAAAAATTCACCTTAGCTGGATTTCTGTTTTTGATTCTTAATCTGCCATTGCATTCAGTGATTGTATTCTTTTCATAAGTGATTCTTTAATAGTCTCCTTACTTTTATCCTTACGTTTTAATACATGGCACAAAAATAAAGGAAATTCCATGAAAACATGCTGAGTGAAAGAAGCCAGTCACGAAAGAATACATATGATTCTATTTCTTAGAAGTGTACAAAATAGGCAAATCTATAGAGACAGAAAGTAGATTAGTGGTTGAATGTAGGAGAGGAGGGAATGGGGAGTGACTGCTAATAGGTACTGGGTTTTTTTGGGGGGGGGCTGGTAAAAATTTTTTAAATTTAAAGATTGCATAACTCTGACTACAGTAAAGACAATTAAATTGTACATTTTAAATGGGTGAATTGTATGGTATATGAATTGTATCTCAATAAAGCTATTATTAAAAGAGTAAACATTAAAATTTTCTTAAAACTTTTTTCTTTTCATTTTTTAAAGGTTGAGGTGGAATTCACATTACATAAAGTTAACCATTTTAAAGTGAACAATTCAGTGGCATTTAGTATGTTCACAGTGTTGCACAACCACCACCTCTGTCTAGTTCCAAAACATTTTCATCACCCCAGAAGAAAGCCCTATACCTGTTAAACAATTGCTCTCCATTTCTCCCTCCCTTCTCTCCTTGGTGCCCACTAATATGCGTTCCGTCTCTATGCATTTCCTTATTCTGGATTTCACATAAATGGAATCATATAATGTGTGACTTTTTGTGTCTGGCTTCTTTCACTGAGCATAATGTTTCCAGGGTTCATCTGTGTTGTAGCATGTATCAATACTTCAGTAATTTGTTCCTTTTTGTGGCTGAATAATATGCCATCGTATGTATATATCACAATTTGTTTAACCATTCATCCACTGATGGATGACTATTACAAATAATGCTAACATAGCACTATGTTTATAAAGAAAATGTTTATAAACATTTGTGTTCAAGTTTCTGTGTAGACATTTTTTAATTGAAGTATAATTGACGCATAGCATTGTATTAGTTTCAGGTGTACAACATAATGATTCCACGTTTGTATATGTTGCGAAATGATCACCATAATAAGTCTAGTTAACATTCATTACCATACATAGTTACAAAATTTTTTTTCTTATGATGTGAACTTTTAAGGTTTAGTCTCTTAGCAGCTTTAAAATATGCAATACAATATTGTTTTTGTTTGTTTTGTTTGTTTGTTTTGCGGTACGCGGGCCTCTCACTGCTGTGGCCTCTCCCGTTGCGGAGCACAGGCTCCGGATGCGCAGGCTCAGCGGCCATGGCTCACGGGCCCAGCCGCTCCGTGGCATGTGGGATCCTCCCGGACCGGGTCACAAACCCGTGTCCCCTGCATCGGCAGGCGGACTCTCAACCACTGTGCCACCAGGGAAGCCCAATATTGTTAACTGTATTCACCATGCTGTACTAGACATATGTTTTCATTTCTTTGGGGTATATACCTAGGATTGGAATTTTTGAGCCATGTGATAATGCTACACTTAACTTTTGTTATTTTATATAACTTAAAGAGTTTTTGTTTGTTTGTTTTTAAAGAGCAATTTTAGGATCATAGCAATATTGAAAGGAAGGTATAGAAATTTCCCATATACCCCCAGCCTCTACACATGCATAGCCTCCCCTATTATCAACATCTTCCACCAGAGTGATACACACTCTGTACCTACATTGGTGAACCTACATTGGCACAGCATAATCACCCAAAATCCATAGTTTATCTTAGGGTTCACTCTTGGTATTGAATGTTCTGTAGGTTTGGACAAATATATGATGACATGTATCCATCAATGCAGTATCATCCAAAGTATTTTCACTGCCCTAAAGATCCTCTGTGCTCTGCTGATTCATTCACCCACCACTACCCCAACCCCTTGCTACCATTGATCTTTTTATTGTCTCCATAGTTTTGCCTGTCTGGAATGTCATATAACTGAAATCATACAGTATGTAGCCCTTTTCATATCGGCTTCTTTCACTTAGTAATAGACGTTTGACGTTCCTTCATGTCTTTTTCATGGCTTGATAGCTCATTTCTTTTTTCTTTTTTTTTTTTTAAACCACTGAATAATATATCATTGTCTGTATGTATCAGAGTTTATTTATCCATTCACCACTGAAGGACATCTTTTTTTCTTTTAATAAATTTCTTTCTTTATTTTTGGCTGCATCAGGTCTTTGTTGCTGTGTGCGGGATTCCTCTAGTTGCGGCGAGTGGGGGCTACTCTTCGTTGCAGTGTGCGGGCTTCTCATTGCAGTGGCTTCTCTTGTTGCGGAACATGGGCTCTAGGAGCATGGACTTCAGTAGTTGTGGTGCACGGGCTTAGTTGCTCTGTGGCATGTGGAATCTTCCCGGACCAGGGCTTGAAGCCATGTCCCCTGCATTGGCAGGTGGATTCTTAACCACTGCACCACCAGGGAAGCCCTGAAGGATATCTTGGTTGCTTCCAAGTTTTGGCATTATAAATAAAGCTGTTATAAACATCTCTGTGCAGATTTTTGTGTGCAGGTAGTTTTCATCTTCTTTGGGTAAATACCAAGAAATGGCATTGCTGGATCATATGGTATGAGTATCTTTAGTTTTGTAAAAAACTGCCAAACTGTCCTCCAAAGTGGCTGTACCATTTTGCATTCCTACCAGCAATGAGTGAGAGTTCCTGTGTTACTCCACATCTTCTCAAGATGTGGTGGTGTCACTGTTCCGGATTTTGGCCATTGTAAAAGGTGTGTAGTGTATGCTTAACTTTTTCAAGAACTGCCAAGCAGTTTTGCACAGCAGCTGAACCATGTTACATTCTCACCAGCAATGTACAAGGGTTCATACTTCTCTACATCCTTACCAGCATTTGTTGTTTTCTGATTTTTATTAAAGTCATCCTAGTGAGTGTGAAGTAGTGTCTGTTATTATTTGTTCTACATTTCCTTGATGACCATGATGTTGACATCTTTTCATCTGCTTGTTGGCCATTTGTATATCTTCTTTGGAGAAGTGTCTCTTCAAGTCCTTTGCCCGGTTTTAAATTGGGTGTTGTCCTTTTGTTGTTGAGCTGTAAGGGTTTTTTATATATTCTGGTTACTAGATCATTATCAGATATATGGTTTGTAGATACTTTCTCCCATTCTGCAGGTTGTCTTTTCACATTCTTGATAATGTCCTTTGTTTGATTCACAAAAGTTTAATTTTGATGAAGTCCAATTTATCTATTCTTTTTGTTGCTTGTGCTTTTGATGTCAAATTCAAGAATCCGTTGCCAAATTCAAGTCATGGTGATTTACCCTGTGGTTTCTTCTAAGAGTTTAGAGTGTAAGCTTTTATGTTTAGGTCTTTGATTCATTTTGAGTTAATTTTTGTATCTAAAGTGAGGTAGGGTTCCAGCACCATTTGTTTGTATGTGGATATCCACTTGTCCCAGCCGTATGTTCGTTTCTCATTGAATGTTCTTTGTAGCCTCATTGAAAATCAATTGGCCATACATGTAAAGATTTATTTGTGGACTCTGTTCTGTTCCATTGGTTGATATGTCTATTTTGCCAGTACCACACTGTTTTGATTACCATAGCTTTGTAATAAGCTCTGAAATTGGGAAATGTGATTCCTCTCATTTTGTTTTTCTTTTCCAATATTGTTTTTTGCTATTTAGGGCCTCTTGTAGTTCCATACAAATTTGAGGGTAAGCTTTTCTGTTTCTGCAAAACATATCATTGGAATTTTGATAGGGATTTCATTGAATCTGTAAATAGCTTTGGGAGTATTGCCATCTTAATATCGAGTTTATCAATCCATGAACATGGGATGTCTTTCCATTTATTTAGGTCATCTTTAATTTCTTTAAGCAGTGTTTTGTAGTTTTTAATGTACAAGTCTTTCACATCCTTGGTTAAATTTATTCCTACATATTTTATTCTTTTGGATGTTATTGGGACTGCTTTTTTCACTTAGCATAGTGTCTTCAAGGTTTTGCTCAGTGTTTGTTTCATAAAATGGTGTTAAATTTTGTTCATTGCCTTTTCTATTGAGATGATTGTGTGGGGTATTGCACTGAGTGATTTCCTTATCTGAACTACCCTTACATTCCTGGGATAAATCCCACTTGGTCATATTTTAGAATCATTTTAATGTGCTGTTGGATTCAGTTTGCTAGTATTTTGTTGAGGATTTTGTTTCTTTATTCATAAGGAATATTGGTCTGTAGTGTTCTTTTCTTGTATCTTTTTCTGGCTTTGGTATTAGGATAATGTGGCTTTATAGAATCTTAGGAAGTGTTCCTCTTCTTACCTCTCTCTCTCTTTTTTTGGAAGAGCTTGAGTAAGAATGGTGTTAAGCCTTTATTTACTTATTTTTTTTTAAGTTTATTTATTTATTTATTTGGCTGTGTTGGGTGTTTTATTGCTGCGTGTGGGCTTTCTGTAGTTGCGGCGAGCGGGGGCTACTCTTTATTGTGCGCAGCCTTCTCATTGCAGTAGCTTCTCTTGTTGTGGAGCACGGGCTCTAGGCACGCAGGCCTCAGTAGTTGTGGCACGCAGGCTCACTAGTTGTGGCTCGCGGGGTCTAGAGTGCAGGCTCAGTAGTTGTGGTGCACGAGCTTCATTGCTCTGTAGAATGTGGGATCTTCCCAGACCACGGCTTGAACCTGTGTCCCTTGCAATGACAGACAGATTCTTAACTACTTTGCCACCAGGGAAGTCTGTTGTTAATTCTTTAAATGTTTGGTAGAATTTACCAATGAAGTCATCTGGTCCTAGACTTTTCTTTGTTGAGAGGTTTTTTATTATTGATTCCATTGCTTGTTAACAGGTCTATTGAGATTTTTAAATTTCTTCTTGAGTCAGTTTTGGTACTTTGTGTGTTTCTAGAAATCTGTTTTATGTAGATTATCTAATTTGTGTGTATATAATTATTCATAGTGTTTTCTTATAATCCTTTAATTTCTGCAAGGTTGGTAGTAATATCCCACTTTCATTTCTGATTTTATTTATGTGTGTCTTCTCTCTTCATTGGACAGTTTAGCTAAAAGTTTTTCAATTTTGTTTATCTTTTTTTTTTTTTTTGCTGTACGCGGGCCTCTCACTGCTGTGGCCTCTCCCGTTGCAGAGCACAGGCTCCGGATGCGCAGGTTCAGCGGCCATGGCTCACGGGCCCAGCCGCTCCGCGGCATGTGGGATCTTCCGGGACCAGGGCATGAACCTGTGTCCCCTGCATCAGCAGGTGGACTCTCAACCACTGTGCCACCAGGGAAGCCCCAATTTTGTTTATCTTTTTAAGGAACTGACTTTTGGTTTTGATCCTCTGCTATTTAAAAAACAATATATTATTTATTTACTTATTTGGCTGTGTTAGGTCTTAGTTGTGGCACATGGGATCCTTGTTGAGGCATGCAGCATCTTTCGTTGTGGTGTGTGGGTTCCAGAGCACACAGGCTCAGTAGTTGCAGCGCATGGGCTCTCTGGTTGTGCTGTGCAGGCTCTAGAGTGTGCAGGCTCAGTAGTTGTGACACATGGGCTTAGTTGCCCCGCAGCATGTGGGATCTTAGTGCCCCAACCAGGGATCAAACCCATGTTCCCTGCCTTGGAAGGTGGATTCTCAATCACTGGATCACCAGGGAAGTCCCCTCTACTATCTTTAAAATTCTCTGTTTTTTCCTGCTCATCTTTGTTATTTCCTTCTTTCTGCTAGTTTTGGATTTAGCTTGCTCTTTTTCTAGTCCCTTAAGATGTAAAGTTAGTTTATTTGATTTGAGGTCTTTCTTCCTTTTTTATGTGGGCATTTACAGCTATAAAATTCCCCTTAAGTACTGCTTTCACTGTGTCCCGTAAGTTTTAGTATGTTGTGATTTCATTTTCATTTGTCTCAAAGTATTTTTAAATTTCCCTAGTGATTTCTTCTTTCATCCATTAGTTGTTTAAGAGTGAGCTTAAAAAAAAAAAACTGAGCTAATTTCCATGTATTTGCAAAATTTCCAGCTTTCCTTATTTTACTGATTTCTAGCTTTCTT
This sequence comes from Lipotes vexillifer, assembly GCF_000442215.2. Taxonomy (NCBI): domain Eukaryota; kingdom Metazoa; phylum Chordata; class Mammalia; order Artiodactyla; family Lipotidae; genus Lipotes; species Lipotes vexillifer. The sequence continues at coordinate 2,300,797 of NW_006779087.1, read as the reverse complement.
CCATTGTGGTCAGAGAAGATAGTTTGTATGATTTTGATCTTTTTAAACTTACTGAAAGTTGATTTATGGCCTAATGTGGTCTCTCCTGGAGAATGTTTTATGTGTCCTTGAGAAGATAATATATTCTGCTGTTGTTGGGTGGAGTGTTCTGTATATGTCTGTTAGGCCTGATTGGTTTATAGTGTTGTTCAAATCCTTTGTTACCTTATTGATATTCTGTCCAGATGTCCCACTCATTATTTAAAGTAGGGTATTGAAGTCCTCAATGATAGAAATGTCTGTTTATCTCTTCAATTCTATCAGTGTTTTAGATTCTTATTTTGGGGGGCTCTGTTGTTTGGGTGTGTACATGTTTATAGTTATTCTGCCTTCTTGATAAATTGGCCTTTTAAATCAATATAAAATGTCTTTTGTGTGTGTCTCTCTTTTTTTTCTTTGTGTCTCTTGTAACAGTTTATGACTTAAGTTCTATTTTGTCTGATACTTGTATAGTCACTCCAGCTCTCTTTTGTTTACTATTTGCATGGAATATTTTCATTTTTTTTTCATTTTCACCCTATTGTGTGTTGTATCTAAAGTGAGTCTTTGTAAGCAGCATGTGGTTGGCCTTTTTTTTTCCTTACATCTTTTCTGCCAATCTGTGTCTTTAATTGGTCAGTTAACCCATTTGTACTTAAAGTGATTAGTGATAATGAAGGACTTATTTCTGCCATTGATAGTTTTCTATATGTCATATCTCTTTTTGTTTCTCAACTCCTCAAATATGGCCTTCTTTTGTGTTCGATTTTTTTCTATTGTACCATTTTGTTTCCCTCTTCATTTTCTTTTTTGTATATTTTTAACGTTACTTTCTTAGTGATTACTCTGGGGATTATAGTTAATATCTTGAGTTTATAGCAATCTAATTTGAAATGATGCCAGCTTAGCTTCATGAGCATACATTAAACTACATTTATTGTGGTGATCATTTTGCAGTATATATGAATATCAAATCATTATGTTGTATACCTGAAACTAATATAATGTTGTATATCACTTATATCTCAATTAGTAAAAAAGAGCTTACATTAACTCCATTTCCCCTCTTTATGTTGTTATTGTCACAAATTACATCTTTATGCATCATGTACCTGTTACTGTAGATTTATAATTATTATTTTATGCATTTGTCTTTTAAATCATATAAGAAACAAATAGAGGAGTTACATACCAAAAATACAGTATACTATCTTGTGTATTTATCTATATAACCTTTGTAATGATCTTTTTTAAAATATGAAATCATTAAATTTAATTTTATTTTATATTGGGGTACGGTTGATTTACAGTGTTGTGTTTCAGGTGTACAGCAAAGTAGTTCAGTTATACATATACATATATCCATTCTTTTTCAGATTCTTTTCCCATATAGGTTATTACAGAATATCAAATAGAATTCTCTGTGCTATACAGTAGGTCCTTGCTGATTATCTGTTTTATATATAGTGGTGTATATATGTTAATCTGAAACTCCTAATTTATCCCTCCCCCCACCTTTCCCCTTTGGTCACCGTAAGTTTGTTTTTGAAGCCTGGGAGTCTGTTTCTGTTTTGTAAATAAGTTCACTTGTGTCATCTTTCTAGATATCATATGATATTTGTCTTTCTCTGTCTGACTTACTTTGCTTAGTATGGTAATCTCTAGGTCCATTCATGTTGCTGCAGATGGCATTATTTCATTCTTTATTATGGCTGAGTAATATTCCATTGTATATATGTACCACATCTTCTTTAACTATTCCTCTGTTCCTTCCATTTCCTGGCTATTGTAAATAGTGCTGCAGTGAACATGAGGGTGCATGTGTCTTTTTGAATTATGGTTTCCTCTGGATATATGCCCAGGAGCGGGATTGCTGGATCACATGATAGTTCTATTTTTAGTTTGTTTAGGAACCTCCATAGTGTTCTCCATAGTGATTGTACCAATTTACATTCCCACCAACAGTGTAGGAGGGTTCCCTTTTCTCCACACCCTCTCCAGCATTTATTGTTTGTAGACTTTTGATGATATAATGATCTTTATTTTTTTGTATGACTTTGAGTTACCACCTAGTATTCTTTCATTTTAGCCTTTCCCTTTCGTTTCGCTTTAGCATTTCTTATAGGGCAGGTGAACTGGTGATGAATTCCCTTAGCTTTTGTTGAGGAATGTCTTGATTTCTCTTTTATTTTAGAATTCTTTTTTTTTTTTAAACATTTCCCATGTATGGCTATTTATTTATTTATTTATTTATTGGGTCTTTGTTGCTGCATTGGGTCTTTGTTGCTGTGTGCAGGCTTTTTCTAGTTGCGGCAAGCGGGGGCTACTCTTTGTTGCAGTGCACGGGCTTCTCATTGTGGGCTGGCTTCTCTTGTTGCGGAGCACGGGCTCTAGGCGCATGGGCTTCAGTTGTTATGGCATGTGGGCTTAGTAGTTGTGACTTGCAGGCTGTAGAGTGCAGGCTCAGCAGCTGTGGTGCACGGGCTCAGTTGGTCCGCAGCATGTGGAATCTTCCCAGACCAGGGCTCAAACCTGTGTCCCCTGCACAGGTGGTTTGGCAAGTGGATTCTTAACCACTGCACCACCAGGTAAGTCCTATTTTAGAATTTTCGGTTGATAGTTTTTACCTTCAGCACTTTAAATGTATCATCCCTGGCCTTCTGGCCTCTGTGGTTTCTGATGAGATATTGGCTGTTAATCTCATTGAGGGTCCCTCATATATGATGAGTTACTTCCTTTCTGTTGCTTTGAATATTCTCTTTGTTTTTCACCAGTTTGAATATAATGCATCTTGGTATGGAATTCTTTAGATTTATCCTCTTGAAGTTTGTTGAGCTTCTTGGATGTGTAGATTCATGTCTTTCATCGATTTGGACTGTTTTTGATGATGTTTTTCTTTAAATTTTTTTTTTTCCTCTTTTCTTCCTGGGACTCCCAGAATATGTGTGTTCATACATATGATAGTGTACCATAGGCCCTTTACACTCTGTTCATTTTTCTTTTTCTTTGTTTCTTTTTTGGTCATGCCACATGGCATACAAGATCCTAGTTCCCCAACCAGGGATTGAACCTGCACCTGCTGCAGTGGGAGCATGGAGTCTTAACCACTGGACTGCCAGGGAAGTCCATCTTCATTCTTTTTTAAAAAATTTATTTAATTTTATTTAATTTTTATTATTTTAAAAATATTTATTTATATATTTATTTATTTTGGCTGCACTGGGTCTTAGTTTTGGCATGTGGGATCTTTTAGCTGCAACATGCAGACTCTAGTTGCTGCACATGGGCTTCTTAGTTGCAGCATGCACACTTCTTAGTTGTGGCATGCGAACACTTAGTTGCAGCGGACATGCGGGATCTAGTTCCCCAACCAGGGATCAAACCTGGGTCCCCTGAATTGGGAGCGTGGAGTCTTACCCACTGGGCCACCAGGGAAGTCCCGTCATTTTTCTTTGTGCTCCTCAGACTGAGTAATTTCTTTCTTTGTTGTTTTTCTTTTAAAGCAGAGTCCAAAGAGATATTTATACACCCACGTTCATGACAGCACTATTTGCAGTAGCCAAATATCAGAAGTTACCCAAGGCTCCATCGACAGATGAATGGATAAACAAAATGTGATATATACACACTACTATATATAAAATAGATAACTAATAAGGACCTATGGTATAGCACAGGGAACTCTACTCAATACTCTATAATTCAGCCTGAGTAATTTCAGTTTTCTTGTCTTCAAGTTCACTAACTCTTTCTTCTGCCTGGTTGAATCTGATATTGAACCCCTCTAGTGAATTTTTAATTCCAGCTATTGTACTTTTTTGTACAGAATTTCTGTTTGGTTCCTTTTTATACTTCCTGTTGCTATTTTGTACTTATTCGTACCTTGTTCTCCTGGTTTCCTTTAGTTATTTGTCCATGGTTTCCTTCAGCTCTTTGAGCATGTTAAAGACAGTTAACTTAAATCTTTGTCTAGTAAGTCTAGTATCTGGGCTTGCTAGAGGATGGTTTCAGTCAATTTCTTTTTTTCCTGTGAATAGGCTGTATTTTCCTTTGTCTTTGTATATTTTGTAATTTTTTCTTAATTGAAGAAAGTCCTAGTGTTATGCAGTAAATCCTTGTTGCTTATCTATTTTATTTATAGTAGTTTGTATCTGTTAATCGCATACTCCTAATTTATCCCTCCTTACTCCCTTTACCCTTTGCTAACCGTGAGTTTGTTTTCTATGTCTATGAGTCTATTTCTGTTTTGCCTATAGATTCATTTGTATTATTTTTTTAGATTCCACATATAAGTGGTATCATATAATATTTGTCTTTCTCTGTCTGATTTACTTCACTTAGTATAATTTTCTGCAGGTCCATCCATGTAGCTGCAAATGGCAATATTTAATTCTTTTTTATGACTGAGTAGTATTCCAGTGTGTGTGTGTGTGTGTGTGTGTGTGTATCTACATATATCACATCTTCTTAAACCAATCATTCGTTGATGAGTACTTGGGTCCTTTCCGTGTCTTGGCTATTGTAAACAGTGCTGCATGTATCTTTTCGAATTATAGTTTTTGTCTTTTCTGGATATATGCCCAGGAGCAGGATTGCTGGATCTTATGGTAGCTCTATTAGTTTTTTGAGGAAGCTCCGTAATTTTTTCCACAGTGGCTGCACCATTTACATTCTCACCAACAGTGGAGGAGGGTTGCTTTTTCTCCACACCCTCTCCAGCATTTATTGTTTGTAGACTTTTTGATGATAGCCATTCTGACTGGTGTGAGGTGATACCTCATTGTGGTTTTGATTTTCATATCTCTAATAATTAGCAACATTGAGTGTTTTTTCATGTGCTTGTATGCTTTGTAATTTTTTGTTGAGAACTGGATATTTTGAGTATTGTAATGTGGTAACTCTGGAAATCAGATTCTACTCCCTTCTTAGAGGTTACTGTCATTACTGGATGAAAGCTGCAGTTGTCTTGAAGTTTAGTGACTCTTCCAAACTAGTTTTGCAAAGACTATATTCCTTGCTGTATATGGTCACTGAAGTCTCTTCTGTTATCTCCACCCCGTCAGTGACTTGACAGAGATTTCCTTAAATGCCTGGATCCAATAAGAAAAGACAAGGAAAAAAGAGAGTGTTCTCTTTTTTTGAATCTCTTCCTCTCACTTTGTTAGGGAAGCCACTTTAGCCATGGGGGTTGAAACAATGGTGAGCCTCTTTGCCAGCTCCTCAGCAATCAAAAGCAGTGATCAAGACATATAACCTTGGGAGTTCCCTGGTGGCCTAGTGGTTAGGATTCTGGGCTTTCACTGCTGTAGCCTGGGTTCAGTTCCTGGTTGGGGAACTGAGATCCTGCAAGCTGTGAAAAAAAAAAAAAAAAAAAAAAAGAAGGAAAGAAAGAAAGACACATAACCTTTATTTTTGGAGGACAAGATCCCTATTGCCCACCCTAGCACCAGCAAGCTGCAACAGGATCTTGGGCTGTTGTTCCCACTGCTGCCTCCCATGGGACTGGGAGCTGGAGGATGATAGGTGCTATGCCAAATGCTGAAATTAAATAAAATTTACCAGCCTCTTTCTTCATCAGGCACTCCCTTGGATGCTGAAAGTGTTGGACTAGATTCCAGAGTTTCAAAGTAATTACTTTAAGCATTTCTTGCCAGCTCAATAGTTCTTTTGGTGAAAGGAACAATTCCTAGAGCTTCCTACTCTGCTATCTTCCATGAACTCTGTCCTTAATCTACAATAGCCTTTTAATTGGTCCAACCCTGCTTTTAACTCTGCACTCACCACCCCCCACCCAGTCTCTTGTCTACACTGAAACCTTTGTGTGTGGGTATTTTGTTCATTTAAATAAAAAATAATTTCGGACTTGTGGAAGATTTGCAAAAATAATCTGAAGAATTTCTGCATACCCTTCATCCAGATTCCTTAAAAGTTAACTTTTGCTAAGTTTGCTTTAGCTTTCTGCCTATCTCTTTTCAGACACCTAGAATTATTCTTTTTCTGAACTATTAAAGAGTAAGTTGCAGATATGATGCCCTTTAACACCTAAATACTTCAATGTGCCTTTTTTTGAAACAAGAAATTCTCTTAATGCAACCACAGTACGATGATCAAAATCAGGAACTCGACACTGACACAATACCATTATCGAGCTATGGAACTTATTCACATTTTGCTAGTCATGTCAGTCATCTGACATGTCTTTCTTGTCCTTTAATCTAGAATAGTTCCTGAGTCTGTGTTTGTATTTTCATGGCATTGACAGTTCGATGAATACAGGGCAGTTACTTTGTAGAATATCCCTCACTTTGGGTTTGTTGTTTTCTCATGATTAAATTCAGTTAATGCACTTTGGGTAGTAATACCTAAGAAGTGATGCTGAATTCTTCTCTGTGTATCATATTAGGATGCACATGCTATTGATTGGTTCCATTACTGACAATGTTAACTTTGGCCATTTAGTGAAAGTGGCATATGCCAGTTTTCTCCCTTGTAAATTTGCCTTTTGTAATTAATAAGTATCTTGTGGGGAGATAATTAAAAACTATGTAAATATCCTATTACTTTTCAAACTTTTACCTATCAATTTTAGTGTTTATTGATGATTCTTGCCCTAATCAGTTATCATTATGATGGTTGCTAATAGATAATTTTCTAATTATATCCTTCCTTCTAAATTTGTTAGTTGGCTTTCTACTATATGAAAGAGCTTTTCCAAATATGTGCGTCCCTATCTTCATAGCAGCACTATTTACAATAGCCAAGACTTGGAAACAACTTAAATGTCCATCAACAAAGGAATGGATAAAGAAGTTGTCATATACATATACAATGGAATATTACTCAGCAATAAAAAAGAATGAAATAATGCCATTTGCAGCAACATGGATGGACCTAGAGATTATCATACTAAGCAAAGTAAGTCAGAAAGAGAAAGACAAATATCACAAATAAGTGATATCACTTATATGTAGAATCTAAAATACAACATAAATGAACATATCTACGAAACCGAAATAGACTCACAGACATAGAGAACAGACTTGTGGTTGCCAGCGGGGAGAGGGAGGTGGGGGAGGGAAGTATTGGGAGTTTGGGGTTAGCAGATGCAAACTGTTATATATAGGATGGGGGAACTGTATTCAATATCCTGTGATAAACCATAATGGAAAAGAATATGAAAAAAATTTATATGTATATATATGTGTGTGTGTGTGTGTGTGTGTGTGTATGTGTATATATATATATATATATATATATATATATATATATATATATAACTGAATCACTTTTTTAAAAAAAGACATTTTCCTTCTTATTTATTTTTATCAGTGTAGCCTCATAGATTCTTACTTTATTCAATAGATTGCAGTCTTTTACTATCACTGTATATTTTGATCAATTGTTCCAGATTTGGCCAGAGGAACCCCTTCAGGCTGGCTCCACACAGTGGCCTGTAAAAATTAAAGTCTTCTTAATGCCTTTTGTCCTAACATAACTATCAATAGCACCCTCCTTCACTCACCAAAGTGTCCCTGTTTGAGTGATAAATTATATGATTATCTTACTTAAAATGTAAACCAGATCATGTTACTTTTCTCTTGGAAACGCTCCAGTGATTTTGCATCTCACTTTGAATAAAAGCTTCAGTTCTGGCATTGCTCCACGTGTGGTGCCTCTGTGACCATCTTGTCCATGTCTACCCTTCTCCTTGCTGCTGACCCCAGCCACATCTAGCCTTCTTTTGGTTCCTCAAATGCTATGCACACTCCCACCTCAGGGCCTTTGTATTTGCTGTAACTCTTCCTGGGATAGTCTTCTATATTCCTCACTTCCTTTAGGTTTCTGCCTAAATGTCACTTTATCAGAGAGGCCTTCTCTAACTACCTTGACATAAGATAGCAAGCATCTCCTTCCCCTCACACCAGCACTGTGCCTTCTCTGTTCTTCTTTATCTTTTCTGCAATATTTGATGTGTTATTCATTTGTTTGCCTCTTTCCCCAACTAGAATAAATGTTCCTTGAAGGCAGAGACTTTGTTCTGTTCTCTGCTATATCCCTAGTACCTTAGAAGAGTGTCTAGTAAATAGTTTGTGCTGATTTGTTGAGTGAATGAACTGAACTCACTCTCTGTTGTTTCAAAGGCAAGTACAATAGTATAGCAGTTTCTGAGGCAGCTGTTTCTCTCCATTCACACTGATTTTTGTTCTTTTTTGGTGTTTCTTTTTTGCTGTGCTACTTTTTCAGTACTGTTTACTTTCATTTTTTTCCCCTTCAGCTGTCACCTATTCATCTTCCAAAGCTTCATCTTTTTGTCCTGAGTTAATCAGTTGTTACTAACTGTTCCTTTTCTTTCCCTTTCATTCAGAGTCTCTTATGATGGACAGATGAAATTCCTCCCTTTGTCACAAAATTTATCCACTACTTTTTAAAAAATGGCACTGCTGTAAAAATATAAAGAAGTGAGTAAGAATGTTTAACTCCAAATTCAGGATACTGTTGCCTCTGAGAGTTGAAGGGGGCTATAACTGAGGAAGTATACAGAGGGCTTTAACTGTTAATGCTCTATTTGTTAAGCTGAGTGGAGTATACACAGGTATTTGTTATACTTTTTTTTTAAACCTTTTTATATGTCTGAAATACTGCATAATAAATTTAAGGAAAAAAGTCTCTACTGCATGATCTATTGCTGGCTAGCTTTCCTCATCTTTAAAATCGTCCTATCCCATTTGTTGTTTTGTTACTAAAGGTCTATAGAGGTTTCTTTTTTTATATATATAAATTTATTTATTTAATTTATTTATTTTTGGCCGTGTTGGGTCTTCGTTGCTGCGCATGGGCTTTCTCTAGTTGCGGGAGTGGGAGCTACTCTTCATTGCAGTGTGCGGGTTTCTCATTGCAGTGGCTTCTCTTCTTGTGGAGCACAGGCTCTAGGTGTGAGGGCTTCAGTAGTTGTGGCACGCGGGCTCAGTAGTTGTGGCTCACAGGCTCTAGAGCACAGGCTCAGTAGTTGTGGTGCACGGGCTTAGTTGGTCCGTGGCATGTGGGATCTTCCCGGACCAGGGCTTGAACCCGTATCCCCTGAAATGGCAGGCGGATTCTCAACCACTGCGCCACCAGGGAAGCCCCTATAAATATTTCTGTGCTTTCTTAGTTTTCTTGCCCTCTTATAATTCTTATGGAAGATGACCTACAATCCAATAATGTTGCCATTCCTTACTTATTCTACATTATTACCTTCTTTTTCTTTTTTCCACCTCCTCCTATCCCGCCCTCATTCTTTATCTGCCTTGTTGGCAGTAGTTTCCAGTTGTAGCTGGTAGTTGACTCTCACTATGCATCATCAGGCTAGAATCTGGGAGAAAAATTCATTTGGGACTTTGGGTACACAAATCAGTGTTCTCATTTTTATTTCACTACTAGTTTATGTTTGGTATGCACAGCAATTCCTGGTTGATTCAGTTAGTCACTAAGCAAATTTTTATTCACCCAGTCAACAAATATTTGAGTGCCTTCTATGTGCTAGGTTTTGTACAGCTTGATTCTGTAGCTTTGAGTCTTTATCATATGCTCCCTTATGCAGGTGCTGTGTCTAGTGCTATGGTGATTAAAAGACAAATCAAGCAGGTTCTTGTTCTCTATTTGCTTACAATTTGGTAGAGAAGATAAGACTTGAATATAAATATGTATGATGCAGGCTAGAAATTGGTATGCCAAAAACACTTATAAAGTGCTATAGGAGTTCAGAACATAGAAATACTACTTGTACCTTCTGAAGGTGGTATCTCAAGAGTAAGATTTGGTCATGCAAAGTTAGAGAATCTGTTCCAGGCAGAGGGATTGTAGGAATAATGGAATTGCTGGATTATGAAGTTTGTACATCTTCATAAAAAATAATACTAAATTGCTTTTCCTGGTATACTTTAAGTGCTTTGGTTGTTCTGTATCCTAGCCAATACTTTATTTAGTCAGAATTTTAATTTGTCAATCTAGTGGGTGTGGATTTTATTGTGGTTTTAATTTGTATTTTCCTGATTTCCTGTGAGTCTGAGCACCTTTTCATATGTTATGTTATTTATGTTGTCTCCTGAGAAGTATTCAAGTTTTTATTTGGGGGAGCAGAGGGGCTGGTCTTTTTTATATTAATTTATAGGAATTTAAAATATATTTTGGATCCTCATCTTTTATCATTTATGTGTATAGCTGGTATCTTCTCCTGGTTTATGGCTTATCATTTCATTTTATGTGTCACTGGTTCCAAAGTTATTAATTTAGTGTATTATAATTTATCGGTCTTCTCTTTTATGGTGTGTGACTTTAATGTCTAAGAAATTCTTCCCTACTCTAAGGCCATAGAATTATTATTATTATTTTTTTGGTGGTACGCAGGCCTCTCACTGTTGTGGCGTCTCCCGATGTGGAGCACAGGCTCCGGATGCGCAGGCTTAGCGGCCATGGCTCACGGGCCCAGCTGCTCCGCGGCATGTGGGATCTTCCCGGACCGGGGCACGAACCCACGTCCCCTGCATCAGCAGGTGGTCTCTCAACCACTGCACCAACCAGGGAAGCCCCCAGAGTTATTCTTTTTTATTGTCTTCTAAAAGTTTTAGATTTTTGCTTTTCACACTTAAATCTTTAATCCACTTAGTTGTTTTGTTTTTGTTTGTGGTTTTTTTTTTTTTTTGAGTGCACCATGCAGCTTGTGGGATCTTAGTTCCCCACCCAGGGATTGAGCCTGGGCCATGGCAGTGAAAGAGCCAAGTCCTAACCACTGGACCTCTAGGGAACTCCCAGAATTTTTTTTTTTTTTTTTTTTTTGGCTGTGTTGGGATTTTGTTGCTGCGCGGGGGCTTTTCTCTAGTTGCGGAAAGCGGGGGCTACTCTTCATTGCGGTGCGCAGGCCTCTCATTGAGTGGTTTCTCTTGTTGCAGAGCACGGGCTCTAGGCGCAGGCTTCAGTAGCTGTGGCTTGTGGGCTCTAGAGCCCAGGCTCAGTAGTTGTGGTGCACGGGCTTAGTTGCTCCATGGCATGTGGAATCTTCCTGGACCAGGGCTCGAACCCGTGTCCCCTGCACTGGCAGGCGGACTCCTAACCACTGTGCCACCAGGGAAGCCCCCAGAATTGGTTTTTTTACTTGAATTTTGTGTTGGGTATTGTTAAGGATCCAATTTCATTTTTCCCCATATAGATATCCAGTTTTTCCAACATTTTTAATTAAAAAGTCAGTCCTTTTTTCACTGATCAGTGATATCAGCTCTGTCATAAATCAAATTTTTGTATATGTGGGGTCAGTTTATGGGTTCTGTATTCGTGAAATAGTTTAATTTGTCTATCTGAGTCAATACCATTCTGTCTTAATTACTAAAAACTTCGAAATAATATTTGATATCTGTCAGGGTAAATTTCTTATGTTTTTTCTTCTTAAGGAGTATCTTGGCTATTCTTGGTTTTGTTAATTGATAAAATTTTAGAATCAACTTGTCAAGTTGAATCTGTTGGGATATTTAGTGGGATTGAATCTACAGATCAGTTTGGGAAAAATTGACATCTTTATAATATTCACTCTTTCAGTCCTTGAACATGATATAACTCTCTATTTAGGACTTACCTGAATATTTCATAAATTTGTCCCTACTTTCATTACTGATTCAGATTCTCATTATTTCTTACCCAGACTGTTGCCTTAGCTTTAAACTGATCTCCCCCTATCTTTTGTCTCCTTTTTCCAAGAGGCAACCTAGCATAGTGAGATCTGGAGCTAGATTTAGGAGTATGAATTCTGGTTCTATCAGGATTAGACAAGTTCCTTAACCTCTGTTGCTTTAATTTAAAATAGAAATAATAATAGTACCCACCTCATGAGGTTCTTATGAAAGTTAAATGAGTTAATATACGTATTATAAAACAATTAGGACAGTGTTAGGCAAACAGTAAATGCTCAGTAAATGCTAGCTGTTATTATTGCTGTGATTTAAATTCTAGTAGTCTAACTCCAGTGCCTACACTCTTAATTCCTGTACTTTACTGAAAGGAAGATGAGTTCAAGATACATTTTTCAGATAAAAATTCAGAGGACTTGTTAATGGGCATGAGATAAGGGAAAAGTATCAATCTAGGATACCTTCATGGGTTCTAGTTTGAGCATTCTGATGAATCCTTTGCCATCCAGTACAAGGATTGGGAGGACTAGGGGGAGGGGAGGTAGGCTGAGCAGGTATGGAGGAAGATTGAGAGTTCTCTTTTGGACCTGGCCCATTTGATATCCTTGAGAGACATCAAAGAGGCAATGTTAGATAGGTATTTAAATATGGAATTTGGAGTTCAAAATAGAAGTCTGGACCTAGTAGATATGTTTGGGAGTCATCAGAATAAGGTATTATTTAAATGTATGGGAATTAATGAGATCATCTGGGAGTGCAGAAAGAGAAGAGTCAAAATCAAGTCCTGAGGTTTTATGGAGGAAGAGGGGTTGCCACAAGGGAGTTGAGGAGGCATTGCTGGTGAGGTAGGAAGAAAATTAGGAGAGGATATTAAGGAGGCCAGAGAGGAGAATAGCCAGTGTAGGAGTTACAGCTATGGTTTTTGTTTTTGTTTTTTAATATTTATTTATTTAGGCTGCACCGGGTCTTAATTGGGCACGCGGGATCTTCGTCGTGGCATGCAGGATCTTTAGTTGTGGCATGAGGACTTCATAGTTGCGGCATGCATGTGGGATCTAGTTGCCCGACCAGGGATCGAATCTGGGCCCCCTGCTTTGGGAGCTCAGAATCTTACCCACTGGACCACCGGGGAAGTCCCAGTTATAGCTATGTTGAATGCTGCTGAGAGTCGAAGTAAGATGAGCCCAGAGAAGTGACTTTTAGTTTGGCTACACGGAAGTCATTGGTGACCAAGACAAGCACTTTCCATGGGGAGTGAAAGCCTAACTGTCATGGTTTGAGGAATGAATCAGATGAGGAAATGGACACTCTGAATACTTATAGATAATTTTAGTTATGAAAGATACAAAGTGTAGTAGTAGTTGAAGGGAGATGTGAGAAGATTTTTTTTTTGTTAAAGATGGGAGATACTCAAACGTGAATATATGCTAATGGGTATAATCCAATAAAGGGAGACTGATGGTACATGCATGGGGACAAACAAGGGAATAAAGTTCTTGGGAATTGAGAATGCATGGATTGTAAGTCTGTGGGTAAGGATTAGCCTTTCCTAGGAGGAGGAATTTTGCATTCATTGTATCAGGAGCAAAAGAAAAGATGCTTTCAAGGTTTGTAGGTTTGGTAGTGAAAGATGCTTAGAAATATTGTATGAGAGATTTAATTAGTAAAATTGTATGTGGGGAGGCAGTTGTAAGTAACATGCAAATACTCAGAAGCTCTTCACAGGGGTGGTAGACAGCCAAGTGCTCAATAGAGATTTGATAATAAATGATAGCAGCATTTTCTGGACTATTCATCCACAAGTATAACCCAATCGTTGCTGAGTAACCTAATTATAAAGACCTGGGTTTTCTAATGGGATTATTACTATTCCTATTATTACTGTTGTTGTAATCATTTAAACAGTATTTATTAAGAACCTACTACGGCCAGGCTTTGTTAATACTAGGATGACAAGACAGATGAGGTCCTTGCACTCTTTGGAGTTTGCATTCTTATGGGAGGAGTAGTAAATAGATAGGTTGGTAGGTAGATAGAAAACAGATAGATAGATAGACGGATATATAGACAAGGAAATTTCAGAAGAAAGTGCCATGATGAAAATGCGTACAGTCTGCTTTAGGTAGAGTGACCAGGAACGTCTCTGTGTAGACAGGACAGTATAGCAGAGACCTGAAGGATGAAAACGAACCAGGCAGGCAGAATTCTGGAAGTTTAGCTTCTGGACAGAGGAATCAACCATTGCAAAAGCTTTGAGTCCTTTTTGTGAAATCAGTTAATTGATACTATCATTCTATTAGTGTGAATTGCACAAATAGCCATGTACAGAGTATTAGCGTGCATCACCTTTAGAAATATCTTTGGAGCATTGAACAGGAGCTCTTGATTACATTTTTTCCTCAGGAATGTTTTGAACAGGTGCTGCTTTATGCCAGGCATTGAGTAATAATAAAGAAGGATAAAACTTGGGTAAAATTTGTTTGCTGTTTCCTCTCTGCCTAAAACAGTGCCAGGCCCATAAGTGCACACAAAATATTGAATGAATGGATAAATAAACTTGGGTTTATATTTGCTATTTACTAGCCATTTAACCATGGGCAAATTATTTAACAACTCACATTACTTGACCCTCAGTTTCTTCAACTGGCAAATAAGGAGGGGAGACAGTTGCTCCTACCCCACAGTATTATTGTGTGGATTAAGCGCTAGTTTACATGTAAAAAATCAATGGTGGTAGTTGAGTGGGAGTGGAGTGGAGCAAGGGAAGAGAGCTACAGTTTGTCAGCTGAAACTTTTAAAGAGGGAAAAGAGAGGTGGGGAGTATAATGGGAGATGAGACTGAACAAGTAACCTGGGTCGTTAGGAAGGGCCTTGAGTGCTGTGTTGAGGAGCTATAGTGCTTTATCACGATTTCATTGGGAAGCCACTGAAGCATTGTAAACAGAGTAGTGACATTTTAGATTTACATTTTTAAAGGTTACTCTGGCTGTAGATTGGAGGATAATGATAGAAAGCTAGTTATCATTCCTGAGAAGGGTTGAAGCTTAGTGAACTGGGTGTCTTTTGCTCTGCATATCCTTAGAAATGCAAATTAATTCTCTATCATCTGTGGATTCACCTATCTACCTACCTACCTATCTGCCTTCTGTCTACAAGAGGAAGGGAGCAAATAACAGATCTGCTTTGACTGCATCATCTCCAGGGAATATGTTGGCCGTTTTAGAAGAAAGGACCTTCCTCAAAGATGTGGTCTGAAGGAGGCGAAATTTTCATAAGCTCTGCCACTGTGAACAGAAAGGGGCGAGGGATAGCCAAAGTCTTTGTACCATTTCATGGGACTGGTATTCTGATACTTTTAGGATTTCCCCAAAAGTCATTAGTGGTTAAAGCGTTAACAAACAGAAAAATGTCTGTGTTTGTCTTGCACTGCAGGGAGGAATGGGGGACTAGGGAGATTGTCCAGCTTTGAAGCTAGCTAGCTGGGCTTGGTAGCGGGGATGGAATGAGCGAGGCAGAAGAACTTCAAAGGTGCTGAGTGATTCTTGCTAGTGAAGAGGGAGGGAAGCTTAACTGCAAAACAAAGACAAAAACACAAACAAAAACAAAAGAACTGGTAGACATTTTGGACCTGAAAAGAAGCTTTGAGGTTCGGCAGTATAAGGGGCTAAGCGTGGTTTCCCTTAGTCACAGGAAAACAAAAACAAAAAACTATTGTTGTTTTCCCAGATAGGTCATAATACGATGCTGGATATCAGATCTTTGAATACTGAAATGGGACCTCTATTTTTTCATATCAAAACTGCCAGATTCCCTGGAATATATAACCCATGGTTGTCATCCATCACCTAAATGGGAAGAGTCGGTGATTTCAGAAATTTAATGGAAGAGCCTGGTACTAATGATGCCACAGGTGATGTTTTCAATTAGCAGTGTTTTAATGAGATTTGTAGGCTGTAGGAGCTAATCCTGTAATGTTGGAAAAAAACAGAAAGCAGGCCTATATCTGGCAAATCTCCTGAGGTAGGGCTTTGCTGATTCAGATTGCTTTGACTAAACTTTTAATATCTTACAAGCTCTCTGGAAGTAAATTTGTATCTGATATTGGTCAGATACTTTTCAGCTTCCAAAGTAAGTAAGGCTTCTAGACAGATTTGAAATGAGAAGTTTTTAGTGACTTTCTAAGTTAAAGGAAAATAAAAAACATTGCTTATAGAAGGAAATAAGTGGTAATTGGCAAGTAATTCAGCATGGTAGAAATGAGGGAGATTCAAGAACTTGGAGGGGGACTTCCCTGGTGGTCCAGTTGCTAAGACTCCACACTCCCAATGCAGGGGGCCCGGGTTCGATCCCTGGTCGGGGAACTAGATCCCACATTCTGCAACTAAAGATCCCGCGTGCTGCAACTAAAAAGATCCCGTGTGCCGCAACCAAGACCCAGTGCAGCCAAATAAATAAATATTTAAAACAACAACAACAACAACAAAGACTTGGAGGGAAAAAAGAAATTAGCTTCATTTTTGGGTAAACTTTGAGATGTACATAATAAATGACAACAATTCAAATTTCTGGTCTCCTAACTGCTGAAGAATGGTTTATACCTAGAAGCATTTCTTAAAGTGTTTAAAGAACATTAAGCCCAGTATTGAGATCTGGAAAAAAGTTCCAGAAACAGTATTCATAAAGAAAGGCTGTCAGATGACCAGTATCTCTTTCAAGGACATCATCAGCATAAAATCCAGATGTGTTGTTTTTATCTACTGCTTGCTTGTGTTTGGAGGTCATACCGAACAGTCCCTTTTCCAGGTTTGAAGTTGAGGTTTGAAGTTCCAGGGGAGTAGAGTTAAGCTACTCAGGGTAGAGTTGTATAAAGCTCCTACCATAAACATGGTAGGCCCTTTTGAGCTACGTAATCTTTACTATTTTTAAATAATTCATTTATGCTTTCTCAAGTATTAGTAATACTGTAAGGACAATGAACTGGAATGTAGGAAAACGCTAGCTGTTTGTAGAATAATTTAGTAAGATTTGTTGCTGTGCAGAGATAGAAATTTAGATGACAGTGATGCTGTGTGCTCTGTAAGGGGATCTTATCTATAACTTTTTTTTTTGCGGTACCACGGGCCTCTCATTGTTGTGGCCTCTCCCGTTGCGGAGCGGACACGCAGGCTCAGCGGCCATGGCTCACGGGCCCATGTGGGATCTCCGCGGCATGTGGGATCTTCCCGGACCGGGGCACGAACCCGTGTCCCCTGCATCGGCAGGCGGACTCTCAACCACTGCGCCACCAGGGAAGCCCTATAACTTTTTAATTTAAATTAATTAATTAATTTATTTTTGGCTACATTGGGCTTTGTTGCTGTGTATGGGCTTCTCTCTAGTTGTGGTGAGTGGGGGCTACTCTTTGTTGCGGTGCGTGGGCTTTTCATTGCGGTGGCGTCTCTTGTGGAGCACGGGCTCTAGATGCATGGGCTTCAGTAGTTGTGGCATGCAGGCCCAGTAATTGTGGCTCACAGGCTCTAGAACGCAGACTCATAGTCGTGGTGCACGGGCTTAGTTGCTCTGCGGCATGTGGCATCTTCCCGGACCAGGGCTCGAACCTGTGTCCCCTGCGTTGGCAGGCGGATTCTTAACCACTGTGCCACCAGGAAAGCCCCTCAGACTTCACTTTTGATGAAACCTGGTATCAGCATTTTTGGCAGCCATGTTACATTGCTTGTCTCACAAATAATTTTTTTTTTTTAAGTCCTGCTCTTTCTCACATATATTGGGCCATTTTGTTGTTGCTGTTGTTAGTACTAAGTGCATGACTTTATATTTATCCTTATTACATTTTATCCTGTTAGATTTAGCCTCCTATTCCAGCCAATTAGAATTACTTTAGAAGTTGATCCTATCATATATGAAATTGCTTTCCCATCCCAGATTCCTGTCATTTGCATATTTGATCATCGTCCTCTTTAGTGTCCTCATCGAAGTCATTTATTTCTAAAAAATGTTGCAGAGGAGAGGTTTTTCTGGGGTCCTGTGGCATATCACTAAACCTTCTTCTAGACTTACCTGCACTCTAGGTGCAGTTGTATAGTTATCTTAAAGCCACTTAACTTATAGAATTCATATTTTTCACCTTCAACAAGGATATCAAGAGAGACTGGTTTATGCATTGCTGAAAACCGGATATATTTATGCTTATAGCATTCCCTGGTCAAACCATATTAAAAAAGGAAAATGAGATAGTTTGGTTATGGCTTCCAGTGATTCTTGGTGCCCTGCCTAAATAACTCATAAACTATTCTTTGAATAACCTTTTCTGCAGTCTTGCCTTGGATTCATATCAGATCGCTCTGGTGTAAGGTATGAAGAATATACTGTTTTTTCATTTTGAAAATTGCTACTACAGACATAAAAAGCTAATATGATATTTGGCATTATCAGAATCATGAGATTTGTCTGAGTTTACACACAGAGTGTCACGAATGGATCTCATCTGCACATTCTTTGATTCTCCTGATATATAATTTCATCCAGGTATATAATTTCGTTCCAGGCACTTTTTGATAGTCTTATGTATCATGATCTATTAATCCCATATTTGGTCCTCTTTTTCTATTCTCAAGATGGTTTTTCTTTACAGAAAAGATAGAAGAAAAAACAGGAATTGAGATGTTCTTCTGTCTCTGCTTTATATTAATTAGTAATATGCCATTTACATCAAAGAGTGTACCTGTGCCTTCTCTGTTTTGCAAGCCTTAGCACATTCTGGGCTTCAGCTCAAGCTTGCTTCTTATATATATTGTTGCCACTTTCTAAAAAATAGTTTCTTTCCTTTTATATATTTAGTTTTCTTGTGCATGTCCTTCTAACTCTGAGTTGATTGGTGACCTTTCCATCCAGTCTCTTTAGATACCTCCCTTCTTTTCTCCCTCTATCTCAGATAATGTGGGATTGGCAGATTTCATTTTTGAGAACTTTTTCCTATCTCAGACCTTGAGCTTGAGTCCTGTCTGCACTGTTTGAAGCCTGCTCTCACTGTGTTCCTTCTTCTCCAGCCTCTACCTGGTTTGGTTGCTTTCTTTTGAGGCTCTCACCACTTCCTCTTTTCTGATCAGTTTCTCTTTCTGAACCTAAGTTGATTGGTCAAACTTAGGTTCAGAATTATAATTCTACTTATTCTGCCATCTGGGTGATAGAACAATTAGCAAGGCAATTTTTTTTACTATATATGCTGCTTTCTAGTTGAATGAGATTTTTCACCAGATGTTCAGGTAGCAAAAATCTTTTACCACTTTGTGACAGAGGGCTCCTGCCAAGAAAGTCAGTTAATCTCACCATTACTCGGTAGCTAGGGCATCTCACTGGCTTCATGTTAAAACTTGCAGGGCTGTCTCTCCTGGCCAGGTGTCCTCCCTGATCTGCCTTTCCATCCTTCCCACAAATCCAAGGAAATCAGTCTGCTGTCCTCTCCTCTTTAAAAGTGTTATGACCAATTATTTACTGGATATATTTTTCTTTTGAAGCTGACCTCAGTGTAGGGTGTAGTCTTTTCAGTTCTTGCCTTTTCATTCTGTAACTAACATAGGGATATTGACATGTTTTATTTCATGTTTTATTTTCATAATGATGGAGTCTAAATAAGTGTTATAAATAGGGAAGTTAGAAGTTCATGGCATTTTTAAAAAAAAATAAATTTATTTATTTATTTTTGGCTGAATTGGGTCTTTGTTGCTGCGCGTGGGCTTTCTCTAGTTGCAGCGAGCAGGGGCTACTCTTCATTGTGGTGCGAGGGCTTCTCATTGCTGTGGCTTTGTTGCGGAGCACGGGCTCTAGGTGTGCAGGCTTCAGTAGCTGTGGCTTGCAGGCTCCAGAGCACAGGCTCATGGCACACGGGTTTAAGTTACTCCGCAGCATGTGGGATCTTCCCAGACCAGGTCTCGAACCCGTGTCCCCGGCATTGGCAGGCGGATTCTTAACCACTGCGCCATCAGGGAAGCCCAGAAGTTCATGGCATCTTATTGTCCCAAGTTAGTTTCTAATTTCCTTAGGTGCTGTGGACATCTGTCTGTTTGCCTCTTACTCAAGGTAAAGTTCATCAAACCTCACCCTCTCTGTACTCCAGGCTGTCTAGAAGAGGGTTTCAAGAGATGGTAAGCCTGGGGGAGAAGGTTAAACCATAGCTGTGCATTAGTAGAGACCATTAAGAGGCTGTCTTATGTCACAGGGTAACTTATACCTCAGAAGACCCTGAAGCAGCTCTTCATGGAATCCCAGTTACGTACAGGAAAGGTCGTACCTGATATTGTTTCTGTTCCTCAGTTTCTTCCACTCAAATGCTTTCTGTTAGGCCTCTACTCTCAGGTGTGGATTTCTACTTAGCAGTGCACATTTTTAACATATACTTAACTTATCTTTAACAGGTAAGATTTCTATATCCTTATATTTAATCAGAGATACTGTGAGATGTTGAAAATTCGAAAATGATCAAAATGTATTAGGGCTGGACTTCCCTGGTGGCTCATTGTTTGGGAATTCGCCTGCCAATGCAGGGGACACGGTTTTGAGCCCTGGTCTGGGAAGATCCCACATGCCGTGGAGCAGCTAAGCCCGTGAGCCACAACTACTGAACCTGTGCTCTAGAGCCTGCGAGCCACAACTACTGAGCCCGTGTGCCTAGAGCCCGTGCTCCGCAACGAGAAGCCACTGCAATGAGAAGTCCATGCATGCAACAAAGAGTAGCCCCTGCTCACCACAACTAGAGAAAGCCCATGCACAGCAATGAAGACCCAATGCAGCCAAAGATAAATAAAGTTATTTTTAAAAAATGTATTAGGGCTGAATATTCTGGAGAAACAAGTAAAAATATAAATCATGTCAAAAAGTATTTACTAAACACACAAAAGTTACTCCCTTTAAATAGCTCGTGTTTCATTGGAATGAATTAAATATATGAGGCAATCAAAGAATATAATAAAATGCTGAATTATACATTGGTAGCAACTATTTAGAGTCCACTAGAGTTGGTTTTCCAAATCTGTACTCAATTTATGTCTGAGAAGGAGCAGCCTTCTGTATTTCTAAAATTGTTTCTCGCTGAATTTGCTTATTTTAGTTTTGGTGTAAACAGGGGCCTAGAGCTGGGTTTGCCAGTGACCTTTAGCCTCCACCTCTGGGAATGTGGAACTGACTGGTATTCTTGCTCCTGCAAGCAGAGTGAAAGTAACACGATGTGGTGGGAACGTGAGTGATTCAGATATATTTGAGCATTTTAGATTTTAAAATCTCTCATGAGATAATACAGTTTTGTGTATTTGGGTTGGCTGTGCTGTTTTGAGTTAATTTTAGGGGTAAGTTTTAGAATCAGTTTTAGAATTCCGGCCTCAAATGACAGTCCTTTGCTTAGTCGTGAGGGGCTAGGGGTAATGCCATATTATATTGAGAAGACTAGGAACTGTTGTTATATATTAACCTTACTAGGCACTGATACTTGAGAAGAAAAAAAAAACCCTTACATTCATAATGTTTCAGCTGTTGCTATGTTGCAAAATCCAGTTTGCCTTGATTCCTGGTAATAGCCATTAATCTTTCAAGGAATTATCAGATATGATGCATTTGAGGATGATAAGGCAACCAAGTCTCCTAGAGACTAACCTCATGTTTCTTAATTTTGTAGTGTTTTGCTTTATTTTCTATACTGTTTGCTGTGGGAGATTCTGAGAAGAGGAAGAACTGGGACAGGACTTCTTTAGAAACCCCAGTGCTTCTACAGTTTTGTATAATCTCAAGGGAACAATAGTATGTTTCGCCTGACAAATTAATATGGACAGAAAGAAGGATTCCCCACCTTCTCCACTCTTAACCCCACCCCTGTAAGCAAAACACACACACCTTCAGGACTAAGGAAGAGGAAAGCACCCTTTGTTTTTCTTGCCTTTGAAATACTTTTTAGCAACAAGAAACCTGTGTTTCATAAACACTGGTTTGTATCTCTGCTGACTGGATTCAACTCATGTCTTTGCTATTTAGACATCAGCAGAAAGAGAAATTTCTTTCTAATGTCTAAAAACCCTCCCTTTTTTTTTTTTTTAACATTCATGCCATTAAATTTTTATTGTACCTATGTGTATTCTTAGGTCAATAATCAGAACATTTGCTGCTTGTTTTATATTCCAATAAGAATTTATAATGTTATATATATGATTCATATGATTGCAGTCACTTTTCTATCAATTGTTGTTTTTGCCTGAAAGTAATAACCTTATAATCTAATGTTTGGGGATAATGTAGACCGCTGAGGGATATAGGTGCATATAAGGAATGCCTTTCCATCTGTGGATAATAAAATTGATTTTGATCTCTTTGTTTTACAGTATAAGCATAATATTTAAATTACAGGTAAAGGTTTGAGTGTATTTCATTTTGAATGTGGGGAATGTTGACAAGAATCACTGGAACGCTGACCTCTAACCCTTTAGAATCTCAGTTGGGTTTTTTATGTTATGTATCTGTTGCCTTTCTTTTTATACCTGGAAGTACACTGTGGCCTATACGTATTTTTTCTATTTTTAAAAAAAAACTTAATTGTAGAAAATTTCAAACATATATAAACAAAATAGTGTAATGAACCCTCTTGTACCTATCCCCCAGCTTTAAAAATTAACATGTTACTACCGTTTTATCATTTATACCATTTCCCATCCTCCAGTCAATAATTTATTTTTTTCTTTTAGGTAAAATTTATATGGGTTGAAATGCACAAATTTCAGCTGTACAGTTACGACCATGTAACCCACACACATCTGAACATAATATAGAACACTTTTATCTCCCCAGGAAGTTCTCTGTATACCTTCCAAGTCAATCCCCGCCCTGCTAGCAAGCCACTGTTCTCTTTAATTTTGCCTGTTTTAGAACATCATATAAATGGGATCATGCATGATATATTCTTTCTTCTGGCTTCTTTTGTTCAGTATCATGTCTGTGAGATTCATCCATTTTGTTGCATTCCTTGTTTTGCTGAGTAGTATTCCATGGTATGAGTATACCACAGTTTGTAATCCATTTTCTTAATTATGAACATTTGGATTCTTTCCAATTTTTGCTTTTATGCTCTGGACATTCATGTATAAGTCTGTGGTTGGCCTTATATTTTCATTTCTCTTGGATAAATACGTATGAGTAGAATTGCTGGATCAAGGGGCAGATGCATGTTTGCTCTTGTAAGAGACTGCCTAACCTTTTTCTAAAGTGGTTGTATCATTTTACATTCCTACTGGCAAAGTATGAGAGTCCTAGTTGCTTTTGCTGTACAGCCTTGCCAACATTTGGGTTGTCATTCTTTTTCATTTTATCTGTTCTAGTGAGTATATGTACATATTTTTTTAAATTAAAATACATTTTAGGGCTTCCCTGGTGGTGCAGTGGTTGAGAGTCCGCCTGACGATGCAGGGGACATGGGTTCGTGCCCCGGTCCGGGAGGATCCCACATGCCGCGGAGCGGCTGGGCCCGTGAGCCATGGCCACTGAGCCTGCGCGTCCGGAGCCTGTGCTCCGCAGCGGGAGAGGCCATAGCAGTGAGAGGCCCGCGTACCGCAAACAAACAAACAAAAAAGACATTTTATTTTGAGAATTTCATGGAATGTCTTGAGATAATTTGAAATACTCTTTAATTTGGTACAGCTCTTAAGATCCTTTTAAAGTTTGATCTGGACTGAATGCTGATCACAACAGTTGGTCTCCAGGGCCCAGAATATTCTTTCTCACTAACCATGGCTACGACTTCTGAGGGAAAAAAAAAAATTTTTAACATCTTTATTGCAGTATAATTGCTTTACAATGGTGTGTTAGTTTCTGCTGTATAACAAAGTGAATCAGCTATACATATACATATATCCCCATATCTCCTCCCTCTTGCGTCTCCCTCCCACCCTCCCTATCCCACCCCTCTATGTGGCCACAAAGCACCGAGCTGATCTCCCTGTGCTATGCAGCTGCTTCCCACTAGCTATCTGTTTTACATTAGGTAGTCTATACATGTCCATGCCACTCTCTCACTTCGTTCCAGCTTACTCTTCCTCCTCCCCATGTCCTCAACTCCATTCTCTACATCTGCGTCTTTATTCCTGTCCTGCCCCTAAGTTCTTCATAACCTTTTTTTTTTAGATTCCATATATATGTGTTAGCATACGGTATTTGTTTTTCTCTCTCTGACTTACTTAACTCTGTATGATAGACTCTAGGTCCATCCACCTCACTACAAATCTCAATTTTGTTTCTTTTTATGGCTGAGTGATATTACATTGTATATATATGCCACATCTTTATCCATTCATCTGTCGATGGACACGTAGGTTGCTTCCATGTCCTGGCCACTGTAAATAGAGCTGCAGTGAACATTGTGGTACATGACTGTTTTTGAATTATGGTTTTCTCAGGGTATATGCCCAGCAGTGGGATTGCTAGGTCGTATGGTAGTTCTATTTTTAGTTTTTGAAGGAACCTCCATACTGTTCTCCGTAGTGGCTGTATCAGTTTACCTTCCCACCAGCAGTGCAAGAGGGTTCCCTTTTCTCTACACCCTCTCCAGCATTTACTGTTTGTAGATTTTTTGATGATGGCCATTCTGACTGGTGTGAGGTGATACCGCATTGTAGTTTTGATTTGCATTTCTCTAATGATTAGTGATGTTGAGCATTCTTTCATGTGTTTTTTTGGCCATCTGTATATCTTCTTTGGAGAAATGTCTGTTCAGGTCTTCTGCTCATTTTTGGATTGGGTTGTTTGGTTTTTTGATATTGAGCTGCATGAGCTGCTTGTAAATTTTGGAGATTAATCCTTTGTCAGTTGCTTCATTTGCAAATACCTTCTCCCATTCCGAGGGTTGTCTTTTGGTCTTGTTTATGGTTTCCTTTGCTGTGCAAAAGCTTTTAAGTTTCATTAGGTCCCATTTGTTTGTTTTTGTTTTTATTTCCATTTCTCTAGAAGGTGGGTCAAAAAGGATCTTGCTGTGATTTATGTCATAGAGTGTTCTGCCTATGTTTTCCTCTAAGAGTTTGATAGTGTCTGGCCTTACATTTAGGCCTTTAATCCATTTTGAGTTTATTTTTGTGTATGGTGTTAGGGAGTGTTCTAATTTCATTCTTTTACATGTAGGTGTCCAGTTTTCCCAGCACCACTTATTGAAGAGGCTGTCTTTTCCCCATTGTATATTCTTGCCTCCTTTATCAAAAATAAGGTGACCAGGGCTTCTCTGGTGGCGCAGTGGTTGATAGTCTGCCTGCCAATGCAGGGGACACGGGTTCGTGCCCCTGTCTGGGAAGATCCCACATGCCGCGGAGTGGCTGGGTCCGTGAGCCATGGCTGCTGAGCCTGCGCGTCTGGAGCCTGTGCTCCGCAACGTGAGAGGCTATGGCAGTGAGAGGCCCGCATACCGCAAAAAAATAAATAAAATAAGGTGACGATATGTGTGTGGGTTTATCTCTGGGCTTTCTATCCTGTTCCATTGATCTATATTTCTCTTTTTGTGCCAGTACCATACTCTCTTGATTACTGTAGCTTTGTAGTATAGTCTGAAGTCAGGGAGCCTGATTTCTCCAGCTCCATTTTTCTTTCTCAAGATTGCTTTGGCTATTCTGGGTCTTTTGTGTTTCCATACAAATTGTGAAATTTTTTGTTCTAGTTCTGTGAAAAATGCCTTTGGTAGTTTGATAGGGATTGCATTGAATCTGTAGATTGCTTTGGGTAGTATAGTCATTTTCACAATGTTGATTCTTCCAATCCAAGAACATGGTATATCTCTCCCTGAGGGAAAATTATTTCTAATCTTTTCCATCCATTTTAGCCCTTTATTGTTTCCGAAATATTTTCTCATATATTTACTCTTTGCAGCAAATGTGGTTCCCATTTTATAGATGAAGGAATGAAGACTCAAGAGAGCTTGCCCAAGATTTGCCCAAAGGTTCTAGAGACTGAAAGCTAGGATTTCAAACTTGGTCCAGTACTCTTTAGCACATAAGAATGAGCAACATATTAGAATTCATTGGATGTGTCCCTTTGGTTTGCAAGTTTAGATAAACTGAGAAGTAGAAGAAGCTTTTTCTTGGAGGAGATAGCTGGTAGGGATATATCAGTATTAGTTGTATTCCACAGAATGTAAACTGACCCTGAAATATATACTGGTCATTGATTTGTACTTCTCATGTGGTTTCTTGGAATTTTGGTTATTGTTTTAATCCTTAGAGTAGATGAGCTGACGTGGTTATAAAGATTCTGCAGTTGGTACCTTTCTGGGAACAAATACATTACTGAGTGTCCTAAATTGACATTTGGGAATTCTGCATACAATTTTCAGAGCCCTTTTAGGAGTCCATGTCTATGATTCCTAGAAACACTCTCTTTGGACACTAAGTGGTTTTAGTAGTGAATGTCTGTCATTGCCCACATTGTTGTGGTCAGAGGGGTATTACAGCAGGTAATCTGAACTGAATGGTTAGGAAGAAACTTCTCCAAGGTGTGTAATGTTTATGGTTTTCCAAAGCGAATTGCAGTTAAATGGTTTCATTAATAAATCGGCTCTTACACCATTGTCAGATGTTAAAGTAAGTCATTTGTTTGTTTTATTTCAGTGATGTCCTAGCATTGCCCATTTTTAAGCAAGAAGAGTCAAGTTTGCCTCCAGATAATGAGAATAAAATCCTCCCTTTTCAATACGTGCTTTGTGCTGCCACCTCTCCAGCAGTGAAACTCCATGATGAAACCCTGACGTATCTCAATCAAGGTTAGATATGGTGTTATTCATTAGTATTATTGCAGACCTGCTGGATTCATGATATTTAATTAGGTACACTTATATGTAAAAAGTACATCTTTCTAGCGTGACCTGTTAAAGTCAAAGCCTCAGTGTCATATTTGATATATATTACTGGTTTCTTTCGTCTACCTGTCCATTTTTAGTTCCAGTCTCCCTCTTTCTAATCCATGTTCCCTGGACATCCCCAGTGGTCACTGTCTGAGAAGTATTACTGTATCCAGCTCTATTATTTACCAGTTGTGTGGCCTTGGACCAGTTGATTAAATTCTGTGTTTCAATTTCCTTATATGTGAAACTGGAATTGATAATACCTTACAGAATTGTATCAATTAAATGATATAATTTATGAAAACACTTAGCACTGTGCCTAGCATAAAGTAAAGGATTATGGTTGTTACTAATACTAATAATGTTATATACTCTTGTATATTCAACCAACTGAATTTCATTCTTTCTGAATCTTGGGAGGTTAATTTATGATGAATATAATACGTAGTTACTTTTTGTTCTAGGCCAGTCTTATGAAATCCGAATGCTAGACAATAGGAAACTTGGAGAACTTCCAGAAATTAATGGCAAGTTGGTGAAGGTAAAAGAAAACAAGTAAATCATTCCTCTCCATAATATCCTTTTACTGACCCTTTTTGGATTAATATTTTTTCTTTCATAAAGGGCTTGGTGGTTTCTCTTACCTGCTACAGTTTGCTAGCAGAGTGGTAAACTCTTGTGTTACTTCTTTGGGGTCAGAGTGAGCCCACCTATTCACATGGATTTTTCAGAGCTGCAGAAATGAAAGCTTAGCACCTCCGTGTCAGGAGAATCTCATGGCTCATTGAAGTTCTTTTTGGGTGGAATAAAGTAACCTCCTTGAGATCTTTAGAGAAGTTCCAGTGTCTCTTTGGATACGTGGTCTAGTAGCAAAGAAACCAGAAGCTACTGTTGATGAATAGCAGTTTTCTTAGTCTGGACTGGCAGTAATGAATTCACAGATAATTGAGACAGAGGAGTTTGGTCAGCTGCCGTAGAAGGTGATGAGAGGATATTAATAGGCACTTCCACCAAAGGAAAGTTGATGGAAACAGCCCCTACCTACCCTCAATGTTTACAGGTTGTATGGTGGGTTAGCAAGCAGGGGACTTGGTGAGATTTTCATATGTATCTGAAGAGCTGAGCCAGATATTACACGGTAACAGTAGAGGCATGTAGAAATGCTTCCAGTGGAGTCCTTTATGCTTAGTTACCAATCAGGGCTGATGTTTAAGCCAAGTTTTAAATATGGTACTAGTTAACTATAATATAGATTATATTTGAGCAATTATAAAGTTTGCCTTGAAATACAGTATGGTATGGGTTTTAGAGTAAAACAGGTCTCAAGAAAAATAATTTTAAGTTATGTCTGGGGGTGACTCCTGCTAGTTTTCCTTTGTCAGCACTGATTTTTTAAGGGATCCTGTTATCATTTGATTTTGTTGCTTCCTTTTAGAGTATATTCCGTGTTGTGTTCCATGACAGACGGCTACAATACACTGAACATCAGCAGCTGGAGGGCTGGAGGTGGAACCGACCTGGAGACAGAATTCTTGACATAGGTAAGTTAAGAGAACCTATTGCCCAGGAAATGCCTATAACTATGGTCCGAGAATTGGTTTTCTTTCCTTGATGTTTACTTTGATTCAGAATGCTTCAGGGGCTCAATTAACATGAACCTAGAAGTGGTTATTGATTAAGCATAAGAAACTACTGATATAATGATTCCAAAACTGAAGTTGAAAGTGTAGACACTTCAGTTCTGTAACAATTGCGTCCATAACTTGAGGGTGAGTTTTTGTTTTTTAAATTTAGTTGTGGTAAAATATACATAACATAAAATTTACCATTTTAACCATTTTTAAGTGTACATTTCAGTTGCATTAAGTACATTCACATTGTTGTGCAACCATTACTACCATCCATCTCTAGAACTTTTTTCATCTTGCAAAACTGAAACTCTGTACCCATGAAAAGTAACTTCCCATTCCCTCCTCTCCCCAGTCCCTGGTAACCACTATTCTACTTTTTGTCTGTATCAATGTGACTACTGTAGGTGCCTCAGATAAGTGAAATCATTCAGTATTTGTCTTTTTTGTGATTGGGTTATTTCAGTTACCATAACCCTCAAGATTCATACATATAGTAGCATGTGCCACAATTTCCTTCTTTTTGGGAACCCTTGTGCACTGTTGTGGGAATGTAAGTTGGTACGGCCACTATGGAAAACAGTATGGAGGTTTCTCAAAAAACTAAAAATAGAACTACCATATGACCCAGCAATTCCACTCCTGGGTATATATCCAAAAGAAACAAAAACAATTCAAAAAGATACACGCAGGGGCTTCCCTGGTGGCGCAGTGGTTGAGAGTCCGCCTGCCGATGCAGGGGACACGGGTTCGTGACCCGGTCCAGGAAGATCCCACATGCCGTGGAGCGGCTGGGCCCATGAGCCATGGCCGCTGAGCCTGTGCGTCCGGAGCCTGTGCTCCCCAATGGGAGAGGCCACAGCAGTGAGAGGCCCGCGTACCGCAAAAAAAAAAAAAAAAAAAGATACATGCACCCCAATGTTCATAGCAGCATTATTTACAATTGCCAAGATATGGAAGCAACCTAAGTGTCCATCAACAGATAAATGTATAAAAAAGATTTGAGATATATATATACACATACACACACACTTACATACATATATATATTTATACACACGTATACACACAATGGAATATTAGCCATAAAAGAGAACGAAATTTTACCCATTTGCAACAACAGGGATGGTCCTGGAGGGTGTTACACTTAGTGAAATAAGACAGGGAAAGACAAATGCTGTATGATATCACTTATATGTGGAATCTAAAAAATACAACAAACTAGTGAATGAAACAAAAAAGAATTTGGTTTTCTTAAATCATAAAGGGAAGGATCTTTACAAACACACATGCAGCCTCTCTTCATGAATGTACTTTTAATTCTGGCATCTGTGTCTTTGATCTCTTATTGGTTATTATCTCCTATTGGTAAGCATAGTTGTTAAACAGATCTAAGTACTACTATTTTTATCTGAGAAAACACTGGTTCTCCTACAGATATCTTGATATATATTTGATAAACTGGCTTTAGGATAAATCCAACATAGCTAATGCTGTGGAGTGGAACCCACTTAATGCTTTCTTGTTTGAATCATTGATACTAAAACAGTAGAAAACTTATAGCATAGTTATGATAATAAATATCAGCCTGGCCTTATCCCCCAGCTTGAATATTAATAGAAGTCAGGGAATGATATTTAAATATATGCCATATGGAATGGAAAGCAAAGTTCTAAAGCCCATTCATTTTTCTTCCCTCCTGAGAATAAGATGTGTCACTCTGTTATAGGATTCTTTGATGACTTCATAAGTCAGCATCAATTGTTACGTTAATTTCCATCACTTATATTTGTGATACAACACTTTCTGCCTTTATTCAGACACTCTGCTTTATCCTAATATGACAATCCTCTTAGTTTACTTCTAGCAGTAATACTAACCTTAAAACTGAAAGTGAAGCAGATTGTAAATTAAATTTTTCATGACACTAGAGCCAGTGTGTAGACTAAATCTATCTTTAAATAGAATTTTGGCACATTAAAAGGAAGCTACTTTTAAGTTGTCTTATTGTAAAAACTTTTTTAAATGGAAAAAAGATACTCAAAAGGAAAGTATTTAGGTCAATTTTAGGTCTAATCAAACTCTTTTTATTGGCAAAAAAAGGTTTAAGGTATGATACACAAAAATCTTGGTAACTAGGGACCAATAATATAAGAATCGGTGCTTTCTTATTTAAACCCAGTAGCACTCAGAATTGTTCAATGATAACCATTTGTTTCTCAGATATCCCAATGTCTGTGGGTATAATCGATCCTAGGGCTAATCCAAACCAACTAAATACAGTGGAGTTCCTGTGGGACCCTGCAAAGAGGACATCTGTGTTTATTCAGGTAAGACACTGCAGATAGGGCTCCAGTTTTGAAGAGGATCTCTTACTACCAGTTTGGTTCTTAAAGGATAAAACATGTTGAATTTGAAATCTTTACAGGGTTGAATCTCTCAACAAGGGCAGACTTAGTCAACATGTGCCTGAAAGCAATGAGGAGTTTCTGAATTGCTCTTCTAATTTCCCCAATTTATTTATTTGTTTCTCTCAAAAATACTTGCTAGTGGTTGCATAATATTTTATTCTTTGGATGTACTTACCTAACAATTATTTAGCTTTGAGAATGTTCTAATTTTTCACTATTATCCAAGAAGTTATTTTGAACATCTTTATACTTAGAATTTGATTTGCATTTCTGATTATGTCCTTTGGGTAGATGGCTTGAAAAGTCTTATTTGTTAGAGTTTATTTGTATGATAACCAACAGTTTGAGCACTTCTCATCAGGTAGTCACTGTGTTAAATAAATACTTTTTTTTTTTTTTTTTTTTTTTTTTTTTTGCGGTATGCGGGCCTCTCACTGCTGTGACCTCTCCCGTTGCAGAGCACAGGCTCTGGACGCACAGGCTCAGCGGCCATGGCTCACGGGCCTAGCCGCTCTGTGGCATGTGGGATCTTCCCGGATCGGGGCACGAACCCGTGTCCCCTGCATCGGCAGGCGGACTCTCAACCACTGCGCCACCAGGGAAGCCCAAATAAATACTTTTTATACATGATTTTATTTAAGACTTTCAAAAATAATCCTGTGTTGTAAGAATAGCCCTTGAGGCTTAGAGAAAATAACTTACCCAAGCTAGTATTTGGTCAATCAAGATTCCACTATTAAGATTACCAAGATCTTGGACTCTATGCAGTAGCCTAGCAAACCTTTTTCTTCCTATTGCTTGTGATCTTTCATATTTACTGTTTTCCCAGCATGGATGGTGCCTGTGCTTTCTAAAATCTACCTTAAAGTTCAGGAAAGTTCTGCTAACAGAAACCATTTCCCTTTTATGTTAACTCTGTCTTTTCTGAAACGATTAATGAATTCCTCACAGTAGCTTTTTGTTAACATTAGATCTGTACATTTACTTTGTTTGCATTTGTAAATCATTTAAGTTTTCCTCATTTCCTCATGAGAGTGTGAATTCTTCATGATCAAAAAGAGAGTAAAAGTTTTTTGTAGGTGTTTAAAGGTTTTGCTGTTAGTAGTTGCCCCAGAAATGTTGCTGACTGGTTTGGCTAGCTAACAGTACTGAAACCTGGCTGGATGTTGTATTCTTTTCAGGTGCATTGTATTAGCACAGAGTTCACTATGAGGAAACATGGTGGAGAGAAGGGAGTGCCATTTCGAGTACAAATCGATACCTTCAAGGAGAATGAGAACGGGGAATATACTGAGCACTTACACTCAGCCAGCTGCCAGATCAAAGTCTTCAAGGTACTCCTGGGCGCTGTGCTGGCCCTTGGAACTTTCTCTCGTCTTTCATTTGCAACATTAGTCACCAAGTGAGAAAGTCAGCTTGTCCCATTTTCAAAAACTATGAAAGCTCAGCCTAAATTAGAGTTATTGAAATAATTACTGATATGTCCGGTAAAGAACTTTAACTAGGGATGGTCGTGGGAGAAGGGGAACTTGGAAAAGGGATCGTATGGATATCATATGGATAAATATCTTCTCATTGCAAAAGATTCATTAATACAGCAGTATTCAGAGCATGACACTGAAGTCCCCCTTTACCACTCTTACCCTGACTCCCCAACCTCTCCCCAGAGGTGACCACTGTCAATAATTTTATATGTATCTTTCTAGTTCCCTTCTGTGCTCTTATATACACAGGTACCTAGATGTACACATATTTTCTTTTCTTTGAAACATAAATGGGATTATATGAATTGTTTTGAAGCTTTTTTTTTTCAATTAACTATGTGCTTTAGAGATTTTTCCATGTCTGTAGCTATAGATCTCTTATTCTTTTTCAACTCCATCACACATTTAAATATCCTATTTTCAGACTTAGATGTAATGATGGATCTTGTCTTTACCTCATTGTACATACCTTTTTGTTTCACATGTGACTATTTTAAGTTCGTAGAAGTAATATTGTTGAGTCGAAGGGTGAGTATGTGAGTTTCAAACAAAATATTTCTCATTTTAGCCCAAAGGTGCAGACAGAAAACAAAAAACAGATAGGGAGAAAATGGAGAAACGAACGCCTCACGAGAAGGAGAAATATCAACCTTCCTATGAGACAACTATACTCACAGAGGTAAAAGGATTTCTTTTGGTGACAATTTCAGTCAGTACTTTTTACTCTTAAAAGAAAAATACAATTATTTTGCAATATACAGTTGACCCTTGAACAACACAGGTTTGAACTGCATGGGTTCATTTATACATAGATTTTTTTTCCCCACTAAATATGTACAACAGTACTACGTGGTTTGCAGTTCGTTGAATCCAAGGATGCAGATACAAAGGGCTGACTGTCAAGTTATACCCGGACTTTTGACTGTGGAGGGGGAGACGGTGCTCCTAATACCTGCGTTGTTCAAGGGTCAACTGAATACATATATCATTATGTTGTATACCTAAAACTAATACAACGTTTATGTCAATTATATTTAAATTTAAAAAAAAAGAAACATCACTTCCAGTCTGGTCAAAACTTACTTGTCCTCTTAGTTGTGAGGGCCTCTGAGGAATTAAGATTTACTAATGAAGATGTGCTATTCGACAAATGAACTTATCTACAAAACAGAAATAGAGTTACAAATGTAGAAAGCAAACTTATGGTTACCAGGGGGTAAGCTGGGGGAAGGATAAATTGGGAGACTGGGATTGACATATACACACTACTGTATAAAAAATAGATAACTAATAAGGACATACTGTATAGCACAGGGAACTCTACTCAGTATTCTATAATGGCCTATATGGGGAAAGAATCTTAAAAAGAGTGGAATATGTATATGTATAACTGATTCACTTTGCTGTACACCTGAAACTAACATTGTAAATCAACTATACTCCAATTAAAAAAAAAAAAAAAAAAGATGTGCCATTTGAGTAACAATAGTACATCTTTGTGGAATTTTGACACAGAAAGAGTCAAATGTACTTTCTGTGTCTAAGTTGTCCTTTGTTTTTAGTGTTCTCCTTGGCCCGAGATCACATATGTCAATAATTCCCCATCACCTGGCTTCAACAGTTCCCATAGCAGTTTTTCTCTTGGGGAAGGGTAAGTCTGGGAAATTGACTTGTGTTTGTCCTAAATATGTATTCTTTTGTTATGTCTCCATAAACAAAATCTTTCCAAATCAATAAGACCTTCTATTTGGTTAGTCTTTGATGGACTTATATATTAACTGAGGTTTGGATTATCTTCAAAAGAGACTGCAGGAGTTTTATGTAGCCATTTTTCCCCCCTATTATTTATTTATTTTATTTTATTTCATTTTTTTTGGCCACGCCACAAGGCTTATGGGATTTTAATTTTTCATTGCCCTTACGGCCCTCGGCATTGAGAGCGCAGAGTCCTAACCTCTGGACCTCCAGGGAATTCCCTTTTCCCCACTATTAGAAAACAGCATTTATGGTCAGTTTTTAGTGATTCAGGGAATGAATTTTCTGGGTTTTTCCCTTCTCCCTCTTACTGCTTCTCTTGAGGTTATTTCACTTCCTGATCAGAGTGGTCGTTGGGAATTGAAACACAGTTGTGCAAACAGTAAAATCTGTTTGGTTACTTACTAAGAATGATCCCAACACCTAATTATTATGAATCTTTGATAATTGGGGGAAGAAGGTGAAGATGAGAGCTAAAATGAAGCTTGGGGATTATCTATGGGATGCATTTAGTCTTACTGTGTTTTACCATCAGAGATAATTGAAAGTTGGTATAGATGCCTACACTCCAGTTAAAGAAAGTTGTCTTATAGTTCCAGCATTTAACACATATTCTACATAGGTCATATTGAAATTTGAAATATTTAGGTTGTGAAATGTGTGAGTATATTGTTTGGTTATAATGTTCGTTTTTGAATTTATTTAGGCTCTATGTTCATCCTACTTCTGAAAGTATTTAATTAAGGTTGCTTAGGGAAGTCTCTGGCGGTCCAGTGGCTGGGACTCTGTGCTTCCACCGCAGGGGCACGGGTTCAATCCCTGATCGGGAACTAGAATCCCACAGCCCATGCAGTGCGGCCAAAAAAAAAAAAAAAAAAAAAAAAAAAAAAAAAAAAAAAAAAAAAAAAAAAAAAAAAAAGTAGCTTAAATATTCAAAATGTAACAGTTAAGAATAAAACTAGGTAGCAATTGTAGAAAAAAATAGATAACTAGAGCCCTGAGATAAGTTAATTACTAAATTTGATTACTGAATTTGAATTTTGCAGCTAAGGCCAAAATAAAAAAAAAAAAGAAGAAAAAGATCTTTTTTGAAAGAAAAATCTGTTACCAAACTATGGATTATGCAGTCTACTTACAGGCAATTTAAAATATTATATAGAATTTGAGAGTTCTAAAATTGTCTTCTGTCATGTAGTTCATTATTAGGCTCAAATTTTTCTCCCATAAAAGAAGTAATCATTAGGGAAGAGAGACAATCTGTAGAGCCAAAAGGAAGTGTAGGGGAAGATCAAGGCTGTGGAGATAACCCTTGGATCACAAATTAGCACTAATTTTTGAAGCTATTTTAAAAATAATTATTAAGTGTTTTTTATTATAAAAATATGTGATCACATTGCATTGTGTACTATTTATTCTAATTTTTTCCTGTATCTGTTTGTGTGTTTATTTATATACTTCACACAGTAGTAATATATTGATTACTTTTATATTCTGATATTTTTAGTTTACATTCTAATAAGCTTATGTTAAGTATTGTTTATGCCATAATTTATCTAATCAGTCCCAACTTACTGGAATTTTGGTATTTTTTTCAATTTCTTCAATAATAAAAAATGACATAGTTTCTGCTGCTACCCGCCCCCAACACACAAAAGTCTTTATGCTAAAATAATAGATAATAGAAGTATTGGATCCAAGAGTAAGAATGTTTTATGAGATAGCACAGATTCCCTTAAATCGCTAGCTTAAGACTTATGATGATGAAGAATGAGGCGATGAACCCTAGTATGTGTCATGAACTCATCCTTTCATTTTAAATGTTTCTTTAGAAATGGTTCACCAAACCACCAGCCAGAGCCACCCCCTCCAGTCACAGATGTAAGTCTAAAGTTATATAAATGTCAGTTATTATAGTCTAATAGTCTAATGTCTAATAATACTTTGGTGACTGTGTGATTCAGTAGAAATGCCCAACTTTTAGGGAGTATTATTCATTCATTCATTAAGCAAACATTTATTGAATTTTGGCCTGAACCAGATACTGTGCTGTATTTAAGGAACTTTCAGTCTAGTGGGGAAGATAAGGATGGAATTCCATGGATATCTTGCATGGTTAGAGAAAGAAGACTGATGTATAAACAGCTTCCAAGCAAACTCAGCCTGTCTGAATGTGGGTGTATTTGGCTGTTGTTACCTAATGATGTAACGTTTACCTTTTTAAAGTTGAGTATTTTTAGTTACAAAAAAAAATGCTTTCCCTCTTTCAGAACCTCTTGCCAACAACCACACCTCAGGAGGCTCAGCAGTGGTTGCATCGAAACCGTTTTTCCACATTCACAAGGCTTTTTACAAACTTCTCAGGTTAAATTTGCTTGTCCTTTTGTTTTCCCCAGCATGGGATTTCCTTTACATTCCAGGGCCTCCTGGCATCCCTGTGTTGTTTTGTGTGTAGAGGGGGGAGATCTTAATGCATTTTTCTGATTAAATGAATTTCATTGAACCCTTCAGACTTTCTCACCAGCTGCAGCTGTGCTGTGAAATGCTCAAAAAAGAAAGACCTCTTAGTTTAAAATCATTTTAATTTTAAAATATTTATTCTATACAATACTTTAAAATATATTATCCATAAAATATTTTATCAAGGAGCATTGCAGGTAGTCGGAAATTTTCCCCTTGATATCACTATATTATGTTTCCTTTGCACATTCCACTCTTATTTAGCACCTTCTGTGTACCAGGTATGGTAGGAATACACAAATGGATAAGGCATATTTCCTGATCAGTCACCATCTAGTATCAAAGAAAACCCAAATCAAAATAAAACCCTGAAAAAGGTAAACAAATAGTTGTAATGCAATAGATAAGTGTAAGGCTCTGGAGTTTGGGAACATGTGTGATGTGTGATGCGTGAGGTAAATCTTGAGGGCTGAGGAAGAGTCTGTTGGTCAGACAGTGGAAGGATATTTCAGGCAGGAGGAACAACTTGCTCATTAGGCATGATCAGCATGATGAAAGCATAGGGTTAAATGAATAAGTTAATTGGGTGGGAATTGAGGTGGGAGAGGATGCAGGGGCCAGGTCATGGAGGGCCTTATATGCCATGCAAGAGATTATGACTGTAGCATACTAGTAATGAGGTGTCCTTGTAACAGAGTCCATTTTAAGTCATGAACAAGGAGAATCTTTGCCTTTATCACCCATTTTCTTATATTTATTTTCCAGGGGCAGATTTATTGAAGCTAACTAGAGATGATGTGATTCAAATCTGTGGACCTGCAGATGGAATCAGACTTTTTAATGCATTGAAAGGCCGGTATGTAATTAGTGTTAAAATATCAGTGGGGCTGGATTTCAAATGGATTTGGATTCAGGGACTCTTCACAATACTTTTTGTACAGCTAAATACATCTTGTCGAAACATTCTTTTTGAATGCCAGCTATGTGCCAAATAAAGATGAAAAATACCTTTTCCTGTACTTGATCCAAGGAATTCCTCACGATATTCCATTTTTCATTAGTTTTTTTCATTCAGTTAAATATCCATTGTCCCTGTTATGAGCCATTAGGCTTTGGTGATACATTGATGAGCTTTCTGATGGGGAGAGAGAGAAAGATTATAAACTATAAGTATTTTGAATAGTGATAAGTATTTTGAAGGAAAACAAAACAAACAAATAAACAAAAATAAGGTTGTGGCCTACAGAGTACAGAATATAGTCAGGAAAGACCTCTTTGAGGAGGGGGCATTTAAACTGAGTTATGAGAAGGATGGAAGCTTTGGAGTCATGAGGGAAGAACATTTTTTGCAGAAGAAACAGTGGGTGCAAAGGTCCTGAACTCAGTTTTACTAAAGAAGAGATTATTCTTAAGTTTGGGTAGGAATTGCTTAAGTGTCTGCTTACAAATATTACATGTAATACAGAGGAATTTCTAGTCTCTGGGATTTACAGTTTAAAATAGGAAGTGGTAATATTGATGGAGAAAACATACAGGTCGGTGCCATAGAACCAAATCAGTGGCTAAATAATGAAACAGACTGTGAAGTATTTGTGTTTGTGTATATTACAAGAGATAATTAAATCAAGTTGGAAACTTTTTTAAAAAATAAATTTTTAAATTTATTTTTGGCTGTGTTGGGTCTTCGTTTCTGTGCGAGGGCTTTCTCTAGTTGCGGCGAGCGGGGGCCACTCTTCATCGCGGTGCGCGGGCCTCTCACTGTCGCGGCCTTCTCTTGTTGCGGAGCGCAGGCTCCAGACGCACAGGCTCAGTAGCTGTGGCGCACGGGCTTAGCTGCTCCGCCGCATGTGGGATCTTCCCAGACCAGGGCTTGAACCCGTGTTCCCTGCATTGGCAGGTGGATTCTCAACCACTGTGCCACCAGGGAAGCCCAAGTTGGAAACTTTTAAGGAAAGAGGTGAAATTCAAGGGTTGATGACTGGGAGGAAAAGAATGGATCTTCCATTTTTAAAAGTATTACCTACAGAGGGGTTTCCCTGGTGGCGCAGTGGTTGAGAATCAGCCTGCCAGTGCAGGGGACACGGGTTTGAGCCCTGGTCTGGGAAGGTCCCACATGCCGCGGAGCAGCTAAGCTCGTGTGCCACAATTACTGAGCCTGTGCTCTGGAGCCCGTGAGCCACAACTACTGAGCCCGCGTGCCGCAACTACTGAAGCCCACGCGCCTAGAGCCCATGCTCCGCAATGAGAAGCCACCACAATGAGAAACCTGCACACTGCAACGAAGAGTAGCCCATGCTCGCCGCAACTAGAGAAAGCCCGTGCGCAGCAGCGAAAACCCAACACAGCCAAAAGTAAATAAATTTATTAAAAAAAAAAAGTATTACCTACAGAGCATTTAGAAATAGGAAGGAATAAGATGATCAGAGCAAGAGGTAATTCAATATTGTTGTCTAAGAAGAAAGAACAGAAAGAAGGCTAAAGACGCTTAGGAGAAGATAATGAGGGAAATAAGATTTTCTAGTTTATCCTATTGGTACTTTTAAGTATCAATAGAAGGTATGTCTTGAACTGACCCACAAAACAGTGGGTCACACATTTTGAATCTTTCTAACCTTTACATCAAAGGTTACAAACTCAAATGACTACAGAGACCACATGTAAATGAGTGACAGTCAAGTCTGGGGGGTACTGAAGAATGCATGCACCACGCAAGCAGAACAGCTGATTGGGTGTTTTGTAAGAATGGGGGCCTTGGATCACCAGATCTGATTTTTCAAGGTAAACCAGAGGTTTATATGAGGGCTTCTGTTGGACTGAATTCAGTTAAAACACGCACACACACACACCACACACACACACACACACACACACACACACACACACAGTGGGGAGCTAAAATGTAGACACACAAGTTCTTCCTTAAAATGTGCTCACCATGAAAAGTTTGAGTAATAGCTTTCTTTTTTCCTCCTTAGGATGGTGCGCCCAAGGCTAACCATTTATGTTTGTCAGGAATCCTTGCAGCTGAGGGAGCAGCAGCAACAGCAGCAGCAACAGCAGCAGAAGCACGAGGATGGAGACTCAAATGGTACTTTCTTCGGTAGGTCGTTCTGCACAGGCCAGGACAGATACGAAGAAAAATGAAGAGATGACTTATGAGCATGTGTGATGGGAATTTATCAAACAGCAGATTCAGCATTTGCTAGAAGGAATGGTAATTGCTAATGTTTATTGAGTTCCTAATATATGCCAGGCACTATTCTCAGCACGTTTACATGTTTTAATTTTTACAACTGGTGTTTCCTCTTTGCAGTAGATTTTGTTGTTCTTGCCAACATTTCGACGAGGAAGATGAGGCTTAGGGATGTTAAGTAACTTGCCCCAGGTCACACACAGCTAGCGAGTGGTTGAGCTGGGATTTCAATTCAGGCAGTCTGCCTCTGAGTCCTTCAGAAAAGTGGGCATTCCTAGTGATCAGGTTACATTTAAGACCAGAGACACTCTGTACTGACTGCCTTTGCTTTCTCCTTTTTGCAGTTTACCATGCCATCTACCTAGAAGAACTGACAGCTGTTGAACTGACAGAAAAAATTGCCCAGCTTTTCAGCATTTCCCCTTGCCAGATCAGCCAGATCTACAAGCAGGGGCCAACAGGAATCCATGTGCTCATTAGTGACGAGGTAGATTTTCAGCACAGCTGAATCACCAGACGACAGTGATTTGTCTGGGCAGATGACAGGAGCAGGAACTGTTCTACTGGGGCAGAGTGCTCTGTTTTCTAAGACAAGAGGTTTTCACATGTTTTTGTTTGCTTACCTCCTGCAATGATTTTTTAAAACTGTGTATCCCCTTGCACGTTTTTAGGTTGACTTAAAATTTTTTGTTTTAAGTTTAAATAGTTGCAAAAGATGTCATTTCTGGGCATATTATATGACATTTAAAAATGAAATGATTACTTCACTACTCTAGCTATATTCCATGTAACCTAAATACAAGAGTAATTTAATACTGTCATCTGTTTAAAACAATACATGAATATACTTTTTTAACAGAATTTTAATATCATTTCTCTGCTTCCTTAAACTCATATTTTCATTCACTTCCCCCATAGAATTTCATCTTACCATAACCTACTTTTATGCTTGAATATCTTTTTTTACCATTTATTTATTTATTTATTTTGAATATCTTTTATTAATTATCCTACCATATTTCTTTATTTTTTTTATTATTTTTTTTTTTAACATCTTTATTGGGGTATAATTGCTTTACAATGGTGTGTTAGTTTCTGCTTTATAACAGAGTGAGTCAGTTATACATATATATATGTTCCCATATCTCTTCCCTCTTTGTCTCCCTCCCTCCCACCCTCCCTATCCCACCCCTCCAGACAGCCACAAAGAACCGAGCCGGTTTCCCTGTGCCATGCGGCTGCTTCCCACTGGCTATCTACCTTACGTTTGTTAGTATATATATGTCCATGTCTCTCTCTCGCCCTAACACACCTCACCCTTCCCCCTCCCCATATCCTCAAGTCTGTTCTCCAGTAGGTCTCTGTCTTTATTCCTGTTTTACCCCTAGGTTCTTCATAACATTTTTTTTTTCTTAAATTCCATATATATGTGTTAGCATACGGTATTTGTCCTTCTCTTTCTGACTTACTTCACTCTGTATGACAGACTCTAGATCTATCCACCTCATTACAAATAGCTCAATTTCGTTTCTTTTTATGGCTGAGTAATATTCCATTGTATATATGTGCCACATCTTCTTTATCCATTCATCCGACGACGGGCACTTAGGTTGTTTCCATCTCCGGGCTATTGTAAATAGAGCTGCAATGAACATTTTGGTACATGACTCTTTCTGAATTCTGGTTTCCTCAGGGTATATACCTAGTAGTGGGATTGCTGGGTCATATGGTAGTTCTATTTGTAGTTTTTTAAGGAACCTCCATACTGTTCTCCATAGTGGCTGAACCAATTCACATTCCCACCAGCAGTGCAAGAGTGTTCCCTTTTCTCCACACCCTCTCCAGCATTTATTGTTTCTAGATTTTTTGATGATGGCCATTCTGACTGGTGTGAGATGATATCTCATTGTAGTTTTGATTTGCATTTCTCTAATGATTAATGATGTTGAGCATTCTTTCATGTGTTTGTTGGCAGTCTGTATATCTTCTTTGGAGAAATGTCTATTTAGGTCTTCTGCCCATTTTTGGATTGGGTTGTTTATTTTTTTGTTATTGAGCTGCATGAGCTGCCTGTAAATTTTAGAGATTAATCCTTTGTCAGTTGATTCATTTGCAAATATTTTCTCCCATTCTGAGGGCTGTCTTTTGGTCTTGTTTATGGTTTCCTTTGCTGTGCAAAAGCTTTGAAGTTTCATTAGGTCCCATTTGTTTATTTTTGTTTTTATCTCCATTACTCTAGGAGATGGGTCAAGAAGGATCTTGCTGTGATTTATGTCATAGAGTGTTCTGCCTATGTTTTCCTCTAAGAGTTTGATAGTTTCTGGCCTTACATTTAGGTCTTTAATCCATTTTGAGCTTATTTTTGTGTATGGTGTTAGGGAGTGATCTAATCTCATACTTTTACATGTACCTGTCCAGTTTTCCCAGCACCACTTATTGAAGGGGCTGTCCTTTCTCCACTGTATATTCCTGCCACCTTTATCAAAGATAAGGTGACCATATGTGCATGGGTTTATCTCTGGGCTTTCTATCCTATTCCATTGATCTATCTTTCTGTTTTTGTGCCAGTACCATACTGTCTTGATTACTGTAGCTTTGTAGTATAGTCTGAAGTCAGGCAGCCTGATTCCTCCAGCTCCATTTTTTGTTCTCAAGATTGCTTTGGCTATTCGGGGTCTTTTGTGTTTCCATACAAATTGTGAAATTTTTTGTTCTAGTTCTGTGAAAAATGCCAGTGGTAGTTTGATAGGGATTGCATTGAATCTATAGATTGCTTTGGGGAGTAGAGTCATTTTCACAATGTTGATTCTTCCAATCCAAGAACATGGTATATCTCTCCATCTGTTTGTATCATCTTTAATTTCTTTCATCAGTGTCTTATAATTTTCTGCATACAGGTCTTTTGTCTCCTTAGGTAGGTTTATTCCTAGATATTTTATTCTTTTTGTTGCAATGGTAAATGGGAGTGTTTTCTTGATTTCACTTTCAGATTTTTCATCGTTAGTATATAGGAATGCCAGAGATTTCTGTGCATTAATTTTGTATCCTGCTACTTTACCAAATTCATTGATTAGCTCTAGTAGTTTTCTGGTAGCATCTTTAGGATTCTCTATGTATAGTATCATGTCATCTGCAAACAGTGACAGCTTTACTTCTTCTTTTCCGATTTGGATTCCTTTTATTTCCTTTTCTTCTCTGATTGCTGTGGCTAAAACTTCCAAAACTATGTTGAATAAGAGTGGTGAGAGTGGGCAACCTTGTCTTGTTCCTGACCTTAGTGGAAATGCTTTCAGTTTTTCGCCATTGAGGATGATGTTGGCTGTGGGCTTGTCATATACGGCCTTTATTATATTGAGGAAAGTTCCCTCTACACCTACTTTCTGCAGGGTTTTTATCATAAATGGGTGTTGAATTTTGTCAAAAGCTTTCTCTGCATCTATTGAGATGATCATATGGTTTTT
This sequence comes from Lipotes vexillifer, assembly GCF_000442215.2. NCBI lineage: Eukaryota > Metazoa > Chordata > Mammalia > Artiodactyla > Lipotidae > Lipotes > Lipotes vexillifer. The sequence goes on along the minus strand of NW_006779087.1, from coordinate 2,257,885 downwards.
CTCCTTCAATTTGTTAATATGGTTAATCACATTGATAGATTTGCGTATATTGAAGAATCCTTGCATTCCTGGAATAAACCCCACTTGATCATGGTGTATGATCCTTTTAATGTGCTGTTGGATTCTGTTTGCTAGTATTTTGTTGAGGATTTTTGCATCTATGTTCATCAGTGATATTGGCCTGTAGTTTTCTTTCTTTGTGACATCCTTGTCTGGTTTTGGTATCAAGGTGATGGTGGCCTCGTAGAATGAGTTTGGGAGTGTTCCTCCCTCTGCTATATTTTGGAAGAGTTTGAGAAGAATAGGTGTTAGCTCTTCTCTAAATGTTTGATAGAATTCGCCTGTGAAGCCATCTGGTCCTGGGCTTTTGTTTGTTGGAAGATTTTTAATCACAGTTTCAATTTCAGTGCTTGTGATTGGTCTGTTCATATTTTCTATTTCTTCCTGATTCAGTCTTGGCAGTTTGTGCATTTCTAAGAATTTGTCCATCTCTTCCAGATTGTCCATTTTATTGGCATAGAGTTGCTTGTAGTAATCCCTCATGATTTTTTTTTTTTTCTTTAAAACAAAAATTTGCTTCAATAAAAGTAAAAAATATCTCTTCTGAATAGAATTATCACCATAATTATACAATGGATTAAAATAACATAAATGTATTATATGTTTTGATAAGTAATTATTAAACATTAAGAAAAAATTTATTAATGCATTAGTGCATCTAGAGAGTTCCCTGGTAGCCTAGTGGTTAGGATTCTCAGCTTTCAGTGCCAGGGCCTGGGGTTCAGTCACTGGTCAGGGAACTGAGATCCCGCAAGCCGTATGGTGTGGCCAAAAATAAATAAATAAAATAAAATACAATAAAAGTGCATCTATTAATGAGATGGATGAGATACTCGATTCCTTACCCTCCCTCCCACAGACAGTTAATTCATCGATAGATAAATACTGCCTATTGATTGCTAGAATGAAATAGAGTTCAGCATCAATTCCATCCCGTTTTTTTCCCCCTAGATATAAGTGCTGTGGAATCTGTTCCATATAAATTGATAGACAGGAATGGATGGAGTTTGCTGTAACAGCATTGCTGGATTTTTTTTTTTTTACTTCTGAGTTATGTGCCAAAAATTGCATAGTGATATTATCAAAAATTATTTTGAATCATCTGTCATTTGACAGTTTGTGATTAGATCACTTCAATTCTGGTGAAAGGAAAGAATTGAAAATAAGACTTTATTACCCAGTCATTTGAGTTCCCGTTTGCAATTACACTTCTGCATCCTGGAGGCTTTTATACTCCAGGGCAGTGCATCTTCATAGGATTTCAGGAGGGTGAAACTCTTGCCTTTATTTTATAAAATGGGAAAAGGGAGTTTGAGAAGGGAAGTGGGAAAGGAAAACTGAAGAGGTTCTCAGATGGTTTTAGGAAAGAACAGATATGGAAGTTTAATTCCTCCTATATGGGCCTATCTGTATCTGTGTGCCCCTTAGAAAGTCTTGGGGTTAGCCCAGGAAAATGCACATTCGAATTTTAAGAAAGCTGTTTTAGAATGCTTAGCTTTTAAAGCTTTTGAAAACTAAATAGGAGAGAAAACAAAACAAAGGATTATTCTTCACTTATATCTAGTATAATAAACACACAGGCAAAATAAATATAGCAAACCAAGGTTTTAATAATCAGCAAAATTTCTCACTTTTTTCAGATGATACAGAACTTTCAGGAAGAAGCCTGTTTTATTCTGGACACAATGAAAGGTAATGAAGTAGGAAGACAAATGCTTTTCTCGAAGGAGCTTGAGGGTTTTTTTATAGTACTTTGAGGAGAGAGGGAAAGTATTAACTGCCATGTTTGAGGTAAAGAAAGTGACATTATTGGAGATTGTTCCTTTTTATGAATTGGCTTCTTGCCATTATTAGAGTAGACAAAGTGTAACTGATGACTTCCTGCCATTTTCTTCCACCTTCCATGGACAAAGGATGAAACGGACACGTTGTTCTTATAATGCATATTTATTACAAGTATTCTGTGATAATTAAGTATACTGCCCTTTGTCCTTCTGTTTTTTCTTTCTCTAAAGAACCTTACCACATATATTTTTCTCCTGCTGTGTTTTAGAGGTAACTAAAGATTATTCTTTTTTCTTTTTTTTTTTTTACAGCAGAAACCAATGATAGCTATCATATCATACTGAAGTAGGTGTGGGGCATTCCATCCTCAGTGGCTGCTGCTGCTTTCACCTATTGGGAACTCCCCTCTTGAAGGGGGTCGCAAATGGAGCTTTGAAGGGCTGCAAGAACCTGACCCATCTGACTGTGTCCAGGCCTTGGAGGCAGAATCCCAGGCATCTGTGTTGGCCCAGGCTCTTAGGGCACCCACAGATTACTGCCCAACATGCATTTCTGCAACTGTTTCTTATTTAAAATCTCTGGACCCTTTCGTTGTTGAATATCAATAGAAACGCCACATCATTTAGGGTGTGTGTAGGGCATAATGATGATGAGAATTGTGTGATGTTTAATGGAAAGATGTTAAATTTTGTGATATGGAGCCATGTAATTTTTTTTTCTAACATAAAAGCAAACATCTATATTCATAAGACTAGATCCTCAACCATTTTTGCCCCTGAAAACCTCATTAAAGAGAAATACGGAGAAAGAAGAAAATTCTTCTTTTGATTCCCCTGTAATTCTATGACTAATAGTAATTTTAGGTAACATTTATTGCACATTTAGTTGTGTCAGGCAGTGTGATAAATTCTTTAAATGGATTACCTTGTTTAAATCCTCTTAATAGCCCTATATGAAGTAGGTAATAATGATCCCTAATTGAAGATGAGGAAATGGAGACAGAGTGGCCGAGGAGCTTGCTGAGTAACAGGCAGCTAGCAGCTAGTGACACTGAAATGCAAACCCAGGCCGTCTGGCTCTTATTAACTGCCATCTGTGACTGCCACCCTTGCAGTCCTCTGTGCTTGCCACCGTTTCTTACTGTGGCTCTTCTGGTGAATTGGATCTAACACTGAGCGAGAAGTGAGGAATTAACACCAAAAGGGACAAACCACACCTAAATAATGATGAACAAATCAAGACCTACAAAAAAATGAAAACAGACACTTTCAAAGCATCATCAGTTATCAGATTCACAGAATTTGAGGTGGTGAAAACTAGGGATTATCTCTAACTCCCCAAATTCACTGTTCTTGAATGACCTTCTCAAACTATTTATTAATGAGTTAGACTAACCTCTGCTTTCTCTTTCCCCTCTCTGCATCTTCTCTTGGTATAGAAAGTTCTTTTACTCATGTAGCGTTCTTTTATATAAGCTTTACAAGAAATTCATTCCCATCCCGTTTGCGTTCTTACCATATACTTTAGTTCTTCCTGATTTGTGATTGTGTGCTCTTGTGTGTGTGCATGTGTAAGCCTATGGGTCTTTTTTCACATGTAAAGTTTTATCCAGAAATCCCTCTACATGTTATGCTGAGGTGAAAAATGATAATGTTCAAAAGATTCTGTATTGGATTTGGATCTGTGTGTGTGTGTATTTTTAAAGCATTTGATAAAGTTTAAATGTTTTTATACAGAGATTTTCGTTCATTAAAATCAACCTTCAACATGGTCTGTTTTCTTTTGGTTTGAAAGAAATTGAAAAGTTTGAAACCAGAAAATTAAGTCAAATGACTTGTTTAAAATCGACCTGGACAACTTGACATATTAGGCCAAAATACTTTTTTAGTGACTGATTACCACATGTCCCCATTCTGGGGGGGACATTTCTAATTGTATTATGTTCCTAGGACTGGTTCTCAGCTCGGGGAAGTCAGCACTCTCCCCAGCAGGCTGCTATTTTTTATTTTTATTTATTTATTTATTCTAATTCTTTCTGAATGTTAGGCTGGGAGGGTTGGACTTTTACGGTCCCTTCTAAATCTGAATCTGTGACTCTTGTTTACTGTAAATGATACACAGAATTCTATTAATATATTTACTATAAATTTACACTTACTAATTTTTACTTGGAGATAGAGGGTTTTTTAAGAGTAGTTTTCAAATTTATATAGAAATGAATTTATGTAAGTTTGTAATCATAGATCCTCAAATTAACTAGAAAATCTTTTAGGCTTTCTTTAGCTTCAAACAAATACTTATAGTGCTAATGCTATATAATTGGTAAGAATTGGTGTAGTGATAGAACATTGTAATTATTCAACTTGCTTTAAAAAATTGCATTTGTTCACTATTGATCCTTGCAGTTAAATGAAAATTTTAAACTAGCTTTTTCATAATGAAAGTAATACACAAAGTGATAAATTCAAACAATAAAGAAAGGTATAACTTATCTCCTTGTCCCACTCTATAGAGGTAGCCATTGCAAAAAAGTTTCTTTCCCTCCCTTTCTCTCTCTCTCTCTCTCACACACACACACACAGATGGGCTCATGTAGTACTAATGATCTGCAGTTTTCTTTTTATGTTTAATATGTCTTGAACATCTTTCTATGTTAGGATTTATAGTTTGACATCATTCTTTTGGGAAAAAAATATGGCCATTCCTTATGGATGCCATTTAGGTTAAGCCCATTTAAACATGTATTCTCATAAGTTTTTTGCGTGTATCTCTAAGATATATTCCTAAAAGTAAAATTTGCTGGATTTTACCTCTTTAACCATGTGATGGTTGACATTTAAAATAAAGGAGATGGTTTAATGTTTCCATTAGGGTGAGGGTATATGAGAAGGAGAATGGTTAGATTTTAGGCCCTCCTGAGAAGTGGAGTAGCATCCTGTTTAACTTAGTATTGTCTGTACTGTTTCTTTGAAGTATAATAGGTTCCATCTAGAAGAATCTATTGTATAAAGACTTGATAGTTAAAAGGGAGTCATTGGGAAGTAAAAGGGTCACTGCAGAACTCTTAAGGACTGAATACCAGTCACTACGTAAAATGTGGCTATTAAGTAATAAGATTGTCCAATATTATGCCCCAATAATAAGAATGTTTGCCCACATATATGATTTATTTAAGACGCCACTTAAAGGGAGGGGAAATGGGGGTGGTCATCTTGTCTGGAAAGAGATTACAGTACGACAGATATAAGACAAGTAAGTAGAGTCTGAAAGACCTGAGAAGGTGAGGTTCTCTTGAGGGGGCAGATGTGATTCCTGGAAGTCAGGCACTGTCAGGCACTGGGTACGTTGTGAGGGGCAGGGCATGATCTCACCACTGTGAGTTGGAGGAGCATGGCAAGTGAGGAAGGCTTGACATAATGAGCCTCGCCATTTCTCATTTAGGCCTAATGAAAGAGTGTTC
>NW_006779087.1:2252190-2252570 GCF_000442215.2 Lipotes vexillifer | reverse complement strand
AAGAGTGTTCTGAAAACCCTTTGTATCTCCAAGTCTCCTGAGAAAGTCTTTCATACAGGGCTGCTGCAGAGATTTGGGCTATCTTCAAACTACCATGAAGGATGGACTGAAGCTTCAGCATTCAGTTTTGAAAGTAACACAAATTTCAGGTGCAAATATTTGAAAACAAGGCCAAGTTTCTCCTCCTTCGCTGAAGCTTTTTTCTCTGGCCAATACCTAACAATTCCAGATAACTTGGGACCAGAGAGCTGCAATTGAGCCTTTTTACCATTTTTCTGAATCTTTAGTTGTCTTACTTGGCCATGGATGGTTCCTCTATGGGAATTTGATCTGTTATGGCCTCTGCTGCTCTGTTATGAGAACTCCAAGTCTCAGCAGGA
>NW_006779087.1:2251202-2252091 GCF_000442215.2 Lipotes vexillifer | reverse complement strand
CAGGAATGGCACAAATGCCCCACCTAGCTGCATCTTTTTATATACTAGTTCGTATAAAGTAATCCTGCTTCATTCTTCTGCTTCTCCTAAAAATGCTCTATTTTCTTAGTCGTGAGCTAAGGCTTTTCCTGCTAGAATATTTATTTTTAGTTTGTGATTAAATTATTGTTTCATTATACAAACTCCAAGACTTAAATAAGGAAGAAAGATGCCCTGTGTGATGTGAGGTTAATGCCATCAGCACTTGTTTTCTGTTTTGTTAATACTTTATTTCTCCTCTATGCTTCTTTAATGACTTTGTATTTTTGCCTCTGACCTTGAACTTCCATCGATTTCTACTTCCTTCTTTTTTCTGCATCTTTCCTCTTCACTTCCAGATCTCCTCTGTATTGTTCCTTATGAATTCTGGCCTGTTCAACAAATTAATTTGGAAATTGCAACGAAGTCTAGCATTTGCATTCTCAAATTCAGAGATTTAAAAGTTGTATATGAATTAAATTTTTCAATTGGATGAAAGTCAATTTTATAAAGGAACTTGCTATTTAAAAAATACTATTGTATTACTGTATTATTGTAGTATTTTGTATTATATGGGATCTTTTGGGACATGAGTAATAACCAGTTTATCTTGTAAATCTGTGTTTTCATATATTTGCATAAGATGAGATACACATTCTTCATTTTAATCACTACAGATTCCTGTTTTCTTCCTGAGTTTTTTTTTTTTTTTTGGCTGTGCTGTGTGGCTTGTGGGATCTTAGTTCCCCGACCAGGAATTGAACCCAGCCCCTTGGCAGTGAGAGCACAGAGTCCTAACCACTGGACCGCCAGGGAATCCCCTCTTTCTGAGTTCTAATGTCTAATTTTTCATGTAAGGGTTTAGTTAATA
>NW_006779087.1:2244750-2251192 GCF_000442215.2 Lipotes vexillifer | reverse complement strand
CTTTCCCTAGACATCTTTATAACTTTACTTCAGACTTTCATTCACCTTTTTTAAGCTTATTAAGCTTGACCTCTCTAAACTCACCCTTGCACTCTACCCCCTCAAACCTGTTTGTTATTTTGCTTTTTTAATAGGGTTTTTGTGTGTGTTATGCACATATATAGATCAATTTGTGTCTTTTTTGAAACCTTCCTTGATAAAACAGCTTCTTCGATTTTTTGTGCTCTTAAATTGCTGTGGCCCCGTCTTTTTTGCTCTAGATTTGCTCCACTGATCTCTTTTGGTTAGTGTGGAATTAGTCACAAAGAGGTGCCTGTCTCTCTAGATCTGGATTCTAATTAAATGTAAATTAGTAAAGTAACATACAACTTCAGGGCTATATCTACGAATTCCCTATCAGAAAAACAAATACAATGGCTTAGATTTAAAAAAAAAATTTTTTTAATATTTATTTTTTGGCTGCATCGGGTCTTAGTTGTGGCAGGTGGGATCTTTCATTGTGGCGTGTGGGCTCTTCCTTGCAGTGCAAGGGCTTCTCTCTAGTTGTGGTATGCAGGCTCATTAGTTGTGGCATGCAGGCTTAGCTGCCCCATGGCACAAGGGATCTTAGTTCCCTGACCAGGGATCGAACCCGTGTCCCCTGCATTGGCAGGGGGACTCTTAACCACTGGACCACCAGGGAAGTACATGCAATGGCTTAGTTTTTTTTTTTTTTTTTTTTTTTTGCGGTATGCAGGCCTCTCACTGTTGTGGCCTCTCCCGTTGCGGAGCACAGGCTCCGGACGTGCAGGCTCACTGGCCATGGCTCACGGGCCCAGCCGCTCCGCGGCATGTGGGATCTTCCTGGACCGGGGCACGAACCTGTATCCCCTGCATCGGCAGGCGGACTCTCAACCATTGCACCACCAGGGAAGCCCTTAGATTTTACTTAAATCTTTTTCTCTAAGAAGCTCAGCACATAGTATCCTCTGATCTATTCATTTTCAACCTCCCTGGAGAGTGTACTCTTTATCTTTTGTTTGGTAAAGAGTAGTTGATGCAGTACATACTTTGGTGTCAGATAAGCCGCTGTTCAAATCCCAGATCTTGCTCTTCCTGGATGTGATCCTGGACAAAATAATCTCTTAAACCTTAACTTTCTCATCTTAAAAAGGAGATAATGCTTAATTCATAGGGTTGTTAGAGAGATTACAAAGGATAATGAGTATAAAGCAGTTTTATTTTGTACGTAATATACTTATTCAGTTGCTTAATAAATTTAGGATACTATTGACTACAAGATCACCTTTACATGTAGACAAGACTGCAAGACAGACGTATAAACACTGCCCAGGACATAAAATCTGACCTTCGGGTTTCATCTTCATCTGTTCTTGATCATCTGTCTTTTCTTCCTACTTGATTTTTTTGTCCCTAAAACCCACCCATCCATGAATTATGCATGGTCTGGAACAAAGCAGTCACAATTAGAATTAGATGTCCATTGTTATAATTTACATATTAATAATATTAGCATTTCTTTTCACTTTTCCTTGTATCTTCTGTTCTACTGCATTTAAGCCTAACTTACCTAGTGATTCTATCAAGACGATGAAATATGGTGAATAAGCAACTCTGTGATAAGTAGTTGTGATGTCTGTAAGTCCTGATCTTTTTTGACTGATCTAGAGATTACTGCCAAATTGGATTCTGCTGTCTCCTCAAAGGATGTGCCTAACTTTGCTTTGGCTCTCTTCTAGTTTGGTGTCATTACCCAGCAAAGCTTGGGCATTGAGGCTGATGGTACTCTGACAAATTTCCATGACTGCTCAAATTCTAGATGTGTAGGCATATGAAACACTTTTAGCTTACCCAGCATGGCCTTTAGGCTGCTTTTTTTGTTACTCAGCCCACTGATTCTACAGAGTCTGGAGTCTTCTGTTCCTTTTTGATTTCTGTGTGGCCAGGAAAAACACATTGCACTGTGTTGCAAACATTTTATACTACTAACTATTTAATCTCCACAAAACCCTATGAGATACATACTTTTATCCCCATTTTGCAGATGAGGAAGCCAAGGCACAGGGAAGTAAGGGGCGAACTGGCACCATTGTAATAACTTACCTAGTGATGCTATCAAGACAATGAAATATGGTGAATAAGCGACTCTAGACGTACAACTTCTGATTTCTGAGTCTTTTTCCCGTTTTGAACATGGATTGCACGTTGTGAAGATCAGAAGTCATGTAAGAAATTTCTGGGAAAAAAACAATCCATCAATACATATTGAGATTACTCTGCATTGCTTGTATTTTCTTTATACCTTGGGCAGGCTGCAGCACGTCATGCTGCTTAAGACTTAAGATCCCCTGAGCAAGGATAAGGGGGATTAAGTTCCTTAGGCGTCGGAGTGTGGGCCTGGCGAAAGGAAAAGGGGAGTTATAGAGGAGAATTTGTTTAGTCACCGAGGATCTGTAGCTGAGGGTCTCCGCTTTTCCTCTTCAAAAGGTTGCTGTGGCGTCAACTCGCTTTCCCAGGGTCCGCTGCAGCGGACTCACAGCCTCCTGAGCCTGTTTGCGGGCGAGTTTCGGCTTTGCGCTGGTAGCCGCCTCCAACTCCCGGCATGCCGCTGGGCGTGGGGCCGACAGGTAGACTCCATTTCCCAGCCTGCCCCGGGGCTCGGTCCGGACGTGCCGGCGCCTATAAGACCCTGAGCGCTGCGGCCAAAGCCTATTGTTAGCCGGAGCCGGGGCGGTTCTGGGCGGCTGCTGCCGGGGGCGCCCGAGTTGCCGGCGCCGCCCGCCCTCCGCCGCCTGCCGGCCGACCTGCCCACCCACCGTCTCTCCCCGCCCTGCCGCCTTGGGAACTCCCAGACCGTCTCCGCGGCCCTGGGACTCGCTCTCTCCTCCCTCCTTCCCACTCGGGCTAGGGCGGCGACGGTGGCGGCAGCGGGGGCGGCAGAGACCATCACGGGAGGAGGCAGCTGCGGCGGAGCCGGTAATGGGCCTGGGGGTGCGGGGCGGAGGGTGCCGCCTCGTCCTTTCTCGGGATCGGCCTCCCGGCAGCTGTGGAGGAGTGGTCAACCCAGAGCCGCGGGGATGGAGGGGTCAGAAATGAGGGAGCCACGAACGGGAGCGGTCGGCGGGGGGGGCGGGGAGCTAGGGCGCCGCTGGGAAGGGAAGGAGTCGGGAGAGGCGTGGGAGCGAGGGGCACGGAGGACGCGGGCCCGGACTGCGGGGGCAGCTTGAGGGAGACCGACGGGCGGGCTTAGAAGCCGGCAGGAATTCGGATGCGGGTTGAGTTCGGAATGGAGTGGAGATGTGCGATGGAGGGAAGTGAAGGAAGGGGAGGGGGGAAATAGAGGAAAATGTGGGAGGAGTGGCTGGGAATTTGTGAGTAGCAGGCAGGAAGGGATGGGAAACCGGGTAGGGGCTGCAGACGATTGGAATGAGCGGGAAGGTTAGCAGGAATCAGGAAAGGTGCCCCGGAGCTGAAGGGTTCAGCGGGGGTGTCCGTTAAGGGGAACTGGTGACTTGACATGTTCCTTTCAACCCAGGTTCCTGATGTCTCCCATTTTTTCTGGCGTTGTGTGGGAAAACGAAAGCATCACTTTCCCTGGTTGCTAGCTTGATTTTTTTCACAGGCCCAAACACGCAGCTGACTGCCATCCATTCCTTTTAGTGCCATGGTCTTGATTCATCCTTTTAAAGGGGTTTAGAGTGGCAGTGTGACACACAAACCGTTCTTCAGTATGAAACGTTAGAAGTTATCCCTAAGAGACACAGTGTCCCCTTGTCCTGCAGTTTTCAGTTCAAGGTAAATCCATAGTTGATTCAGATTTTCCTTTTCTTTACTGACTTTCCATTTTGCAAATGTCCAAAGCCAGGAGGATGTTGGTGTGTGCCAGAGTTATAAATGACTGGATATCCTTGAGAGTTAATGGCTCCTGCAGCATCATGTTCCATTTCTACCACAAAGATCTCATGTCCTTCATACGATGGGAGGTTAAACATGGAAAGCCAATTTCTAACCTTGGGTCAGTGAAGGGATAAAAACCAGGGAGTGACGGTTGGAGGGGGGGGCTTCCCTGAAATACCTAGTTTAAACAAGATGTTTTCACTTGAGCACTTTGTAAGTTAATAATCCTGGTAATCACACGGACACATGGATCCACGAAATTCATAGTATTTGAGAAGCAACGCACAGTGTTTTGTAAAAGGAGAAACAGGACCTGTCATCTTATTTAGGTTGATCCTGACACTTAGCAGCAAAAGCCTTCCTTCCTCCAACCCTACAGCTGGTAGCACTGACGATCTTACTAGAGATTTTTGGCCCTTGACCTTTAGCAGGTTGGGTTTCACTTGAGTAGAGAGGCCTTCCCCTGTGAGATGTACCTTGTCTTATTTTGGACTCATTTATGAGAGAGGCTTTCATTACCTAAACTTTGTCAATATATTCTGCATCCACAAAATTGGGGGGAGGGGCAGTTCCTTTTTTGCTAGTCTCACATATTTGGGCTTTTGTTTTTGGGGGTGGTTATAGGAATCCACATAGGCCTGAAAAGGCTTAAGTCTAATACTAAAGTACAGATATGATGTAGATCTGTTTTATTTGGTGCTAGCCTAAAAACTTCTATATACTATGGATCTAAATTATTTCATGTACCTCTGGGAAATGTTCAACTAGTAGAAACACTTGAGAAAAGACAGAAAGACATGTAGCTAGAAAGGGTCAGTTGACCTTTCATTTTACTGGCATAAAAGCTTTTATAGAGGTTTGCATTATTTTCTCCAAAAGCATTTGTTGTTTGAGTTGGTCATTTTGACAGTTAACTGTCAGTTATGACCTGCATTTCCAGTCTCATCGTGTTTATTTCTGTATGGGTTTAAGTGCTTGGAGTATAACTTAGAAGTGTTTTTCTCGAACATAAGCACTGATCCTCTGCCAATGAGTAAATAGTTGAGAGAAGTAGGAATGACTGACTTCTAGTTGTGGATTGAAAGGAAGTTGAATTGATGAACTGGAAAGTGGAACCCATCCTTGTTGTTGCTATTTCAGAGAAAGATTTCTTCTGGCCACAGTGGAAGTGGATGGGAGGTTTCTTGGTGCCCAGTGGACATCTTTATCTAACAAGTCAAGTTTACACCGGAGAGGTGGATGAGGAGAGCTGGATTGAAATTTAAACTTATATTGGTTGTCAGGACAGAATCGTCGGATTTTTTTTTTTTTTTTAAAGAATGGGTTAATGGCAGAAAAAGTGATGCTAACATCCTGGATAGGGTAAAGAGAGCTCAGTCAATATGCACATTATTTACATATATAGGCGTTCAGACATTTTAAGGAAAATACTTTTTTTCTAGGTTTCACATCTTTTTTCTTCTGTCTTACCTGCCTCCTGTCATTGCCCAGAAACCTCTACTCCAGAAATGGAAGTGAGGAAGACGTAGAAAAAAGAGAGAAAGAGAATAGAACAAGCAGCCTGCAATCCTGGCTGCAAGAGAGTGCACAAAAAGTGACCTGAGGAGAAGGGATACCCTGAGGGTACCTGGGTTAAGACAGTGGAGAATCCTCATAATAAAAGATGATCTTGGACCAGACCCAGCCGCCCACAGGGCTTAAAAGGAAATATTCAAAGGCAACCACACTACCTGAAGCAAAGGGACACCTGAACAAAGGACGGGGTGCACATTTGCTTCCAGTTGTCAATCCCTGAGTGCTTCCAGGCTGAGGAAAAAGGCACTTCCTAGCAGCAACACTAACTGGATCTCAGTTAAAACTGAAGCCAGACTTATGTCCTTTCTGAGAAGGATTTTGAGCTCAGTCTGCTTTTTCATGTGGTCGATAAGATTTTTAAGTGGGGAGGAAATATCAAATTCAGTGGTCAACATTCTTTTATTTTTTTATTCCACCCACATATGTACTCAATAGCAAAGATCTCCCCTCCCCCAATAATGGAATGAGAAATTTGTTAGTTAATAGGTATCTTTAAGCCCAGCTGAAATCTTAACCCATAAAAGTCCTTGGCTCTCTCCATTCTTACCGATGTCCTAGGAATGTGACCTCTGATGGTAAGATCAGTAACCTGAAGAACAAAACTGATACTTTGGTTTCATTTTTAAATTTAATTACAATTCTTATCTGGTGCTTGATTATTTTCTTTCTGGCCAGTTTACTTCAGGAATGTGCTTTTCTGAGACCTATGATGACAGGTTTCTTAGGTGCATCTTGTGACTTGAATGCAGAATTTTGATGAGATCTGGCTAGATAAATTAGGAAGGTCCTAAAGTACTTATTAGGTCTAGTTGACTGTGTAGAGCTGACCCAAGAGCAGGCAAATTGCTTCCAAGAGACAGTCCAGAAAAACAGCTCTGTAGCAGGCATCTCTTGACACCATAGTATATTCTGGGTAGCTGCTCTGCAGTAATGCAGCCCTGGCTTTCTGGGCAGTGTTGTTATTCCTGCT
>NW_006779087.1:2234874-2244561 GCF_000442215.2 Lipotes vexillifer | reverse complement strand
TTCCTGCTGCATAATTAGCAACTAGTGAGATCATAGTCTGGGGAGATTCTGGCATTACTGAGGCAAAAGCAGGGAGGTTTCAGATCATCACTTGTGGCTCCAGCTTTGACAGCGTTTCTGCTGAGCAGATTCATATCCTTGGGAACTTAAGTCCAAAGATGGAGGAGAAAGATTTGTACCTGGGAAATGGAATATCCCAGATTCCTTGGTTGTGTGGCAGCATGTTGAAAACACTGCCTGCCGTATCAATGTAACCAGAATAAATTGTCACTCCTGCTGTTTGTTGTGCCCTTGCTGGTTTCTTTATAGAGGGCAAAGATTGTAAAGCTACGTCTTCCTTGCCCAGAGGATGATGGTAGGTCAGCTGAGCCCTATTTTATGGAGCAGTAGGCGACTGGGAGAGAGTCTGGGGTTTGAAGCCAGTGCAGATTCTAATCTTCAGTCCATTCTTTGGAACCAATTTGACCTTTTTAGGAGGCTGGTGAGACACTTTACATTTGTGAAGATCTGGGTAAAGCATTTCCCTGACTGCCAATGTACTTTGAAATTGAAAGCCTAGAGCAGTATTTCCCGAAGTGTGTTCCCAGGATCATTTGCCCCCCACCAAGATACTCTAGAAACCAAGGGTTCCTTAATCATGGGTGCAAAACGCTGCATTCTGTTTCCTCCCACCCTTCACCAGGTTCATTAGCATATTAAAAGCCTCTAAAAGGTCTTCCATAAGCAGTTTTCTAAAGTATTTTGACACAGCGGTTCCATTTCCATGTAAAAGCTATTAATAGCTATGGAACTAGTTTATTTAATGGATACGCTTTAGGAAATGCCAGGCTATATTTCCACTAGGAATAATTGGATCTAGTCTAGGTTTAGGCACAGGCTAATTCTGCCTTTGATCCCCAGTCCCTCCTGCTGACCCCGTGGAGAGCTCTCCTGGGTGAGCAGAAGAGCAGCTACTGTTACCCCAGGGCTAATGAAGCCTAGAGGCCAGCCGGCTTGGAAGCAAAGGCCTTCACTCCACTGGGAAGGTGCTGCCGCTAGTCATCTCATTATTCTAAGAGTGACTGAGACTGGAGGGCTGGGGAGAGACAAAAGTAGGAGAGTGCTGGCTGGAGAGAGATGACCTTGTTTCTAGAGAGCAGACATCAGTGCTAGCTCGGGTGCTTTCTTCAGTTGGAGAGTCGTGTGTATAGACTTGGGAGGGGTCTGTCTTAAGACAGGAGTGCTGATTCCTCTTTTCCCCTGGGCAGAATCCTAATGCACCTGGCTGACTGGTGGTGAGCAGGGGCTGGGGCCAACGTGGTGGGTTCCCCAAGGAAACCCCTTTGAAACCAATGGATGCATTCACGGGCTCGGGTCTCAAGAGGAAGTTTGATGATGTGGATGTGGGTTCATCAGTTTCCAACTCCGATGATGAGATCTCCAGCAGTGACAGCGCTGACAGCTGCGACAGCCTCAATCCTCCCACAACTGCCAGCTTCACACGTGAGTGAGCTGCTCCCTCCCTGCCTACCCTCATGTACCCCGAGCATTGGAGCCCGTCGCATCTCTTTGAGACACCTTTTGTCCAGCTTGGGGATTTCCCCTTATTCGTAATCTCTCCCACACTTAGCTCAGCCTTGCTCTTTGGAGGACCTCATTGCTCTAATATCATAGACTTATATTAAATGTGAATTATTCTAGCTGATTTTACTTGTGCTGTGCTTTGTGAGTCCCCAGAATGGGTTGAATTAAACTGAAGAAGGAGTTGTCTAGGAGTCTACGCTTCCCCGCTAGAGTCCTGTAGAGTTCCACAAAATTGTAGCTCTAGCAGGACATAAATGCTTACTGCCTGGACAGCTGGGGCATCTCCACACTTCTTAATTCTTATGGTTCAATTAGTTTCTTGGAAAGAACTTCGGATTCTGTAGATCGGGGGTTGTCTGTGGGCTAAATCTGGCTCACTGCCTGTTTTTGTAAATAAAGTTTTATTGGAACACAGCCACACCCAGTGTCTATGATGGCTTTTCATGCTACAGTGGCAGAATTGAGTGGTAGTTGGCAACAGAGACCTCATGGCTTTGCAAAACCTAAAATGTTTACTACGTGGACCTTTACAGAAGAAGTTTGCCGTCTCCTGCTATAGAGCAACAGTATCCAGGGGGTGTTGCCTGGTCATCTAGTGGTTAGGATTCGGCATTTTCACTGCTGTGGCCCGGGTTCAGTCCCTGGTCAGGGAACTGAGATCCCGCAAGCCATGTGGTGTGGCCAAAACAACAACAAAACACCGTCCAGAAGAATTTCCTGTTATCATAGAAATGTTCTGTATCTGCACTGTCCAGTATGATAGCCATTAGCCACATGTGGCTGTTGAGCACTTGAAGTGTAGTTAGTGTAACGGAGGAGCTAAATTTTAAGTTTTATTTCACTTTAATTAATTTAAATTGCCCACATGTGACTAGTAGCTGCTGTATTGGACAGTGAAGCTATGTAGACTGTTACATCCTGAAAAGATTACCTAGAGATTCTCTTCCCAGCTGATGTCTAAAAATAGATTTTGTGATCATCTGTTTGGGTGAAGTCAGTCTGGAGGCAGTGGTATGGACCAGCTGATGGTCAAGGTCCCTTCCCACTGTGCTATTAAGATTTGAAAATTAGGAAGGTCTCTAGATACAGGGAGCACTTTTGGAGAAGAGTTGAGAGCCTAGATGAATGAGGAGGAATGAGGTCCCCAACCAGGCCGTCTCTGGGTTAAGGTTTTCTTTCTGTGCCCCCTTCTCAGCCACGTCCATCCTGAAGCGGCAGAAGCAGCTGCGGAGGAAGCACGTGCGCTTTGACCAGGTCACCGTGTACTACTTTGCGCGGCGCCAGGGCTTCACCAGCGTGCCCAGCCAGGGCGGCAGCTCCCTGGGCATGGCCCCGCGCCATAACTCCGTGCGCAGCTACACGCTCTGCGAGTTTGCTCAGGAGCAGGAGGTGAACCATCGGGAGATTCTCCGCGAACACCTGAAGGAGGAGAAGCTCCACGCCAAGAAGATGAAGGTGCCTAAGGGGTCTAGGGTCTGGTACTTCCCATGTGCCAAGATAAAGCAGGAGACCATCCAGGTCTATCATGGGGTGTTTTTGTTTCGTTTTGTTTTTGGACTGTTGCCTTTGGTACATAGAGATTCTGTGTCTTTCTAGTGAGAAATCTCAGATTTGGATTCAAATCTCAGTCTGAGATGCCATTCTTTTTGTCTCTGGTAGGGAGTCTAGCAGAGATAGCAAAATGGCTCCCCTAGAATTCCCTATTCTCGCCCACTCTGCAAGTGTTTTTAAAGTTTAAAGTGTGAATACCTGAAGGTAATCAGGTCTGCCACCCCTGGACCCTGAGGAAGCAGTGTTTCAGTTTCTCGTCAAATGATTGTCCATTGGCCTGATGCACAGAACAGGTTTGGGATCTTTTATGTCCTCTGAAAGGATCGTGCTGATGCTGCAACTCCCATTGCTAGGTGATAGTTTTTCAGGTATAAACGATAGCGTTACCAAATAGTTATTTCGATCTGTGTAGTACTGGGCCTGCAGTCGGATGCCGCAGCAGCTCTCCGAGTTCAGGAGGAGAACAGGGCTGGAAGACCCGTCTCAGGTGGCTCTTTATAGCTACACATTTGCTCTCAGCACTGCTCGGCGCGCCACAGCCATAGTTTCCACCAGTCCGCAAAAATTGCCCCCAGAGTTCCTAGTTGCAAATTTGGAGAACACTGCTCCAGGCCTGGCCAAGTTCTTCTGGGCTCAGAGTATGCGAACCCACGTGAAAACAGGTGGCTGCATTATTTCCAGGGTTGTGGGTGAAATCCTAATGAGACACACCAGAATGTGGTAGGGTTGGAGAACTGGTGGCAGAGGATGTATGTGAACCAGATCTCGCTGCTCTCTCCCTTTGAGAGCTCTATGTCTGCTGCCCGAAGTCTACACCTAAAGACTTACACCTGTTTTTCTAACTAGAATGACATTCACGCTTCCCTTTCTTCTGTCTGAGGAATTCCGTCACTGACCCTATCACCTTCCTGCTGCTATAGCAACAGGTGGGCAGATAAACACTCTTCTTATCATCTGTAATGAAGGTTTTCTTCCTATTCCCTAAGAAGAAACATCTCCCCTAAATCTGGTAGAGGGATGACATGTCAAAGCAGACACCCTGTTCTGTGTCCTCCCTTGTAGGAGGTCTAGGGACAAAGCCAGGCAAACTTGAGACTGAGAAACAGGACTGCTACTTATTAAGCAGATTTAGTGAGCAGCACAAT
Source organism: Lipotes vexillifer (assembly GCF_000442215.2). Lineage (NCBI taxonomy): Eukaryota > Metazoa > Chordata > Mammalia > Artiodactyla > Lipotidae > Lipotes > Lipotes vexillifer. The sequence goes on along the minus strand of NW_006779087.1, from coordinate 2,240,302 downwards.
GGTGGCATCTAATACATCTTCTATGTCAAGAGAACACCCTTACTTTGGTCCACTTTACTCTTAGAAAGTTTTCCTTTTTTAGCACTCTATAGGGGAGGCAGTTGGTCTCAAAAAATATACATTTTGCGTCTCCCATATGCCATCTAATATTTGTTTTCCCTTTGGACTTCCACCCACTCCAAAAAAAAAAAGCTGCTGCTGCTTTGCATCAGTATTAGTACCTATAATTTTTCTAATATTTTTATTACTTTTTTTGGCCTTTTATCCATATGGAATTCATTATTATGAATAGTATGAATTGGGAATCTAACTTACTTTTTTTTTCAAAAGAATATACAGTTGTCCCAATACCATTTAATGACTAGAAGGGTCTTTTTCTTACTGATTTGAAATGCCACCTCTGTTAGAATATATTAAATTCTCATATCTACATGGGTTTCTTTCTATTGCATGTCTTGTCTCTTTCCTTTGAGAGGATAGCAAGGAGGGAGGGTGCTTTGGAGGAGGCCAACCCTGGTGAAACAGGCAGGAGCAATGCTAAAGTCTGTGGAAAGGCCCCTCGTAGTTGGCCTGCCTGGGACAGAAATAATAGTCTAGGGGATCCCCAGAAGCACCACTTTATTTCTCTCATTTCTCTTATCATCTCCCCCCAAACAAACAAACAAACAAAACAGGTGTATACCTTATTAGCCAGGTCTCTTGCATCACATCTCTCCCAGGAGTTGTTCCTTTACCAGCACTTTTCTGGCTGGCTGATGAAATAAGCCAAACCTGCCAAAAGCTTGGCTTTTATCCTACTAGTACCTTCCAGAGCCCTGGGGATTGTGAGGCCTCATTTTCTTTACCTGAATTCTCTAGTGAGTTTTCAAAACTCATTCAGCCACAGATTGTCTTCAGCCTGTCCTTCCACTAAGATCCTCTTTCCTGGCTCTCAGTCCTTCTTATCCAGAGAACCCAGATTTCTGCCTGCAGAGAGTACACTCAGTATCATGTGTGCCACCCTGCCTCACACACAGACTCTTTTTGAAACCAAATAAAAAAGGATTAGGAAGGAGAAAGAGGGAATTCCTTGGCGGTCCAGTGGTTAGGACTTGGTGCTTTGACTGCCGAGGGCCCAGGTTCAGTCCCTGGTTGGGGAACTAAGATCCCACAAGCCACGTGGCACGGCCAAAAAAAAAAGAAAGGAGAAAGAATATATTTCTTCTGGGCCGTGGCTTGGAAGCGAGGGCTTTCTTGACAGCCATTAATAACTTCCTCATTTTTTTTCTCCTCCACATAAAATGAAGCTCTCCCGTGTATGCACAGATAATTATTCACACTGTGGGGATTCAGGTTCATTGACAAAGACTGGTCGGTAGTCTCGTGCTATACTTTAACGTACTGTTCTTCCCACGGTGTGGTTTGGGGTCCTTTCGGGTGCAGACTGAAGGGTGTTTTGCAAGGTTGTTTACATCCAAGCAACATCCAGCCATTGAAATACCTTCTCTTCTTCCGTGTATGAGAAGGCAGGTTAGCCGAAGCTAAGGGACACAAGCCTGGGAATGGAGGGTATATTTGTGGGAAAAGATTATCTTCTGGGAGGGAAGGTGAGACAGAGGTTTTAAGAAGCGTTGATCCAGAAAGGTGATGTCCCTTGTGTTGACGGGCTGGTGTTAGAGCTGCACAGGCTTCCTGTCTTCCTGCTCTAGAATTGTTCTCTTGACCGACTCTATCCTGTACGGTAGCCACCAGCCATACTAGTGGCTATTTATACGTAATTAAAATTAAATAAAGGTAAAAGTTCAGTTTCTCAGTTGCACTAGCCCCATTTACAGTGCTCGGTAGCCACACGTGCGTCGGGATGGGCTGCACGGATATCTCCGTCATGGCAGAAAGTTCACTTGGCCCAAGCTGCTCTAGGTGCGCCCGGTGGGAAGGCTCCTGCTGATAATGCTCTGTCTCTTGGCAGCTGACCAAGAATGGGACAGTGGAGTCGGTGGAGGCTGACTGCCTGACATTGGATGATGTTTCAGATGAAGATATTGATGTGGAAAACGTGGAGGTGGATGATTACTTCTTCCTGCAGCCTCTGCCCACCAAACGGCGACGGGCCCTGCTGAGGGCTTCTGGGGTCCACCGCATTGATGCTGAAGAGAAGCAAGAACTTCGAGCCATCCGACTGTCACGGGAAGAGTGTGGTTGTGACTGTCGACTGTATTGTGACCCGGAAGCGTGTGCCTGTAGCCAGGCTGGGATTAAATGCCAGGTCGGTCCACATTTTGCTGTGATAGTATATCCACCCTAGAGTCAGGGGTGTCTAGTGTGGGTGCCAGTGAATGTGGGAGATGCCCATGCACAGGTGAACACTTCAGTTCTATAGCCCTCCTCCACCAACAAAGAAAACAAGTATGACGGGATTCTTAGGCTGTGGAGATAGCAATGATCTTTTTTTTTCTGTGTATCTCACTTCAGAGGTGATAAGCAGCAGTTGCTGGCACATGGAGGAACGGGGGTTAGTGAGTTTAATATTTAATAGCTGTCCTTGAATATGGACTGATTCCTTGAGGTAAGTGGAAGCAGAGAACTGAGGTAGGCCTTTAGATTTTATCCTACAAACACTTATTCACAGTACCTCTACTCCAGTTTTGTAAAAATCAGAATAGTCCTCAGAATCTAAATCAGGATCAGATTTGGGCTTAAATCCATCATAGTGTCCTAAGAGATAGAAAGCATCATCCCCCAGAGGGCCGTCTGACAAGGGACAGTTTGGAAGACACATCTCAACTGAAAATGGCAGTACCATCCCAAAGAATGAAATTTATCTGGAACCTGTATACTGAGGCTGTGGTGCTGAGTCCTTGTGGTTGGATTTATCCTAACCTTTTCTTTCTTACTTTCAGGTTGGTATCAGATAGCTGTAGCAGGTCCGACCAGATAATGCTTTTCAGACTGAGTCCTGTAATGAATCACTTACACACAGACCTGAGGACAGTCCTAAGAACTGGAAGGGAGAGTTCTAGAAGTTGATTTCATAGGAAGACACTGTATTTGTACAGAAGAGACTTATTTGTCTTTTCACATTTTTAATTTTATTTTTGATACGTACGGGGTGTTTTCATTTGGGGGATTCAAAAGGGAGATAAGGAGGTAGAAAGCATCTCCTTTCCAGATATCCCTGGTATAGAAGTTAATTATCTTGCTAACTGCTTCCAAACCAAGCTGGCCAACCATCAAGGGAAAATGAAGCAGGTAGTGAAAAGCTGGCCATTATTTTGTCCAAACCTTCACTATAGCACCTTGGCAAAGGCACCTTGGCCTAGTTTCCCCATATTATGTATTGCTCTGGACTAGCGAGATCTTCTACCTCCTTTCCCATCCCTGTCATCAAAGAACACAGTAGGCTTGGGCCCTGGCCTTTTGTTTTCTTAATAAAGTAGGTAGGTTCTGGAAAAGTCTCTGAGGCATACATATTTCTTTTCTCTGAGAACCGTCAGCTTTCAGAGAGGTATCTGGTCTTTTGACTGGAAGGGCCCTTTGACGTGATCTTTATCTTCTTTTTATTTAGAAGAGGAAACAAAGCCCTAGAGAGAGAAATGACTTTCTTGAGGTCACACTACTAATTAGTGGCTGTGCTAGAATGGAAAGGCAGGTGGTCTGGTAACTCCCATCTAGTGCTCCGGTAGCTCACGCTGCAGCTTGTGTTTTGAATTGGTTGTTTCTCCTGTAAGAGGACCCCAAACCCTGACTCCCTGCGTTCGCCAGCTAACGTCTCGTATCTCATCTGGCCTCAACCTCCTTGTCCCCTCCTCAGGTGGATCGCATGTCCTTTCCATGTGGCTGCTCCCGGGACGGCTGTGGGAACATGGCTGGGCGCATTGAATTCAACCCAATCCGGGTCCGGACTCATTACCTCCACACCATCATGAAGCTGGAGCTGGAGAGCAAGCGGCAGGTGAGCCGCCCGCCAGCCCCAGACGAGGAGCCCTCCCCCACTGCCAGCTGCAGCCTGGCGGCAGCACAGGGCTCAGAGACACAGGACTTCCAGGAGTTCATCGCTGAGAATGAGACGGCGGTGCTGCACCTGCAGAGTGCGGAGGAGCTGGAGCGGCTCCAGGCGGAGGAGGACCCGAGCGGCTCCAGTGCCAGCCTGGACTCCAGCATGGAGAGCCTGGGCGTGTGCATCCTGGAGGAGCCCCTGGCTGTTCCCGAAGAGCTGTGCCCAGGCCTGACAGCCCCCATCCTCATCCAGGCTCAGCTGCCCCCAGGCTCCTCCGTGCTGTGTTTTGCCGAGAACTCGGACCAGCCAACTGCCTCAGCCGTGAACAACCCATCCTACTTGAACAGTGGGCCCCTGGTCTACTACCAGGTGGAGCAGAGGCCAGTCCTGGGGGTGAAAGGAGAGCCTGGTACGGAAGAAGTCCCGCCCTCGTTCCCCAAGGAGAAGGATCTGAGTGTCTTCTCTCTCCCGGTTACCTCACTGGTGGCTTGTGGCCCCACAGACCCGGCTGCCCTCTGTAAGTCAGAGGTGGGGAAAACATCCACTCTAGAAGCGCTAGTGCCCGAAGATCGTAACCCCGAGGAGCCTGAGGATGAAGACTTCCGCCCCTCTTGGTGCCCCTCAAACCTCCCCTTGCGCACGGACAACGAAGAGGGCTGTGTGGTGGAGACCGCACGGCAGAGCGAGGACCGGCCCCCTGAAGAGCCTTCCCTGGAGCTCCCTCTGGCAGTGTGACACAGGGATGGAGATTATGCCTCTTACCCACTCTCTATTTATTCCCTTATTTTATCTAACACCATTTCAAAAACAAACTGTAGACGCAGCCGCTGCTCCCGTGTTATTTTATTGGGGTCTCTGGGGAACGGGTAGGAAAGGATTGTCTGTACAAGTATTTTTTAAAGGGCCAACAGAACCAAGGAGACCAGCCTCAGCTCGATCTGGGGATAGAGTCTTGGGGCAGAGGAGGCTGCGTACTGAGCTCTCTGGGCCGTTGGAACCGCACTACGATCTCACAGGAGAAGCTGGGTAATTCAAACAGCTGTTCACGTAGGGACCAGAACACAGCAATTGGAACAGCATGACAGAGCCCCTTCCCTCTCCTGAGCTCCAGGCGGGGAGCAAGCTCATTTTCCTCAGCGGTTACTCTGATGTCCCACTTTGGTGTATCATAATAATACAGTTGGAATCAGCTCGTTGAGTCTAGAGAGGAGGGGGTGAAAGGGTCTCTGCTTCTGTACAAAACATCCAGGATCTATAAAAATTTAACCTGCGTTCCCTGGGCCCCTGTTTGGTAAATAAGTTAATATTTGACATGTTTGGTGTTCTCTGACCTGTTCCCCACACTGGGGATTCCTGGTCTTAACTTGAATTGTTTCTTTCACATGTTCTTAGGTACTAGAGTTAAACTGGTCTTGTTTTTTTTACCCCTCTGTCCTTTTTCCTTTGAAGGGA
>NW_006779087.1:2221806-2234857 GCF_000442215.2 Lipotes vexillifer | reverse complement strand
AAGGGAAAGAGCTAGATTGGCTGGGGATGTGGCATCAAGAGCCTGAGTCTTCTGTATGTGTCTAACCCCAGCTCCATCAGGCAGCTTTAGTCTGGGGCTCACACATCCCACGGGAGGCCTATATAGAGCATTAACCTGTGTCCAAAGGAGGCAGCAGGAACACGCTGCTGTCTAGAAAGATGACTTTTTGCCGTGCTTGCTTTTTCACCCAGGTTGTCCCCCCTACCCCAATTTGAGAAATTTGAGCTTTAAAGGAATGTAGAATGTGGCAAGTTCACCAACTAGTTTTTGTTTCCTTTTTGTATCTGCCTTCGTGGTCCCTCTTGGATATACAGGGTTAGAGTTCTTATACTGTATTCTTACACTGTTCACCCCCAATAACTGCAAATGCTTATTGGATCCCTCCCATCTCGATATATAAAGATTGGAAGCCAGACCAGTTCTTAAATGCTACATACAACTTCCAGGTTCTGAAGAAGTCAGGTTCTGACTGTAACCTTTGAGGTCTAGAGTGGGACTCACATTCAGTTTGTACCTCAATTAGGGGGGATACGGTTCCTGTTCTCTTATGTCCTGCTTATGTTCCAGGATGTCCTCCATCGACCACCACTGAATTCTTTTTACTAGCAAAGTTACCTTTGCCTGTTTTACTTCATTCTTTTTTTTATGGCCTCTGTTTGAAGAGGGAGGCAGTAGGGAGCAAAACACTCTTTAGCATCCTTTACACCATGCTTCATTACTGCTATGGTTTATTAACCAGAAAAAAAAAAAAAAAGTAAAACACTTTTTTTTGGGGGGTGGAGGAGATAACTGTTCCTACTTATCTTGCTCATAAAGCCTTTTCTTGTGGGATCTTAAGGCCCTGGTGTCTGAAAGCAACATTCACGTACATCGCAGCAGCATTTCACCCATCAAACCTAAACTGAGCCTGAAAGACCTCATGTTTAACACAGTTACATCTTTTAACGCATTCTGCCTCTCCTGTTCATTCCTGTTTTTGTTGGGTTTTACATTTGCAGGGGAGTTAATAAGTCATAGGCCCTTATCTCTCCCCATTCTCTAGTCTCGAAATGGAGTTGAGAGTCTGAAGTACCTGAGATCTAGGTGCTATCCCGAACTGAGCTACACTCTGCCACCTTAGACTGGTCCCCTCAGATATAAGACTGAAGTTTAATTGGGAATTTGGAGAAAAATCTTTCTAGAAGTTTGTGTTGGAAGGTGAAGGTGAGCATTATACATTCCCTCCTTAGGAAGGCTCCAGCCTAAGCTAGGGAGTGGATTTCACCTGTTCAGTAAGACACACATTTGGGATCAAACCAAGAATTTGCATCTAACTAGACTCACTGCCAACCTCCAATATAATTTGATTTTTCTGAAAAACTAGTTTCTTAATATAAGTCCATCCCTTCATTAACTCTGCAATTCTGACTCACCTATCCCAAGCTTTTAAATGCTAAATATTAACGTTTAGCATTAACTGTCTTGTCAAGCAAAGGGCCTCTTCTGTTTCTGGTGCTACCTGAGTTGGACAGAATTATAGTTCATGGTTGCCAGAAAGGCTAGGCCTCTGATCACAGAGGCAGAGAGCTTCAGTCCTGCTTAGTCTAGGCCTAGATAAAAAAATGATGATTACAACGCTTAATTATTTTCCAATTTCCTTTCTCACACACTGTACGCAGGTAGTATTTCAATGTGAATCCAAAGCTTGTCCGGTTCTCTAAAAAAAAATTTTTTTTTTTTGCCTTTTAGGTCCTTTACATTGTGATAATGCTGTATTTAAAGAGAATATTTAAATAATATTAAAGAAATATTCAAAAGAATGGTGTGTTATTCTTTATCTTGGCAGACCACAAGTCAGTTACTTGTTAGAGAAAAGATGCTTCTCTAGCATTGTATATAAAACCAATTAGGTCAGTTAAGGATTAATGTTAACAATAGGAGTGTTTTATGGTGGAAAAATAGAACATTCTTTGGAGCATCAAGAGCTTGACTTGGGGGCTTCCCTGGTGGCGCAGTGGTTGAGAATCTGCCTGCTAATGCAGGGAACACGGGTTCGAGCCCTGGTCTGGGAAGATCCCACATGCCACGGAGCAACTGGGCCCGTGAGCCACAACTACTGAGCCTGCGCGTCTGGAGCCTGTGCTCCGCAACAAGAGAGGCCGCGAGAGTGAGAGGCCCGCGCACCGCGATGAAGAGTGGCCCCCGCTTGCCACAACTAGAGAAAGCCCTCGCACAGAAACGAAGACCCAACACAGCTCACCAAGAAAGGAATTCTGAGGCCAATTGCTAGGATGATAAAATATTTTCTCATCTCATTAAACTTATATTTTTAAAGCTTGAGATGAAAATCTGGCATGAAACAAACAACAAAAATTATTATTTGATCACACTAAGGATGTTTATATTGACAGAGCAATACTTAGACTCAAAGCATGATGATCTCCTTGGGGAATAGAAGACAAGAGGGAAGGATGGGGAAAGAACTGGGAGCAGAGAGGATCTGAAATGAAACTTGTATCCTAAACTGAGTTAGGTCCTAGGGAAACTGTCCTGGTTGCAAAAGTAAAGCCATGTAAACGATGTTGTATCCTACATATATAGCTTTAGTATTCTGAGTCCATTAATTGGAGATCAGAGTCAGGAAATATAGGAATCAAACAATAATTAGGCATTAATGAGCTAGATGGTAGAAATGCAGGAATTCATTGCTCAGTATAAGTTCAGCTGAGGGGTAGGAAACCGGTAATATAAGATCTAAGGCAGAAGTTAGCTTTATTGACTGGACAAACACAGAGTAGGGGAAGCTACAAAGGAGTTCCTAAGAACATTAGCCCCTGAACATGAGAGTTATGTGGGCATCTGGAGGTTTTTGTACCTGTCAGGGTTCTTCAAAGAATCAGAACTAATAGGAGATTAGATAGATATAGATAGACAGTTGACATTGATAGAGGTGTTATTTATAGATCTTATATTATTCTTATATAGATAGGTAGGGATATTATATATAGAGATAGACACATATACATGTGTATATATATATATATATATATATATATATATGAAATTCTCTATTCCTGGTTATCATCTTAAAATCCAGCAAGAGGATCAACTTCAAATTAGCTCCTTTGTCATTTCCATCCCATCAGAAGGTTCTATTCCAACCAGTTATCTCGCCATTAGTTAGCTCATGTCAGTCTTGTAAAAGGAGCCTTAGTAAAAATGATTAGGGTATATGCATAAGTAATTTCCAGCAACTGGTTTCAGGCAGCCTTTAGTTGAGCTTAAAAACAGTGCTTCATGCGTTTACAATAAGTTACTACAGGTCACTGATGCACACAGACAAAAGCTGAACCCAACTTACTATCTCAGAGTAGACCTCTCCTGGTCTCGGGCTGGGCAGTAATTTGTACCTTACAGGATTGATCCACGGCCCAAAGAAGGCAGCCACTGTCAGCTACAGTTGGACAACACACTGGAAGTAGCAAAGCATTTAAGCTCCACAGGGGCTGTAGCCCAGTCCAGAAATTGAGAGAGGGAGGGGAAGGCTGTAAACACTTGAGACAAGAAGCGCTTGTATTTCCTTTTATCTTTCCATTAGAATGTTCCCATAAGTTATTTACTTAAAAAAAAAAAAAAAGTTAAGGTGCTCAAAGGATTTGAAAAAAAGGTAAGTGGTTAGCCCTGTGAGGGGAACAAAAAATAAAAATCCCTATTTTTGGTCGTATCAAACTGCTGACAGGGGCATCAAAGTACATGCATAGATATAAAGGCTCCAGTTTAAGTAGTGCTGTTCCCCTCATCAGCCAGAAACTGTCTTGAACAAAAACAGCTGTAACGGGGCTTCCCTGGTGGCGCAGTGGTTGTGTCCGCCTGCCGATGCAGGGGACACGGGTTCGTGCCCCGGTCCGGGAAGATCCCACGTGCCGCGGAGCGGCTGGGCCCGTGAGCCATGGCCGCTGAGCCTGCGCGCCTGGAACCTGTGCTCCGCAACGGGAGAGGCCATTACAGCAGTGAGAGGCCTGCGTAGGGCAAAAAAAACCCAACCAAACAAAAAAAAAACCCAGCTGTAATGACTGTGGCAGTGGGTAAGTCCTAGGCCAAATGAGGATTCCCACCTGGGGCAAAAGCTCACTTCCTGGGATCCGAACTTAAAACACCATGGTAAAAGCCCAGTACAAAGGCTGCTGCCAGCTCCAGCAAATTCTGAGGAAGTTGGCCCCCTCTCGTGGGCTGCCCCAGTAGGAGGGTTTCTTTCAGTTCCAGCTGCCACACGGGCACCTGCTCCTCTGCCTTGCACACGCCTAACAGGGCACACACTCTTTGCTGACAAGTGCTGTTTGGTCCCACGCTGCTGGACTTGGTGACTGCATGCAGGACAATGCCACCCGCTCCTTGTCGGCTCAGCGCCTTGTCCCAATGTAGTTGATGGAAAGCAGGACCACATTGTGTAGCAAGAGGGACAGCTCAGCTTCTGAAAACAACATCAACATTAATGGTTTGGCCAGGGAAGAGCCTGCCTTCCAGCTACCTCGTTATGCGGGGCTTGACACCAGAGGCAGAAAGCCAAGTACAGGGAGGTGTGACATTAAGAGGCCACTGTTCTCAAAGTTCCCCTGCTTCATTCCAGTCCCTGCATGCACACTTTCTTTCCTTCCACCAAATATCTATATCTACTTGATTCTCATGTGATGGCAGTAGAAAATTCGGAGATGGTAATGGTACTAAACCCCACTGTCACCCTTCAGAATTTTCCGGTAGAAGCTGGTCCTCGAGGGACATTTCTCAGCCCCAAGGAGATTAGTAGGCCTACCCTGATGTTCAGAGGCTTAGAAGATATCGAGGCCTAGCCAAAGGTTCCAAACAGGAGACCCATAGGTCTAATAACCACCCGCAGATACTTTTTGTTTAGGCAACTGAGTGTTTTCATTCTGAATTTGAATGCCTTGGGGCTGGTGCTTCTCCCCGAGTTACATGGCAAGGTCTGGAGACATCTCTGGTTGTCAGAACTGGGTGAGGGGGTGCTACTGTCATCTAGTGGATAGAGGCCAGGGATGCCTGCTGTATCGTCTTATAATGCACATGACAGCCTCCACAGCAAAGCATCAGTAGTGCCAAGGTTGGGCAACGCTGCTTCACACTCAGGTTCCCACAATCCGTAGTCCTCCCTCTTATCTTGCACAGTCTACTTCCCTACCTGCCTAGCCCCTGTAGGCAAGTGAGTCTGCGCCCTTTCAATTAGACATATACGTCAGATAAGGGTCTCACGCTACTTAATAATTAACTCCCAAATAAAACCTCAGAATAAAATACAAAAACGACTTGGATCTTAGTGGCATAACCACAGGCACTTGTCTCACCTTTCAGGCTGCAGGAAAGCTGCAGCCATTCTCCCAGCCAAGTTCGACACCTCTCTTCAGCAATATGGGTGGAATTCAGGCCGCGAAGATAACAAGCCTAGATCGCTCAGAAGAGAAACAATCCTTAATTATCACAGAGCAAGTATGCCAAGGAAGTATAAACCCACAGAGAATCCCAAATCCCCTTTAAACAAGTTAAAACCTCATCCCCACAAGAAACCTTTCACCATGGCAATATGAACTCTGATGGACAGGATGAGAAGCAAAAAGGCCTATACAATCTAAAACAACAGATCTAAAGTGTAGTGTCCTTGCTTTTTGAAGGGCCAGAAGAAAACATACATAAACCAAAATTATTGTGGGCAACTCCTTCCCACTAGTTAAGTTCACTCAGAAAAAAAGACATGGAAATGAGGTGAGGGAATAAAGAGCCTGGGCTCTGCTGTAACAAGCAAGACAAGGAGCTCCCTGGAAGTTCCCAGCCCCGTGAGCTCAAAAGCCCACCAAGGACTGCAGGTTGATATTGCAATCAAGCGCTTACCGACTTCACCTCCTGCGCAGTCAGCTGACCAATCCCCAGCTTTGCCAAAGCCTTATCCAGTTGGTGAATCACAGTGGTATGAGTCTTTAAACGGTATCTCAACAAGACAGGAGGCAGATAAGGTGTGAGAAGCATTGCTCGACTCAAGGCTTTCTGTGACACAATACAGGGGGAGAAAGTCAACTCAGTGTTACTGCAAGTAAGACCTGAAGCGAGGTGAGGCCATGGAATAGAGAAAGCCTCAAGTGCTCACCATCTGCAAAGCATGGAGCTGGTTCATGCCCAGAGGATGGTTGGAGAAACACTCTCTCAGAGCCAGGATATCATGTATTGCTGGGTGGGTACCACGCTGCATCTTGGGAGAGGTAAGAGATGGGCAGATGTTAGGAAGGTCCAGACTAGCCTTCTTACCCAGTTTGAGTGCACGCTGGATCTAACAAGATTCCTGGTTTGCAGGAAGGGTTAATTGGAGGAATACCTTGGTGCACAATTCTGTCATATGCCACCGGAGTCCTGAATCAGAAATGAGAGGGATAACCTTTTCTAAATAACAAAGAATTTCTGGGTGGGACTGCTTCCGGAGAGCATGATAGATATCTAAGAAATCAATTTGTTGCTTTGGGGTCCAAAAATGTTGGATCAGCAGTTGCCTAGGAAACAGGTACCTGAAAAGAAAAGGAATCACAAAGTCACTTGCTGAAACTGGCATCTTTCAAAGTGAGCTAAGAAAGCATTTAGCAGACATGAATGCTTGGAGGAAGAGACGGAAACACTATTTCCCTACCTTACTGTTCTTTCCTGTAAATGAGTGTCAGACCAAGGTTTAAAGATACACTGAAGCCCAATTTCAAGCAACGTTACTGAGGTTATGTAAAAGGAAGCAGTAAGGGAACAGCCTTGTACGCAGCAATCAGATAAATGACTCCTTTTGAATCAAAGCATGTGATGAACATATTTTGGACAAAGCTGCAGACAGAGCTGGACTTTGTATGTGAGGTTGACAACCTCAAACTGTTCACAGTCCCTATGTGTATACAAAATGGAATTCCTCTAATTCATTTCTCTATACAGGCAGTGGTTTTAAAACATGGTTACAAATTCCCTGGCACTCTTCTTATTGAGAAGTGAGGTCTGTGCCTCTGGTTTTTAAAATCTGGATGAGTGCATCAACCAACAGAATAGAGCAGAAGTCTTTGTGACTTCCAAGGCTAGGTTATAAAAGGCCATGCAGGGCTTCCCTGGTGGTGCAGTGGTTGAGAGTCTGCCTGCCAATGCAGGGAACACCGGTTTGAGTCCTGGTCTGGGAAGATCCCACATGCCGCGGAGCAACTAGGCCTGTGCGCCACAACTACTGAGCCTGCGCGTCTGGAGCCTGTGCTCCGCAACAAGAGAGGCTGCGACAGTGAGAGGCCCGCGCACTGCAATGAAGAGTGGCCCCCGCTTGCCGCAACTAGAGAAAGCCCATGCACAGAAACAAAGACCCAACACAGCCAAAAAATAAATAAATAAATAAAATTAAAAGGCCATGCAGATTATTTTTTAAAGTTTCTTGAAACTTTTAAAAATTAATTAATTAATTAATTATTTAATTTAATTTTTGGCTGTGTTGGGTCATCGTTGCTGCGCGCGGGCTTTCTCTAGTTGCGGCGAGCAGGGGCTACTCTTCGTTGTGGGGTGCGGGCTTCTCATTGCAGTGGCTTCTCTTGTTGTGGAGCAAGGGCTCTAGGCACACAGGCTTCAGTAGTTGCAGCGTATGGACTCAGTAGTTGTGGCTCGCGGGCTCTAGAGCGCAGGCTCAGTAGTTGTGGCGCACGGGCTTAGTTGCTCCGCGGCATGTGGGATCTTCCCAGACCAGGGCTCGAACCCATGTCCCCTGCACTGGCAGGCGGATTCTTAACCACTGTACCACCAGGGAAGCCCCATGCAGATTCTGATTTGCTGGAACACTCATTCTTGGAGCCCTAAGCTGCCATGTAATAAGTCCCACTGCCCTGAAACCACCACATTACAGAGGCCATATGCAGGCACCCTAGTTGACGGTTCCAGTCTTCCAAAGCCATCCCGGCTAAGGCACCAGACCTAAGAGTGACCTTAGACTGTCCAGACAAGTCCATTCACCAGTTTTAACTATCACTGAGGGACACGGGAGAAAAATCTTTCACCCACCTGAGCCCTGCCCAAATTCCTGCCCCATAAAATCATGAAAATGGTGGTTGTTTTAAGCTATTAAGCTTTGAGGTTGTTTGTTATACAACAATAGATAACTAGAACAACATGCAAGGTCATAGTTTAAAACTGTCATCTTCAGATATAAGGTAAAGTAATAAAGATTGGTATTATCAGAATATGAAATGCATTTTTCTCCTGAAGAAAAAAATTTGTCCCAAGTTGCTATGCCTCTAAGAGAGTGGGTTACTGCCTCTAGGGATGATGGAAAAGATCATTATCTTATTTCACATCACACAGGAGCAGCCAAGAGACAGGGAGAAGCCAGGCCACCTACTCCTACAGCCGTCGCAGTAACCCAGGTGGCTTTTACGAACCTTGGGCTAATGAGAAAATTGAAGCAGAAGTTTGATAACCTCTGCCTAACTTCTGAAATGGAAAGTTCTTAATTTGTAATTTTTAAAAAATCTACATATCTTCAGTATGCCGGAGAGACAGAACTCTGTACTCACATTAGCAAGAAGACCAGGTAGTTGGCAAAGGGTGGAATGGAAAGAATACCTAGGAAAAGACACTTGGTGACGTCTCGACGGAACTAAGCAGAAATAAACACAGATGCAGTTTTAACCCACGAAAGTTTTCAGTACAATGGACAATCCCTCCACCCCACTGTGTAGTAAATTTCTATTAGAGCCCAGGTAAGGATCAAGGTTATTTCTATCTACCTCTAGTTGGTAAGTTCCTTAAGGACAGGAGCCCTGATCTGTTTACTTTTGTATCCCAAACAATGTCTAGTACAGGGCCTGACAGTATACCAAATCCCTAAGTAAATTCTTCCTGATCTGCAGAATGGTCCTAGATTCTTACTCTCAGCTTCAAAACTACCATCAAGTTACCACCAAATACTACTTTCCTGCTGCCTTTGGATCCTTCCTTGCAGATTTTTATATGTTCAGAAACGAACTGGACTTTACTGTTCACAACTTTTATTCAGAAAGTGTTCCAGAAACTCTACGGAGCTCTGCTATGGAGGCTCACAACTCTGAATGAACTGATTCTGACAAATGATCTGATCTCATGGCAAGGGGCAACAGCTTGGTCAGTGGTGAAGAAAATAGGAACGAAAAGACTTGAGTTCTGGGTTAACTTTAATTATATCACCATGAACTTCCGGATATCTGCCCTTGGCGCATACCTGTCTCAAATGCTCCATCTCCCGGTATGAAAGTTGATGAAACTTTATATTGTGCTTCCACATATTTGTCTTTATTCTTCTAGCCTTTTTGGCATCAGCCCATAACATCTGCAATCCTACCTCATTAAAGTAGAGGACAGAGTGTGATGTTATCCCAATCTGATTACCACAGCCTTTTGTTCCATGTTCACCCACAACACACACTTGTCCCTCCCTCCCCAATGCTACTCTAAATCAAAGCTTTAAACTAGGTCACTTGAAACTCTTGTGAGGCTGACCTATATTTCATTTCTTATGCTTCTCCCCTCTGCCCCCTCCCACCCCCCCTGCCCCCAGCATATCACCTCTCTTCCTGCCAAGCTGGCGTTCTGTGATCTACCAGGGAAAGGTCTCCCTCTTCTGGTTCATTACTCACTCCCTTTTTAAAATAAAAATTCAAAGCTCTTTAACCTCAGGAAGTCTTGCTCAATTAACCCTTTGTATATCTCAACCAGATATTAACTTATCTCTTTTCTAGAACACTTTTATAATTACTGGAATTCAACATATTTCTAAGACTGCATTTTCACTTAATTCCAAGATAATCCTTACACTGATCTAGAACTTTATAAAAATGTTTTCCTATTTCTGAATGAAATGGTATAATGTCTAGGTTGGCTTCAAAATAATACAGGAGAAAGCCAATGTATAAATGATATAAGACTGGTGGCCGTGAGTCAATAATTGTTGAAGTGAGGTTGAGAATATGGAAGTTCATTGTATTACTCTACTTCTGTGTTATGTTTGAAATTTTCTATAATAAAAGGCTTAAACACAAACAACCAAAATGCTTGCAAACTCTTTTTTTCATTTGATTCTAGTTATAAATCGGGGAGCAGACAAAGCAGTCATTCTTATCTCCACTTTACAGCTTTTGCAAGTACATGAAGCTAGTAATAATTATAATATTCAGAGCTGACAATGTGGGAGTTTACTATAATTGGTGTTATGATAAAAAAAGTAGAGTGGGCTTCCCTGGTGGCGCAGTGGTTGAGAGTCCGCCTGCCGATGCAGGGGACACGGGTTTGTGCCCCGGTCCGGGAAGATCCCACATACCGCGGAGCGGCTGGACCCGTGAGCCATGGCCGCTGAGCCTGCGCGTCCGGAGCCTGTGCTCCACAACGGGAGGGGCCACAAGAGTGAGAGGCCCGCGTACCGCAAAAAAAAATAAATAAATAAGTAGAGTATAATAGTTATAGCTACACTTACTGAGCACTCACGATGAATCTGGTCCTAAGGACTTTACGTGTATGGATTTATTTAATCTTCACAGCCATGCAGACAATAGGTAGGTTCTATTACTACCCTCATTTTACAGATGAGAAAACCAAAGAACAGAGAGGTTAAGTAACAAGTCCAATCACACAGCTAGTGACTAGGTGGGATTTGAACCCAGGTAGTCTGGCTCCAGGGTGGACACTTGACACTGTACCGTCTCCTAGTAACTAGCAGAGCTCTGATCTGAACCGAAACATTCAGAAACCAAGTACGTGTAGTGCTATTTCCACAACGTGCTACCCAGGAGAGATCTGTGACAAACATTAGACCACATTTTCTTACAAGCCAAGTCAACCGGTAAATCACGGGGCAGGTCTGTGCAGCTATAGATCTCTGCCCTTGTGCACGACAAATAATTTCTACTATAGTCAGATGTGTGGTTAGGAAAAGTGCAAAAATACCTATAATCCTCCTGGGTGTTGTCAGAAGTTGTTTCTCAACATACCTTTCTAGAAACATCAAGAAAGGCTAACTTATAAGAAATAGTTTAATGCTCAAGCATTTATGAAACAGAAGACATACCAGCTTACACCCCCATCGCAGAGCCTGCAAGTGACCTTACTTATTTTAACTCTCTGACACTGCCCAAGAGCTGATTCAATGGATTTTTATTTTAGTTTTGTCTTTACCTTTCATGAAGATTGTATACAGGACATAGAAGCGGGGGAAATGACGACCCAAGAAACGATGGTATTTCCCATTAATCACTTTTGTCTTGGTCACCACATAAGAGATCAAGCTCTTCATATCTGCCTTTGGAGAAAGGTGAAGCTTTGAAGACCTACAAGGAAGATGAAAGAGACTATCTGGGAACCAGCCTGGAAGCCCCTTCACGCCTGGGGTCCATAATGTAAAACATCTGCTTCAGAGAATGTATGCTAAGACCTGAAACTTCTGAAATCCAAAGATCTTGAGATCATGGAGAGATAAGCAGTCAGACTGAGAAAAACAGGGCAGATGAGAGGCCAGGCAAGAATGGATGTCGGGGAAGTGGTGAGTCTGGAGAGAGCGGAAGGCCTGAGGGACAATCTGAGCAGCAGGCTAAAGCCAGAGAGGTGAGATCCGGATAAGTAGCAGTAAAATCTGAGCCGAAAAAGGGAGGCTCAGGACACGTGGGGAATTCAGACAACATGGGGTACTGAGAATTGAGAGGGTCACGAAGCCAGGTCTCTAGCAGGGATCCCGGTGCGAATTCTGAGCGGCAGAATAAAAATCCAGGGGCCGGGGCGTGGAGCCCTGAGAATTAAGAGACAGCATGCAAACAAAATTGAGACACTGGAAGAGCCTGAACGTCAAAAATGCTTTTCTCTCCCCAAGTCCCTCACCGAGGGGCCCCCCAGGCCATGCCAGAGCGAACAAACTGCAGCCTCCGGGCGACATAAGGTCCAGGGGGCCCCGCCGAACCCCACAAAGCGGCCCGAGCCCAGCACACTCTGGAGACCGCCATCTTCGCAGTGAGGGAGGGGCAGACGAGAGTAAGTCGTCTTCAGGTCAAAGTTCCCGTACGTTGCGTTCGTTTGACAACGCATGCGCCTTTCCTGAGAGCTGATTGGTAACCACAGACCGTTCGCCTCGCGCTGCCCGGGCAAGGAGCGGACGCTAAGGCTAAGTTCGGAAGGAGGGCCAGGATTGGACGCCGCCGGCACTTCCTGGTTTAGAGGCGCCGGAAACCGGCTGTCCCGGAGGAAGCGAGAGAGTATCTGCTCTTGGTTGCGTTGTGATCCTGAGAATGTCCTCTCTTTGAGGGCCTCGTGACCCCTCGCGATGCTCTAGGGCCTCCGGGCTTCCTAGCGCCGCCGCCCTTGCTCTCTGTCCGTGTGCGGACTTCGGGGCCTTGGCGTGGCAGGTGCCGGAGGTCAGTTAGGCAGGGCCTGTGTCTACGGTGCCTCATGGGGGCTGGGAGGGCCCGCGGCGCCCTCTAGTGCCGGTCAAAGTTTGCAACTAAGGTTGGATGCCTGGAAGCCGCACCTCTGTGAACCAAGTCCGCTTTTTCCTTTTGTAGGCGTTTTTCAAAGTAGGTCTGTGGGAATGATACCTTAAGGTAAGTGCCTCCTGAAGACCAAGCTCGGGTCTCAACCTTAATGTCACTTTCCTGAGAGGCTCTCTCCGACCAGAGGGACATACGTTTTCTCCCATCACCCTGTGTATTTTTTTATAGCACTTACCACATCATTTATACGTTTGTTTCCTTTGACCGCCTCCCTGAACCACACTGAGGGCAAGCACCTTCTTGCCTTGTTCACTGCTGTACCTTACCCCCACCGCTGGGTGTCATGCCTGGCACCTAGTAGTTGCTCAATAAACTTTTTTTTTTTTTTTTTGCGGTACGCGGGCATCTCACTGTTGTGGCCTCTCCCGTTGTGGAGCACAGGGCCCGGACGCGCAGGCTCAGCGGCCACGGCTCACGGGCCCAGCTGCTCCGCGGCATGTGGAATCTTCCGGGACCGGGGCACGAACCCGTGTCCCCTGCATCGG
>NW_006779087.1:2205835-2221780 GCF_000442215.2 Lipotes vexillifer | reverse complement strand
CGCGGGCCTCTCACTGTTGTGGCCTCTCCCGTTGCGGAGCACAGGCTCCGGACGCGCAGGCTCAGCGGCCACGGCTCACGGGCCCAGCCTCTCCGCGGCATGTGGGATCTTCCCGGACCGGGGCACGGCACGAACCCGTGTCCCCTGCATCGGCAGGCGGACTCTCAACCACTGCGACACCAGGGAAGCCCAATAAACATGTTTGACTACATTAATTAATACCTGAAACAGGGAAGGTGTCCCAGAAGTGGTATTGCAAGAAGGGGGAGAGTGGGCTCTTGTCTAACACTCGGAAATGAATTGTCCAAGGAGACACACCGTGCCGACAAAGCAAGCGACTTTATTGGGAAGGAGCACCCCGGTGGAGAGCAGCAGGGTCAGGGAACCCAAGAGGACTGCTCTGCCACGTGGTGGCTCATAGTCTCAGGTTTTATGGTGATGGGGTTAGTTTCTGGTTGTCTCTGGCCAATCACTCTGACTCAGGATCCTTCCCTGTGGTGCAGGCATTGCTCATCCAAGCTGGGTTCCAGCGAGAAGGATTCTGGGAGGTTGGTAAGACATATGGACTGGCGTCTCCTCTCTCCTTTTGACCTTTCCTGAATTCTAGCTCATGAGTTCCACGTTCCTTACCAGGACCTCCTGTTGTAAGATAACTCATGCATGTGGTTACTATCTTGCCCAGCCAGGGAGGGTGGTTTCAGTCAGTGGTTCCCCTAACAACTACCCCCTGAGAGACTTCATAGTCAAGATACTTCTTGGGAATTGGGGCGGAGGTCTCTTTCTTCTGTAACTACTTTCTGCTGAGGGTGGGCGTAGGCCTGCCTAGTAGAGTAGAAGTGCCTCACCACCTGATCTAAACTGATCTAAATTCTGTGCTGGAAACCAGCGTTCACCCTGTAGTAACAAATTTAGCTAAATTTAGCCTGAAACTGTTGGACCCTGTTGGAGATGAACCTTGTAAACAGTTGAAACAGATGGGCCAAACAGGAGGCCTAACAGGATGGTCATCGCTGGGCCCAGAAAAGGAAGGCAAAATTTGGGGTGAGGGCTACAGGGTTCTTCTCATTGGTTGGAGGTGAGGTAACAGGACGGTGCTCTAGGAATCTTGCACTCAGCCTGAAGTTACCATCCTCCACCTGGGTGGGGTCCCGGTTCTGCAGAAGAACTCAAAGATACAGTTATGCATACTCCTTGAGGAGGAACCAGGTGCCTGCCCAAGGCTGAACCACCATTTGACTGTTTCTCCCCTGTTTTTGCATCCCCTCCCTTTCCTGATGAGCAACTGTTTGAATCTGCCCTTGGGAATTCCGGGAAGGTCAAGGAGGTTGAATGAAGTCTGTATCCTATAAACAAGAAACGGGACACAGAAAGGATTTGTATTCTTGAGCCCCTCAAAGTCCTGTTCAGTTTTAATTCAGGAAACTGGGCGACGATGGCTCTGGCCACTTCCTGCTAAAATGGGGCATAGTCCTGCCTCAATTTGGAGAATAGACACTGAATTGGAAGTATTTCTGAGTTCTGAGCCACTCTCTCACTTCGTCCCAGCTTACCCTTCCGCCTCCCTGTGTCCTCAAGTCCATTCTCTACGTCTGTGTCTTTATTCCTTTCCTTGGCAGGCGGCTTTTAAACTGCTGTAGCACCAGGGAAGCCCTGGACGTGTCACTTTAGTTATGAGCTTATTTCCTCTACAGTAGTACCTATTTTATAAGAGTTCTGTGAAGACCCGAGAAGAAAATGGTTGTGAAAGCTCCCACATCTGTATGGTGCTTTATGGGTCACAGAGCTTTATGTTAACATAGGCTGTTTATGCTTGAACCACTCATGTATTCAGAGGAAAAGTTCTATAAATGGGTGGATTTCTACAAGTGTTAGGTATATGGGAGTGGGTGGGATAGAAAGTTGACTAAAACATCATCTCCACCTTCAGACAATTTCTAAGTTCTCTCAACAGCCCTCAATGTATTTCTCAAGAATGTTCAGTTCTAAGACTTCCCTGGTGGTCCAGTGGTTAAGACTCCGCACTTCCAATGCAGGGGGCACGGGTTCAATCCCTCTTCATGGAAGTTCCACATGCCGCTTCTTAAGGCCAAAAAGAAGTTCAGTTCCAAAATTCTAGAACACTCCCAGAAAGAAGGGGCTAAGATCATTCAGACAGTTTTGTGGAGGAAATGAGAAGGAATTTTGCCTGGAAGGATGGAGCAGAAGGAAGACCTTTCATGTGGTAAAACAGTATGGCAGGAACACAGAAATTCATTCATTTCTTCCTCAAATATTGATATACTGTTCAGGGCCTCTCCCTCCATGCCCTCTCACCCTACCATACATACACTAAGCCTTGTTGGTTCTGTCTTCTGTTTCTTCAGTCATCCAGCTTCCTTCTCTCTTCTGTGCCACTTCCCTAGTCTAAGCGACAAGCCTCTAATCTAGATTACCAGAGTAGGCTCCTTACTGGTTTTCCTTTCATCTGTTTTGGCCTCCCTCCAACCAGTTCTCTATGCTGTAGCCAGAGACCGCCTTTGAAGTTGCAAATCTAAGCTTGTTACTCCCTTTTGTAAAACCTTTCAACTTTCCTCTGACTTGGAGGATAAAGTTCGGACTCCTTATCCTGGTCTACAAGGCCTTGCATAATTGATCTCAGCCTACCTTCCCAGCCTCGCCTCACATCTCATGGTACCTCTTTCCCCTTAGCTTTCTTTTTTTTTTAAATATCTTTATTGGAGTATAATTGCTTTACAATGGTGTGTTAGTTTCTGCTTTATAACAAAGTGAATCCCCCGTAGCTTTTTATGCTAAGAAACATTGGCCTTTCAGTTCTAGAATAGGCCAGGCAACCTTATGCCTCTGGACTTTTGCACATGTTGCTCTGCTTAGAGTTTCTTCCTTCTTCCCTTCCTCTTGGCTTGTCTTTCAGGTTTCAGCTGAAATGGCAACAATAGCTAACATTAATTGAGCAGGTACTGAGTGCCATCATTGTTCTCAGTGTATTAACTCATTTAATCATCACTATAACTTCATAAGGTAGATACTATTGTTAGTTCCACTTTATAAATGAGGAAAATGAGGTTAAATAACCTACTTAAGGTTTGAGTCAAGATTTAAACCCAGACTGACTGGGCACATGAATTACTGCTGCACTGTACATAAACAGCATGGTATAGGAGACTCTTAACCCCACAGACCTAGGTTCCCCAGTTATTCATCTTGTAGCTATCTAAACTTATCCCTCATAGTACTTAAGTGACCATAATTAATTAACTGTGGCATTATACATTTAATGACTGTCTTCCCTGTGAGATTCTAAGCTCACTGTATTTCCAGTTCCTAGCACAGTGCCTAGCACACAAGCAGTGCTCATTAAATATTTATTAAATTAATAAATACCTTATATACCTGAATATAAGGTACTGTTTTTCCTCTCAAAATAATTCCTCAGAAAGGAAGTTGCCTTATATTTTGTGTTCTTACAAAGTCTCCTATTATAGTCCACAATGTCTGATTTTTTTTATATATGATATTTTGTTTTGAATCAAAGTATTGCTTGGGAGGATGCAGCCTGAGATAACTTCAGTCAATGCTAGTTCTGCAAGCGTATAGAGGTTACTGGATGGAATCACTTAAAAAGACAAAAGAGGGAATTTCCTAGTGGTCCATTGGTTAGGACTTGGCACTTTCACTGCTGTGGCCTGGGTTAAATCCCTGGTCAGGTAACTAAGATCTCTCTGCACGCTGCAAGCCGGGCAGTGTGGCAAAAAGAAAAAAAGAAAAGGAAAAAAATTTAACACAGATTTAATTAATCATTCTGGGGTTAGGACCTCACAGTTTTAAGTGTTAGATATTGTTACTAATAAGCGTTTTAAAAGCAACAGAGGGACTTCCCAGGTGGCGCAGTGGATAAGACTCTGTGCTCCCAGTGCAGGGGGCCGGGGTTCAACCCCTGGTCAGGGAGCTAGATCCCACACGCATGCCACAACTAAGAGTGAGCATGCCGCAACTAAGGAGCTGTGGAGCCGCGACTAAGACCCGGTGCAACCAAATAAATAAATAAATATTAAAAGCAACAGAAAAAAAGCAACAGAAAGAGGTTATATTGTGGGTATCAGGAATATGCAAGCATAGCATGAATTAAAAAGGGAAAAACAACTGTCCTCAAACAATTCAGATATACGTAGGATGACATGATCTGCAAATTGAGCAAGCTGACAATAAAAGTGACTTGAATGATGATGAAGGCACTGATAATTTGAATTAAATTGTTATAAAATTTGAGTGAAAAAGCATTATATCTAAATATTTTATAAATGATTTAAAATATATGTTGCTAAATAGTATTAGACTTAAATTTTCACTAAATTAGTAACTATTTAAAGTAGGCATTTGACTATTTCATGTATATAAGGTTGACCAAAAACTATTTTTTTAGTTCTTCTCTTTGGGGAAACAAGGATTGCCTTATATTTGGGCACATATATTAAAATGTGCAGTACATTTTATTAGGTGTTGTTTATTAAGTATTAGCAGACACAAAGATGGGCTGATTGGGGCTTGCAGAGAACAAAAAGAAAACTAGCTTGGCTGAAACAAATGGTTATATTTTAGAAATAGTCTGTTTATTCATTAATTCCACAATTATTGAGCATCTCCCCCAGGCCAGGCATTGTTCTTATTGATTGGAATAAATCAGAGGTCAGACAGATAGATTCCAGCCCCAGTATATTTCACACTATAAAATGATTGGGAGAGGGGGTGGGAGGGAGGCTCGAGAGGGAGGGGACATTATATATATACACACACACACACACACACACACACACACACACACACACACACACATACAGCTCTTTCACATTGTTCTACAGCAAAAACTAACACAACATTGTAAAGCAATTATACTCCAATTTAAAAAAAAGATACAGTATTCATTGATAAGGAACATATTAAAATAAAATGATTAGGAGATACGTTTGGAATACTAGAGCAAGGGAGGATGCTTGGGCAGACTTATGTGTGAAGATTAGGGATTTGGATTTGATTTGAAAGGTATTAGGGAATCATAATGCATTTTGCCCAAGGGGGTGACAAGATGAAAGGGATGTTTTGTAAAAACTAGCCTGGAGAAGTGTCCTCCAGGATGTATAAGAGTGGGAAAAGATGCGAGGTTAAGGATACCAGTAAGGTTATTACAAGGGTCTGGAGAAGAGATAGTGAGAAACCATCAGACTGCCCCACATGATGACCATCTTTAAGTGGTTCCAGTTTTGTGGTACAATAAGTGGGAACCAGTTTGAGCTCCCCCAACCTGTGTGTCATTTAGCTTGTCATCAGCATTTGCTATTAATCCAGCAAACATTGAGGGCCTGCTCTGCAGCCATTCTGCTAGGTTCCAGGAAAATAAAGGCAAATACGAGGCAGGCCTTTCCTTCAAAAAACTCAGAGGATTAGTAGAGATGATCGACATTCAAAAATAATTGAGCTCTAATGTGATAGGTGCTATAACAGAGAAATGTCAAGGTACAGTGAAAGTTGAAGGAGTAGTAAATTGCTCAATTCTGGTGGTGGTGGGGTCACCCATGAAGACTTTCTTTTTTGAGGAAGAGGAGGAGAAGCTCATCCCCAGGAGTTGATGAAGGGAAGGGAGAGAAAAGAAGGGCATCTACTTAATTTTGTCTGCATGTATATTTATAGAGCTCATATGTTGAAAACCATATGCAGTGAATAGGGTTAGCCTCTGGCCCATCCCTTTCATTTTAGATGTTAATCTCCATGTCCCAAACTGCTTAACCCCTGTTGTGCAAGGATATCCAATTCAGTGTCGACCTCAGACTTTCCTGTGGGGGGAGGGAAACTGCGAGAGTACCTAGGAGAGGCCTGGGAAGGTGTGTGGCCTTGTACCCACAGCCAAAGATAGGTCTCAGCCTCTGGCTTCACCATGAAAAGTCAGGTCTGAGCTAGGTGATGGAGGAGATGACTGGCAGACAATAGAGGAAGGGCTTTCTGAGAAGAGGGAACAGCATGTGTGAAGAGCAAAGACTGAAGCTTCAGGGAAAGATAAATCTCTTTTGCTAGTACAGATAATAAACATAGTGATTTGCCACCTCTAGATACTAATTTATTGAGTTTGACAGGCTGATGTGGGGCAGATTATTATTCTTAAGGCACTGAAAAAAAATCGCGGGATGAAAGAGTTTTTTGTTTGTTTTGTTTGTTTTGGCCACACCTTGTGGCATGCAGGCTCTTAGTTCCCAGACCCAGGGATCAAACCCATGCTCCCTGCAGTGGAAGCACAGAGTCCTAACCACTGGACCACCAGGGAATTCCCCAAAGGGTTTTAATAACCAATGGTTAATGCAATTTTTATTTTATTGCATTTCAGAGCAAGATTAAGAACTTTATAATTCCATTTATTTTTTCTTATGTGATAAAAATTTTTTAAAGGAGAAGAACAAAGAATATTATTGCATTCATCTATGTGTCCACCACCCAGAATGAATAAATAACATCATACCTATTTTCTCCTCCCAAGTTCCATTTCCCTTCCTTCCTTTAGGCATCCCTTTTATACCAGTCCACTTTTAATACTTTAAAAAAATATGTGTACCATATACTACTTGTGGTATATATATATAGGATATAGTATTTTTATATGTTTTAAAAATTCATATAATTGGTTTAGTGTGGCATTTTTCTGTTTTGTTTCCCCTCAAACTTGTTTTCAGAATTCATCCATACAGAACAAGTTCATTAATTGTCGCTTCTGTGTGGTGGTTCCATCACAGGAATACACTCCAATTTGTTTATCTATTTGCTGCTAATAGACATGTACTTTGTTTTCAATGTTTCATTATTACAAACTCTACGTCACAGGGAACATCCTCAAACACGCCTTCTTGTCCTTATTAATGAGATATTTCTTTTTAAGTGTAACTCACAATAAGAAATGCATTTTATATCAAGACCCAGTTCATTTATGAAATAAAAGTTTAACAAAATAATACCTATTTTTGCTAAATGCACTCTATTTCCTATTCTGTTTCATTTTTGTAAAATGATGGATGTGACCCAATAAATTTATTTCATGACCTACTAATGGATTGAAAAACACTGCTGTAAGGCAGTAGAGTTTCTGGGTCAAAAGATACGTGCATTTTCAACCTCAGTAAATATGTATTGTCAAGTTGCTCTCCAAAGTGATTGTGTCAGTTTTACAGGTTATGAGAGTCCTAGTTTCTCCACATCCTCACCAATGCTTAAAATGGTCAGACTTTCAGGTTATTACTAATCCAGTAGATTGTGAAATAAATCTCATTGTCAGTTTATTTTGCACTTCCCCGATTACTAGAGAGGTAGAGTAGGTTTTTCTATGTATTATTGGTTATTTGGATTTCTTCTGGAGATTGACTATTCATGCCTTTTGTCCATTTTTTTTTATAGAGTTGTTTCTCTTCTTCTTTATTATTATTATTATTATTGTAGGAGTCCTTTACAGATACCCATCTTTTTCTGATATACATGTATGTTGCAGATACCTTCTTCCCATCTCCCTGTCTGTCACTTGTATTTTAACCTTGTTTGAGATGTCTTTTATGTAGGAGATTTTAATATTTGTTATAGTAAATTTTATCAAAATTGTCCATTTTTCATACTTCTGCTTTTTCTTAATTTGATTTAAGAAATTAGATCATGAGGATATTCTATTTTTTATTTTCAGATAATTTTGAAGGTTTTGTTTTGTTTTGTTTTACAACTTCAGGTCTTTCATCCACCTGGAGTTTATTTCTGTCTGTTCCTTTTCTGTCTTCTGAAACTTCTGGGGCTCACCATTTGATTCTTCATCACATTTCTCTCTAGTGAGAAATCTTTGGCACTCCAGGCATCTTACCTCCTCCTTCTGAGTTTTTCTCCTAGAAATAACAGAATGGGAATATAAATGAAGCTCCAGGCTTAGAAAACTAGCTCTTTGAAGGCCTGTAAAGAAGCAAGTGGCAGAGATGCGGTAAAAGGAGTCATTGGGAGGAATCTCTGCAAAAGATGATACACAAGCGGTTCTTCATACTTTACAAAGAACCTAAGGCTCCTGGGAGAAGAATTATGCCTGTGGGGAGAAAGAAGAGTTTCTGAGAGGGCTGGCCCTGAAAGAAAGGAGGTGTGGACTTGAGACAGGATCCTTATGTCCTACTTTTTTTTTAAAGTATTTTAATTAATTAATTAATTAATTTGCTTGCGCTGGGTCTTAGTTGCGGCACACAGGATCTTCATTGCAGCATGCGGGATCTTTTTAAGTTGCGGCATGTGGGCTCTTAGTTGCAGCATGTGGGATCCAGCTCCCCAAACAGGGATCGAACCCAGGTCCCCCGCGTTGGGAGCACAGAGTATCAACCACTGGACCACCAGGGAAGTCCCCTATGTCCTACTTTTAAAGTCCTTCCACATCTACTTTCTTATTTTACCTCTCTCCCTACCTTCAAGCCCTGTGAGCCTTTTTTTTTTTTGTCTTACACTAGCAGATTGTGAAACGGAGGCACATAGAGTCACATAGAATTTGTTGGTGAATTTAATGGAGAACCCAGGTCTCCTGATCATCACACTGGAAGGTTTCAGGCAAGCTCAGCTTGAAACCAATTTATGAGAGAAGATTTGTAAGAGAGGAGGCTAGCATTTCCAGAGGAGCAGAATCCCCAAGTACGAGAAATAGTCTTTGATTTCTAGTGTAATCATTGCAGTCTTATTCATCATCAAAAAGCCTTTATCAGTGCCTGCTTGCAATGAGCAATTAAGGTAGACACTGAACTAAATCTAGAATGTATTGCTCATGAACATGGTCTAAGAATTCATACTCTGAAAATTAATATAAGCAGATAACAAAGGACATATCTTTATGAGAATAAGGAAGAGGTAGACCAATCTAGCTACTGTGGACAGTAAAGAATTAACGTCAAACATGTCAGAAGTCACTGCAATTCAAGGAAAAGAGCATCGCTGGGTGAAGAGCAGTGCCTAGTAGGGATAGGTTATAGGGGTTCCAAGTTCAGGGAAACTGTTACCAACCAGTTAGGGAGGGCAGGTCTCTTGCCTTCTGACTTCTTCCACTCCCTTCCACCTGCCACACACATGCCCCACCCCAAGCTTTTCCTCTTCTAGGCAACATAACCCTTGCTAAGGCTGAAGATCAGAGGAATTTTTACTTTGCGTTAGTCTTTGAATAAGGGGACCTTTACCCAGCATCAGTAGGAACCACCCTCAGGAGCCACTTTGTGCTGCCGGGCACGTCCACAGCAATTAGACCAAAAGGACAGAGGTGAGGACACTCCTGGAGAGAAGGTCTCCCCACCCAGCTTTGGCAGGGCCACCCAGGATCTCTACCATCAGCCTTGATATTTCTTGTGGCACGTGGCTCGTTATTCCACCTGCACCATTCACTAAGCTTCTCCTGGGTTCAGATTCTGTGGGAAAAAGGAAGCCCCTGCTTCAAGGTACTCTCAGTCCAGGCACATCTGCATATTCAGCAAGATTCATAAATGTCTTCCCTAGCTGAGTCATATTAGAAAGACTCCATGGATTTTGCAGTTTAATATCACTCATAATATCACTATCAAATGTTCTAATGTAGGAAAAGAAAGGATTAATATGTTCACACACACATGCATATGTGTATGTTGCTAAATGCACAGGTATTGCTCAGGGGGAGCTCATTGGCCCTGTCTCCGGGTCTTTATACTTGCTTTTCCCTCTGCCTGGAAGTTCTCCTCCAGACAGCTATTCATGTGACTTGCTCTCTCACTTCGGTCAGATTTATCCTTCAAGGTGAGGTCTCCCCTAACCAGCCCCTCTAAAATAGTCCTTACCTCCCATGTCTGGCTCTTGCTGCTCCTTACCTTGCTCTTTAAATTTATTTTTTAAATAGAATTTATCACTGCCTGACATATGCTTACTGACTTGTTCATTATTTGCCCCCCTGTCCCCAGAAAGTAAGTTCCTTGAGCGGGAACTTTGTATGTCTTGATCACTACTATTTTCCCGTGTCCAAACAGTACTTGGCACATAGTAGATCCTCAATGCTGTATGAAATGAATGCAATCAAATGAAATGGAACAAACATATGTGTTTGTGTGTCCTTTTTCTAATGTTGTATGGTGACATTAAATAGAAGACACCGAGATGTCTTTCTAAACTGACCCAATTCAGCTTTGGAAACTTGGTCATTCTGAATCTCTGACCCCACCTCTTGAGAAGACTCCTCACCAATCTCTTTTTCAGTCCAGGTGACTCACCCTCTAACTCCAAGGGTCAGCTCGTGTCCCAGGCACCCCTGGCCACTATTTTTGGTTTGAGACTCGGCTCATAACCCAAGCTAGGTGTCAGACAGAGCCCTGAGATTTTTGCTGCAACAATAGGGGAAAAGATACTCTGCCTGCTAGTGGGGAGGATTCCATCAAGCCCAGAGCAGATGGTGGCCGTCATCCCACCATGCGCGGAACCTGTCTGAGAATAAAACCACCCTGGGACTGAAGTAGAGCCCAGAGTGAGAGGGAGGTAGAAAGAAAGAGACAAGTGGACAGCAGCTTGGTTGATATTATCTGAGTCCCCAGATGAAGCCCTGCCCAAAGCTAGCTATACCATTGGGTTATGTGAGTGATTCAATTTGCTTTGAACACAATCATTCTGAATTGGGTTTCTATCACTAGTAATCAAAAAACAAAACAAAGGAATTCCCTGCGATCCAGTGGTTAGGACGCGGCACTCTCACTACCAGGCCCAGGTTTGATCCCTAGTCAGGGAACTAATATCCCGCAAGCTGTGAGGAGTGGCCAAAAAAAAATTATGGGACTTACCTGGTGGCGCAGTGGTTAAGAATCCTCCTGCCAATGCAGGGGACACGGGTTCGATCCCTGGTCTGGGAAGATCCCACATGCTGTGGAGCAATTAAGCTCGAGCGTCACAACTACTGAGCCTGCGCTCTAGAGCCCACGAGCCACAACTACTGAAGCCCGCGCGCCTAGAGCCCATGCTCCGCAACAAGAGAAGCCACCACAATGAGAAGCCCGCACACCACACCAAAGAGTAGCCCCCACTTGCTGCAACTAGAGAAAGCCCGTGCGTAACAATGAAGACCCAATGCAGCCAAAAAAAAAAAAAAGAAAGAAAATCATGTCTAATGCACATTTAGCTGTACTACATCAGTTTTCACTTGTTTACTAAATGACACATGCAGGTTTTTACTTAAAACTTTTGAACATTTATATAGCTTACAAAATAATCTTGTATATATGTATCACATATTTTAAATTATTTATTTTAACATCTTTATTGGAGTATAATTGCTTTACAATGGTGTGTTAGTTTCTGCTGTATAAAAAGTGAGTCAGCTATACGTATACATATATCCCCATACCCCCTCCCTCTTGCGTCACCCTCCCACCCTCCCTATCCCACCCCTCTAGGTGGTTGTATCACTTAATTTTAATATGAGTATGTGAGGTACGGTATATTCTTTTAGTAGGCTAAACTGAAGCTCAGAGAAATCAAGCAATTTATCCAACAACACACAGCTAATAAATAGCAGAGCAAGAACTCTAAGTAGTTATTTGGCTCTAAGTTCAAAGCCTAGTCTGTGGCTCCTCAGCTGCTTTCTTAAGTATCTGTAGAGTTTCTTCCTGATTTTTTTTTTTTTCCTCTTAATAGAAGAGAAACTCTCTTAAAGACAGGACCTTGCTCCTTGCCTTGAGTCTTTTAATCCCTAGGGCAGCTCCCTGGAATGAACGGGGCTCAGTGTGGAGGGTTGGCTCTTACAGATCTCAAGGGTAGAGTTTGCCAGGTCTGTTCTCTCATCAAGGAGCTTGTAATCAGCTGGCTGAAATAATGCATATGTATTACAGTGGTGTTTTTCCACCTTTTTTAGACTACTACAGTAAGAAATAAATTTTACATCAACCCAGTATACACACACACACACTATTAAGGTTTCACAAAATAATACCTACCTTAGTACTTGTGACAGTCTCTGATATTTCCTATTCCATTTTTTAAAAATTCTGATTGTGATGCACTAAATTGATTTCATAATCCAATCATTAATTGAGACCCAGTTTGAAAAGCACTGTTATAGATCACATATATATATAAAGTCAAATCCAAGCTGAAGTTCAGTATTTCAAATGCTTGTCAAGTACTAATGATGTGATAGGTGCAGTAAATGATATAAAATTAATGTACAGCTGTCTTTATGAGGCTCACAACTTAGTGGCAGAAATTAGAGAATAAACAAATAATTAGTAAAAGAAAAAATATGAGCCAAAAAAAGCACAAAGATTCAGGAGCAGAAGAGGTCACATCCCATGAGAATCAGGAAAGGCTTTAAGGGGTGGGTGGCATTTGAGTTAGGTCTTGAAAAATGGACAGGATTTCAATACTAGAAGTGTGGGTGGAGGTAACAGTAGGAGCCAAGGCACAGGGTCAGGCAAGCCCAGGTTGTGTTCAGGGTGGAGAGAATATGAAATTCAACTGGAATGAAGGGTTTACATGGTGGAGAGATGGTGAGGTGGAAAGAAGGCTGGAACCTTGAAGGTGTGGGGAACCTTGAATGTCAGATGAAAAATCTATTCTGTATTTAAATTTGATAATGTGGGCAAAACATCCTCCATATGGCACTCAGTTAATGTGCGCTCTCTTCCCCTTCCTTCTCTTCTCTGTAGGCAGTAGGGAGCCTTTGGAAGTTTCTAAGTGGGGAAGAGAAAAGATCAGATTGATCAGGAGGTTCTTGAGCTTGTTGAGGTCAGAGGAGTGGAAGCCTAAGCAGGAAGGTGACAGCTGAAATAGACAGGGACAACTGACCTTGTGCAGGTAGGCTATAGTCATGGCATCGTTTGATGAGAGGGAGGATGAGGAATCCATGAGAACTTTCCGTTTTCAAGTCCCAGAAACTGCAAATATAGGCAGATTGTAAGAACAAGATGGTCTGAGTAGAGAGGAGGATAGTTTGGGATACAACAATGTTGACTTTCCAGCTGGATATCCAGGAAGAGAGACAAAGTGGCAGCTGTAGCTCGGGGAAAGAGGTTACAGAGAGTAGCCCTCAAGACTCATCCTCAGGAAGGTGAAATGGTGCTGGGGCTGTGAAGGGATGCTGCCAGCCTTGGAGTCCTCCCTAAGGATACAAGAGTGAACAGGACAAAGTCCTGGCCCTTAAAGAGGATTAGAGACAAACAGCCAAAGCAATTCCATGGGATAGTGCTACGGGAAAGGGAAGAATACACTATAGGGTGTCATAGAAGACATACCTCACTCAGATATTGGGATCACAGAGGCCTTTTTGGAGGAAGGAACATCTAAAGTGAGACATCAATGGTGAGTAGGAGTTAGCTAGATGAAGGATGGGCAGAGCAAGAATGTTGCAGCATAGGCACAATATGTGAAAAGAGAGGTAAAAGAACATTGGTGCATTTGGGGAACAAAAAATATGGGGAGCATCCTTATGAGGCTGGTATTGTACCCAGTTCAGATAAAGAAATGGAACACAAAGATTTAATAATTTACCCATGGTTTCTCAGTTGGCTTGACCTGGAATCCAGGTCTATTTTACCCTCAAGAGGCTGTTCTTTTTCCTCTAACCTGTCCCATGAATGTCTCTAATGCTGAGTGGGTCCCCAGTATTATTACACTGAAACTGCAGACAGACTGTTTCGAATTAGAAGACGACAAAGGAGTAAACCTAAGGAATGCCTACGTGTAAGGAGTAGGAGGAAGAAAAGTCCCAATTGAAGGTAGTAGAGAAAGAGCAATTCAAACGACCCAAAGAACGACCCAAAGAGCACAGTGTGATGGAAGCTGAAGAAAGTTGTAAGTGGAATGGTAGCACCTTTCAGATATGGAGAAAGTTGAAGAGTTCGTGGGTTCTGACTCTACTTGGCGATGATGATCTCAGTTAGCTAACGGGAAAGTCATTTCTAGGGTGGATCACAAAATGGTGGGAAAATGAGTGTTAAGGAAGTAGAGGAGTGCAGATCACTTTTTCAGACACATTAATTTCCGGATACAGAAAGTAGTAGGACGGGAAGCCAACTCCGAGATGGAGGCAGTATGCTCATTAGGAAGTGATCTCGGGATAGACACTAAGGGAAGGGAAGGAAGCAGTCTGCACAGGAGAAGTTGAGCTGTGACACAGGATGAAGGCTTAGCCAACCTTCAGCGCTGTCTCTGGTTGGGGTGAGAGGGATGAATCTTTACATTCCCACATAGATCAGTCATTTGATGTGGGCTGCCTGAGAAAGGGGCCTGACGTGAGGCCTGAGGCCAGTAGCATCCCCACTCCAAACAGGGCTAATAAGTCCTTCTTTCTCAAAGGGGATCCTTCCTGTGCATTCCAGCATTATCACAGGGAAGAATATTTTCAGGATAGATGAAGACTCAATTTTGGAAATAGATACATAAATATAAACAGATATAGCCTAGTTATTTGTCTTCATTGCCTGACAGCCATAACATTAAAAAATGGGATAATATATTTATGGAACACCTCCTATATATCTGGCCTTTGTTAGCACCTGGTGCACAAAGATAAAATAATCGCCCCTATTGAGAAGTTCACATTTTAGTGGGAGAAGAAAGCACACAAATATTAACCCACTAAGGGGCTGTGCTTATCTTATTTGTGTTGTATCTGTACCACCCATCCTCTGCCTGGTATGTAGTTATTTTCAATAAATATATTCAGAATGAGTTAGGGCTAGAGTAGAGTAAGGAGTGTTTGGGTAGCAGACAGAATGTAGAGCTAATGCTGCCTGGAGGAGTCAGGGAATGCTCCAACACGGGGATATTTTAGTGGAAGCTATAACAATAGCAGTAACTACAACAATAATGAGTTTTCCAGGTAAGGAAGGTATATGGCTGTTAGCATAACTGACGCCATCTTGGCCCTTACAGTTCCTCTTGTCCTTCCCCTGACCCAACCCAGGACTGTACTGTGCCGTGAATCACTTCTCTGTTACCAAGTGGTTTGTAGTTAATAGATATTGTTTAATAATCATTAGGACCAGGTGGCCCCGATGCTCTGTTGGTCCCCAAACAATGATGACAACCTTCGCTGATGTATTCCCATGAGACTTGTTACCCATTCATAAATCTTGGCTTAGGAATGCACATCCTGTTGCGAGCACCTACCCCCATACCCTAGGTTAACTGTAAAATTGTCCCAATGGCCCTTCGGTGGTGTGGAGCACAGTTGCGAATGCCTCTGGATCATTATTTGCCCAATCCCACCCTGTGAGTAAGTTACCATATAATAAACTGATCCATTGATTATATGGAGCTGCCTGCCTTGCTTTTCTGTCTCGAGGTGCTTTCTCAGTTTGATGGGCACTTTTTGTTGCCTGCATCCTTCAACAGAAAGGGAGGATTGGAAGGAGTTAATTTCAGACAGTTGTTTCAGGGAAAACAAAAGCATGAAAAAGAATACTTGGAGAATGGATGGGAGGTGACTATGGGAGGAAAAGTCTCCTATTTAAAGAACACACATGATGCAGATACATGTTAACATCTATTTAGAAATCAGTTGGCTATCGTGGTAATGTGGAATGTTCAGTGAATTTACGTTAATAGGATTTTATAAAAGAGATCATTTCCGAGCTAGAGATTTGAATGGAAGGGAATTGTTTTAGGTGTGTAAGATGGAGGCATTATGGTATGGTAGTTGGAGTGCTGGCTCTTGCATCTAACAAATTTGTGTTCAAAGCCTGGCTCTGTCACTAACTTGCTGTGTGTCTTTAGGCAAGTTACTTAACCTCCCTCAGACTCAGGTTCCTAATATGCAAAATAAAGATTACAGTTCTTGCCTCACAAATTTATTGCGAGGATTAATTCCTGTTTATAACGTGTTAAATATGGGGTTTGATACATAATAAGAATTCCATTAATGTTGTCAGTTACTATAAGTGAACACTGGGGACCTAGTAGGAA
>NW_006779087.1:2159626-2205825 GCF_000442215.2 Lipotes vexillifer | reverse complement strand
GAAAGAGTGGAGTGTGTACGTTGGGAGCAATTCCTGAGGCAATAGGGGGGGCTATGGTAGAGTCTCATTGTAAAATGCATTCCTGTTTTGGAAGTCCTAAACCAAAATAGGGCCTTTTCCTGCAACAGGTTAGTTCATGGGTGATTTCATATTTTCTTCTACTTTCCCATGAAGGGGAACAAATTGAGCCCCAATCTAAGGCAGCTTTTTTTTTTTTTGCGATACGCGGGCCTCTCACTGTTGTGGCCTCTCCCGTTGCAGAGCACAGGCTCTGGACGCGCAGGCTCCGGATGCGCGGGCTCAGCGGCCATGGCTCATGGGCCCCACCGCTCCGCGGCACGTGGGATCCTCCCGGACCGGGGCACGAACCCGTGTCCCCTGCATCGGCAGGCGGACACTCAACCACTGCCCCACCAGGGAAGCCCTTTAAGGCAGTTTTGCCTTAGGGAACTTGTCTGCTGTAGAACAAGGACAAAGAGATAGGTCAAGTTGTAATGAGATGACTTTTAGTACTTGAATGAAGAGATCTTCATCTTGGGTCGAGGACAGAAGATCCATAGTTCCTTCTACTGACTCTATGGCTGTTCTGTGTAGGCACTAGAGCCTCTTGCTAGAAGATGGATATGAATTGATTGCTGCTTTTCTTTCTTTTCCATTCTAACGTAATTTTTTCTATCACATTTATTGCATATGTTTTTAAAGCAGATTTACCTTAAAACTACCAGAAAACTTCCTGAAGCCAGCAAGGTCTTCCTTCCACTATCCCACCCATTCTCCTCACCCCACTCCAATGCCTCTCCTTTCCAGCTTTGCCTCCAGCTGGTGTACTAAACTATATTTGTCTGAGGCAAATTCCACGCCCCCCCCCCCTTTTTTTTCCAGCTCCTGTCTTCCTGGATTGAGAAATCCTGGCTTGCTCTGGATTTTTTTTTTTTTTTTTTTTGTCAGTCTCAGGTGTTTTTTCTTTTTCCCTTTGACATCAGGAACAGAGTCCTGGGTTTGTGTGGCTTTGTTGTCCACCTGTGGATCACTGATTGACCAGGCTGATGCCAGCAGGTCCTTCCGATCCCAAGGGATGGACTGGGTGGCATTTTTACCCATACTCTGAGACTGCCTATAATTGCATTGGTGCTGCACATACCTATGTGGAAAATATCTGGACTGTCAGGCTTGGGGTTAATTGGTTTCAGCTTACGTCTCAGGGGAGCAGAGTCCTAGTGCACATGCAGCCCTGGTTCAAGTGCCCAAACCAGCTTCCCTCCAAGTGGGGTGGCATCCTGAAGGAAAGCAATTCCTTTTTCTCCAACCCTTTCAACCACTGGCACACACAGGCCTGCCTCTAGCTCCTGTGAAATGAGACAGAGATGAAATCGTAGAATAAAAGTTTTCAAATGCAATTCATTGTTCATCAATACCCAGGAGTGGCAGGTATATATGCTTCCGTTTTCATGACAGGTCAAAGATGAAATTTGATTATGCTTTGAAGGGTGTGGTTTGCTTCTTGAAATTCCATGCGGTGTCTTTAAAAATGTGCTGCCCAGAGCAGCCTAAAGTGCCCTTATCTAACCAAGGGGAGGCACATTTGTCTGCATATATAGAGGCAGGAGACAGGAGCTGGCACTGGGAAAAGTTAAACCCAGCCTGCACAATGAAGAAACAGCTTAAGAAGGAGGCAGCTCCACACATTGAGCTAAGTAAGTAGCCAGCAAGTCAGTATGCAACAGCCCAGGGAAGTTGCCCACCTGAGCCCAACTGGAATGAGAGAAGGATGGCTCCAGCCATTTTATTTTCTAGTTGCAGTAGAAGTTCCCAAAGGAAAGGTTCTGGTCTGGAGGGACTTCATCAAGCCTTTCTGAAACTCCCCATATGTGCTGTAGAGAGATTCTCAGAACTAATTTGTGCATTTTCTTTTCTCTCTAGGAGAAATTCTGTATGGAAACTAGCCTGTACCAGATAACTGATGATGCTCAGCCCAGTTTTTTTGGGTCCTTGAATTTGTTTGTA
This sequence comes from Lipotes vexillifer, assembly GCF_000442215.2. NCBI lineage: Eukaryota > Metazoa > Chordata > Mammalia > Artiodactyla > Lipotidae > Lipotes > Lipotes vexillifer. Next base: position 2,203,821 of record NW_006779087.1, on the reverse strand, counting down.
CTTTATTTGGATTTTCCTTTTTGCAGTTTACTCTCCTTTCCTCTTCTCTTGGACTCTTTTACCAACTAATAAAAATTTCTCCTAGCAGTTTTTACAGGAAGAAAGATGTTGGAGGGGTTTATGCTTTTCCTCTCTAGGCCTATGACTTGGTTAGATAAGTTTGGTTACCTTTAATGAAAGCAGTTATGGGGGCGATGGGGGGCGCAGGGAGAGGGGTGTCTAAGAATGTTTCTGGTAGCTCTAAACGACATTTAGAAAATTAGGGTGGTTAGTCAGACTATTTTCTCCTCTCTAAAGCACCACAAGTCTGGTCATCATCTTCAGAGAAAGACTCTGGGATGTGAGATTGAAACTGCGGATGGAGTGGGACTACTTTTGGGTAGATGGAGAATAAAGTTTGGGGGAGAAGCGAGGCCGCTGCGTAGGAGACCGGAAAACAATTCATTACCGAAGCTTGGGAATAGGGCAACTGATGCAGCCGAAGTGGCTGCACTAGCTGATGTTTCGCGGTTCCTCCCAGGTGTGGGGTGCTGTTGGTGGGGCAGCAGATACTATGATGTGGCTCTGGGGGCGAGAGGAAATGGCCCTGCCAGGTGGCTATACTTTGTAGGATGGAGCTGTATCTCTCACAGAGCCGCGTCTCAGAAGAAATGATCTTGATTTCCAGGACCTAACGTGAGGCCGCGGCGAACTACAGCAGGAAACTTACGTGTCTGCAGGTCGCCAGCGAGGTGGAAGACTCCAACCCACACTGTGGGTTGGACCAGCGCGAGCACTAGCTCTTCAGGAGACAGCTCCCGCCCGGGCCGCCGTGGCCCCGCCTCCAGCCTGTCCTGGGGAGGGCGGAGCGCCGCAATTTGCCGTCGGCCCGCCTTGCTCGCCGGCAGCCGAGGGGAATACGGAGAATCCAGCCAATAGGAAGGTGCAGCTGCGGTCCTGTCGGCCAATCGCGGGGCGTGTAGGGGCTAGGCTGGCGTGGCGCTAGTTCCAGGGGTATGGAGCCTCTGGCGCGGGGACAGACTGTCAGGTGGTTGCAGAGCCGGTAAGGTGGGGTGCAGGGCAGGTCAGAGGTCACGCGGGCGCCCGGCTTTCCCCGGGTTCCCCAGGAGCCCTGGGAGCTGGCGCCGGGGCCAGAATGGGGCTTGCGGGGCGCCGAGCGGGGCTGCGAGGGGCGGCACGGGCTGTGAGGGCCTGGGCGCGGGGTCCAGATGGAGCCGCATTATTCGAAGGAAGACCGAGAGGAGGGCGCCGGGAGCGGGGGGCGGGAAGGAAACGCCAGAGGTTGCAGCGGCCTCACCCCTTTCCCTTCGCGGCCTAAGAGAAATGGCCGAACCCCCGGCCAGACCAGCTGCGGGGCCGGGACCCGTGATCGACGGTGCGCTGACCCCGTTTCACGCCGCGGAAGAGGCCGACGGCCACGGGGCAAGGTCCCCGCGGCCGCCTTCTTATCTGCGGAGACCTGGCGCCCCGACTGCTCCCTGGGCTTCCCTTCGCCCCACTTCAACAAAAGAATTCATTTTACTGCAGCCGACATCCAGGGAGCGCCTTCGTGTGAGGGGCCTGGGCAGGTCGCTGAGTACTTGTGTGTAGATTGGTTTTAGGGCTGTTTGTGCAGCCTCCAGGCTCCAGGCACCTTTGTAGGGGGCATTATTGTGCACGGTATGTGAGTGGGGTGGCAGCTCTCCATCTGTTTGGTTTCATATGTCCCTGCTTTTAAAGCTATGCTAATTTTTTTTGATGTTACGCCTTTGGGTTCCTTTTCACTTGGTTTCCCCCAATTCCCTTCATATATCAGATTATTTCAAAGAGCATCATTGGGGTAGAAGTTGGGGAACCTGGGCTTGGAATTACCTATGTGTAAAGTGAAGATATTCTCATATCGTGCACTGCTTTCAAAGGAACGTTATGAAGTTAAGGGAATGTGACATCTCTTTAAAGTGAAAAGCAAAAGCAAAAATTATATGGAAGGGGAGGCAAGAGGAAGCGGGTTTCCAGAGGTCATAATTGTAGTGAATATTGGTGAAACCAGGGGACACTGTGTTTCTACCTTGACTCCAGTGGAATCTGAACCCCGACTAGTTTGCAGCACTTCTTGGCTCTGTAAACCTTTGAGCAAGGTGCTTAGCCCCTTTGTTCTTTTGTTTCCACATACTTAAAATGGGGATTGATAACATCAATCTTAAAGAGTTGGTGGTGAGTATTAAATGTGTTAATATTCTTAAAGTGCTTAGAACAATTCCTGGCATTTAAGTGTTTTATTATTACCTACAAGTGCCTTCTTTCCCCTAAAAGATTCCACACTAACAGAATTCTGACCTTACTACTTATCCTTCTTCAAAATCCTGTGAGCCTATTGCCAATGAACCCTTAGGCCTGTTTTCCATCCACGTCATTCATGATCTGAGGCTATAGTATAGTTACGTGTGACTAGAGGTTTTCTGCTGGGTGTTTATCATTAAATAAGGTTGGAAACTTCCTCTATACAGTGCTGGGTATGTCCATGATAGCTGTGTTGGGTAAATGAAAACTTCTTTGACTGTTTAGTTTTTCATTGGATGATATTTCATTTACAGTCTTGGCCTAGACACAGTTTTTTGGGGATCCAATACCAAAAAGGCCATGATTACAGCATTCTTGGTTTCTCTTGTTTCCCGGATGGCTGGGACGTGGGCGGGGAATTTCTGGGCAGCCTGGCAGCACTTCTGGTAGTGAATGGGGAAGCTTCTAATCTTCCCCATTCTAATTCTAATTCTAATCTAATCTTCCTCTACTGTTAGGAAATCAGCGGTGATCCCTTGGAATACTCCACAGAGCTCCTAAGCAGCTTTGGTTCAGTTTTGACTCAGTGAAGTGAAGGTTAGAGGTTAAAGAGTCGTATCTATTGATACAAAGCAGCATCTTTTCTACTTGACTTTTAGTGCTAAGAGCTTGGGTGGGTGCTGTGGAATCGAAGACATCTTTATTCCCTGTTTCCTTACTATGTATGTCTGCTGCCATACTTATGCCCTTTCTGTGAGCTTAAAAGTCCCTCTCAGATTCTCTTGGTACTGTCCGGAAAGCTCTAATGGAAGACTTTTTTGTCTTCCAGTTCTCCCCTTCCAAGAAAGCTGCTGTTTATATAGGTAGCATTACTGGAAACTAATCACAAAATGAGAAACTTTGAGTTTACTAAAAAGAACATTGCTAACTGCACAGTCTGCTGGCCCAGTTTGACTGAAGTACACATAGTGTGAGTTTAGTTATTTAGCTTTGGAGTAAGACAGTTTAGTACTTGTATAGGGTTGAAAGTTGGATGTTGGCTTGGTGAGAGTGGAGGACAGTGTCTTTGTGAAACCTCTGTGCTTTAATAAGGACAGGGAGTGACACCTTTAAAGAGTTGAGTGTTTGAGGCAGAAAGGGAAGCCTTTTGCCTTAATATTGTTGTCATCTTTATCATGTGAGTCCCTCTGGTTTTAATAAAATATTTTGGAAAAGAAAAGGCAGGGAGTATTTGACTGTACCTAATGTAAGGAGTTAGAAGTCCTAGATCCTTGTTGTCTCACCCATCCGATGCCATTTATTCTTTTGCTAATTTAACAGACATGTATTGAACAATTAACATTTATTGGCCCCTGGAGACACAAAGACAAGGCCTCCGGGTATCATCAGGAATATCATGGATATAATAAAACAACAATGTATTATGAACAATAATAACATCAGAATGGAATATAAAACAGTTGGCCAGGGATGATAAAAATATATTTATTGTCTAATTCCTCTTCCACATTTTAAAAAATTAATTTATTTATGGCTGCGTTGGGTCTTCGTTGCTACGCGCAGGCTTTCTCCAGTTACGGCGAGTGGGGGCTATGCTTCGTGTGGTGTGCAGGCTTGTCATTGCGGTGGCTTCTCTTGTTGTGGAGCATGGGCTCTAGGTGCACGGGCTTCAGTAGTTGTGGCACGTGGGCTCAGTAGTTGTGTCTCGCGGGCTCTAGAGCTCAGGCTCAGTAGTGGTGGCGCATGGGCTTAGGTGCTCTGAAGCATGTGGGATCTTCCCAGACCAGGGATTGAACCCGGGTCTTCTGCATTGGCAGGCAGATTTTTTAACCACTGCGCCACCAGGGAAGTCTTCCACTTTTAATTTAAGGTCAGAGTAACTTAAGTGTAAGGACCAGTTCCCAGTAAAGACTTAAATTAGGAAATTAGGGTTCTCAGGCTTGTCTTTGTTCTTATTGCTAGTAGGTCATCTTGTGTGGGTTATTTTTGTTTGTTTTGGTCCCATTTATCACTAACAATCAAGTGTCTATTAAAATTCCTAGGTAATGAAAGGAGGCTACAAGTTAACTATTGAACTTGTAGCAGGTTCCAAAGAGCAGAAGGAGGCATGTATGAGGCTGGAGAATCTTATATGTCTGTCTTTACAGACAGTTTTTCTTTGCTTTAAGCAAAGAAACATTGAGGAAGATATGTACTTAAAATTGTTAAGGTCAGTCTGCATTGGGGGGGCCAGTATCTGTCATTGGAATAAATAAGTTGAATGTAATCTAATAATAATCTTTCTTCACATTTACCAGAGAACAGCTACTTAAGCAAGTATAAGGGCAAAGCACTTTTTTTCTGAGGCAAGAAGTGGGTATAGACTGATTTAATAGACTTTCTTACTTCATTGTAAAGAGGTCTTTGACATTTTCACAGAGCTTGGAGTTGTGTTCCAGTGTAGACGTGTCACGCCAGGAGGCCAGGTTGGGCCGCAAAGGGGAAATGCAGTGCTGTAAACTTCAGGTTGGGAGGAAATCGGGGGAAGCCTCACACTGTGAGAGCTGGGAGGAACAAAGACCAAGTTATAGTTTCTGGAAGTAAGATATTAGTGACCCTGACGTGTGAGCAGTCAAGGAGATTTGACGCTGGCTAAGCCTCAGAGCTCTGAGCAGAGAAAGTGAAGAGCTCTATTTAACGGGTATTAATTGGGCCCTTGTAATTCTGAAGTCTCTGGTTGATGGGTGATATTTTTGTCTAAAAGTTCAGTACTTCTTGACAGCCTGGCCACGTTTCTCCCCACTGTTATCGTCTTTGACACCCAGGCAGCCGGTTTTATTATCAACTGTACTCTTCCTCCCCTTATCTTACCCCCTCTCTCCTCTTCTTGCTGCTTAAGATTTTCTTTTTCTCTTCTTTCTTTATCATTAGATGTTCTCCATGTCAGGTTTTCCTTTCAACCATCAAACAGATTTTCAAAAGTCTAACTCAAGTGGAAGTAGCAAACTTGATGCTGAGCTGAAACTTGTAGTTCTCTGGTGGACTAAGGGAGATGTTTCCAATTTTGAGATTATTACTATGGAATACAAAGTCAGTAACATGAACAGTCTTTCTCAGTGGCCATTGTGCGCACGTGCGAGAGAGTGCGAGAGAGAGAGAGAGAGAGAGAGAGAGAGCTGCAGACAGAGTGAGCACCATAGAACCAAAGAGAATTACTCTCAAGCCTTAATCTGTGTGGGAGGGAGGGAGGGAGGGAGAGGGAGAGAGAGAGATTGAGGGGATCTGATGTGTGTTAAGCACATTGTACAATAGCAGCACTGTTTGTACTTTATGAACTGGGTGTGTTTGTGTGACTTTCAGCTTACCGAAATATTACTCACTTAGGTAGAGGGGATTAGAGTTTCCAGGCCTTTTTCTTAAACTAAAGGGGATTAGAGTTTCCAGGCCTTTTTCTTAAACTAACACCAGAGGGGCTTTTTGCTTTGTTCTTATGTCAGGAAGTAGATGTAATCTGTCTCCAACCTTTTTTTCATTTTGTCATTTTATATCAAATTCATTTTAATGAGAGAAAAATAGGATTATTTTTTATTCAAGTTGAAAAAATAATTACAAACTTCACATCCTCAATTATAATTTAGAAATTCAACATGGCTTTTCTAAACTGTTTCTCTCCCATCATCCCCAGTGGGGGCAAATTGAGTTTTGGAATTAATTAGATGTATATCCTGATGGAAAGACTTGGAAATTGGTGCTTCTTTATTGACCTGGAATGGAAAAACAGAGGAAGTAATAATTTCTCATTTTAAAAAATGGCTAGTAATATTCCTTATTAAAATACATAGGGTTCAGACAGCAGTTAGATCTGTTTGAACCACTGAATATTTCAGTTTTGTTGACTCCCAGTCATGAGGGGCAGGAGCTCACCTTCATGAAGAACAGCTTGCACAGTATAGATGTTAGACTAACAGGCATGATTTAGTAGGAATATCAAGTGCTTTAGCCTTCAAAGTAGACCTTTAGAGAAAAGGGAATTTTAGAAGGATCTGGAAATCTTTACATTTTCTTCAAAACAAATGGAATTGTTTTTTTATCACAACTCCTTTTTATTCTCTAATAAACAACTTGGGTATCACTTTTTAAAGCCTGTACATCTGGCAGTTTCCACTTTGTCACCAGCATGTTGCTGGCACTGAACGTTGGCTGAGGAAACATCAAGGGGGAGAAGAGATGGCTTTGGCAGTCAACTTTAAACATTCCTGTTCACATTTTTTTTTTTTTTTTTTTGCGGTATGCGGGCCTCTCACTGTTGCGGCCTCTCCCGTTGCGGAGTACAGGCTCCGGACGTGCAGGCTCAGCGGCCATGGCTCATGGGCCCAGCCGCTCTGCGGCATGTGGGATCTTCCCGGACCGGGGCACAAACCCGTGTCCCCTGCATCGGCAGGCGGACTCTCAACCGCTGCACCACCAGGGAAGCCCTTCCTGTTCACATTTATCTAATCAATTGATTCCATGCACACTTTTCTAGTTGCCTTTATGAAACTTCTTTTCCTACTTAATGTTGTCTCTGATTTTATTTATACAAGGTGGGGGGAGGAATAAAGGGGAGAGGAATTAGAGGACTGTTCAAAGACATTCCTCTCCAAAACTTAAAATTAATTTTAGGGAGACCTTTGCAACAATGAACGCAGTTCTAAAATCAGTGAAATGGTTCGGGGTGCCTTTGCTCTCTGTAGAAGGATTTTATAAGAAAAAATTAATTTAAATTCAAACTTTTTTTTAACCATGGGGGGAAAACGTTTAAGTTGAAGTTATATATGTACTTTAATACTCAGTATTTCATACTTTCTTGGTGGCATTTTTTTTTTTTTTTGCGGCACGCGGGCCTCTCACTGTTGTGGCCTCTCCCGTTGCAGAGCACAGGCTCCAGACGCGCAGGCTCAGTGGCCATAGCTCACGGGCCCAGCCGCTCCGCGGCATGTGGGATCTTCCCGGACCGGGGCACGAACCCGTGTCCCCTGCATTGGCAGGCGGACTCTCAACTGCTGCGCCACCAGGGAAACCCTCTTGGTGGCAATTTTAAAAACTGATTTCGGCTATCCAAATTGTTCTTCTAGAGTTCTTGTAAATGATAAGGGAACACATGGAATTATTATTAATTAAGTGTTCGGAATTTATTATAGCTAGTATGTGTTTGGGGGGGTATAATTGTTTATTTTGATATAATTTCAAACTTACAGACGAGTTGCAAGGATAGTATTAGGGAATAAATGCTTTCAGGATAGGGTGATATGATAGTAGTAAGCAGCAGGTGCCTTGGGGGAACATGAAAGAGGGCGTTTAACCCAAATTAGGGAGTCAGGAAACACTTTCCTGAGGAGAATTTTTCTAATTCTTTGTATTCAGGTGAAACTTCCAAATCACAATTTCAGAGCTTGGTTGTTTGCACACTAAGTCAAAGTAGTAGTAAGTTAAGCTTGAGGCCATATATGCCTGCTCACCAGACGGCTTCAGATCTCTGATTGTCCCTTGTGAAGCTTTATCAGAGAGAACTGATAAGTCCCTGAAGTGTTCATTGAGAAACTGAACGTCCCTGAGGTGTTCGTTGAGAAACTGAGTAAACCTATGTGACCTTTATGTTTTAAAAAAATAAACAATACAGGTACATGGTAAAAAAAATTTTTTAAATGCAAAACTGTATACAACAGTGTATATTCAGTGAGAGGTCTTCCTTTCGCCTGACCTCTTTTGTGCTCCCCCACTGCTTCCTCTTAGGGACGGCAATACCAGTTTTTGGCATGTCCTTTGGATATCGTCTGTACATGTATGTGTGTATTCTCTCTCTCTCTCTCTTTCTCTTTTTTGCTACATAAATGATAGCATGCTGTTCTATAAACTGGGTTTTTAACTTCACAGTATATCTTGGAGATTGTTTCCTATTAATCCATATAAATCTGCCTTATTTATGGCGTTCCATCCTATAAATGTACTAGGTTGTTTGAGTCTTTTTACACTACAAACAGTGCTGTGGGAGATATTCTTGCACATACTTCCTGTGGGACTGTTTCTTCAGTATGCATTCTTAGAAATGGAATTGCTGCGTCAAAGGATATGTAGGCTTTTGACGTTTAGACAAAATGTAATTAGCATTCTTATCTTGTAAAATAGTCTTACAACTTTTGATAAGGAATCGGATAAAATAGTTATTACATTGAACCATGAGTGCCATTTTTTTCCTGCTGTCGAGAGGAGGAAACTTACTGGCTTTAAGAAAAGGTGACACTTAGTGGTTGGGGGTGAGCTAGAATATCAAAGCAGTGTTAATCATAGTTATCAGAGTACTGCTGGGTTGATTCTTGTTGCTTGTGTCTCCACTTGATCTTTTTCTTTTTTAAAAAATTTTCTTTTTGTTTATTTATTTTTGGCTGCATTGGGTCTTTGTCGCCGTGCGGGCTTTCTCTAGTTGCGGCGAGCAGGGGCTTCTCTTCATTGCTGTGTGTGGGCTTCTCATTGCGGTGGCTTCTCCTGCTGCGGAGCATGGGCTCTAGGTGCGCGGGCTTCAGTAGTTGTGACACTCAAGCTCAGTAGCTGTGGCTCGAGGGCTCAAGAGCACAGGCTCAGTAGTTGTGGCGCACGGGCTTAGCTGCTCCGTAGCATGTGGGATCTTCCCGGACCAGGGCTCGAACCCGTGTCCCCTGCACTGGCAGGTGGATTCTTAACCACTGCTCCACTGGGTCAGCCCGATCTTTTTCTTAATGTAATTAAATGACTGAAATGACCTGGTGGTATGGTCCTAGAGAGCAAAACTGTCTTACTCTTAACTTACTGCTTCCATATGGGTGTTCAGTTTTCATGGAGACTTAAATACTGTGCAGCACACCAAGCATACTGACCCTCTGTTCCCTGCCATAGTTATATTCTCTAGACACTATAAACAGTGGAGTTTATAGTTTGTTGACTCAATGTTTTGATGAGAAAGTTCGAATCTAGGGAATTCCCTGGCGGCCCAGTGGTTAGGACTCGGTGCTTTCAGTGCTGGGGCCCTGGTTTGATCAGTGGTCAGGGAACTAAGATCCCGCAAGCTGAGAGGTGCTGCCAAAAAAAAAAAAAATGCTGGAATCTAGAATCATTTTCTCTCTTGGAATAATATATTCCTGAGATTTCAGACTTCTTGTATTTTATCGGCTCTGTAGGTAATCATGGGAGTAATCACTTAAAATACTAATAGTAATTATTAAAAATTTTATCTTGAGATATTTCTGTTTAAAATTATTTAACACCTTTTCACATTTCAGACTTGGGGAAAAACACACTACTATCTCAATTGTTTGTTTTTTTAAAAAAAGAAATTATTTATTTATTTATTTATGGCTGCGTTGGGTCTTCATTGCTGCATGTGGGCATTCTCTAGTTGTGGTGAGCGGGGGCTACACTTTGTTGTGGTGCTCAGGCTTCTCATTGCGGTGGCTTCTCTTGTTGTGGAGCACGGGCTCTAGGCACGCGGGCTTCAGTAGTGTGGCATGCGGGCTCAGTAGTTGTGGCTTGCGGGCTCTAGAGTGCGGGCTCATTAGTTGTGGCACATGGGCTTAGTTGCTCTGCGGCACGTGGGATCTTCCCAGACCAGGGCTCGAACCCGTGTCCCCTGCACTGGCAGGCGGATTCTTAACCACTGTGCCACCAGGGAAGTCCTGCTTTTTAAATATAAGTTTTAAAGGCCTGTTTTGGATAGGAATCTTACTCACATGTGTTAAACACTTCTGTGCCTTCTGAAACAGGATATCAGTCATCAGTGCAAAAGTAATCTAATTGAATTGGTTCTTCGTGAGTAGGACTGCAATTAGAAACTCGAGTTATTCTTTTTTTTTTTTTGCGGTACGCGGGCCTCTCACTGTCGTGGCCTCTCCCGTTGCGGAGCACTGGCTCTGGAAGCGCAGGCTCAGCGGCCATGGCTCACGGGCGCAGCCGCTCCGTGGCATGTGGGGTCCTCCTGGACCGGGGCACGAACCCGTGTCCCCTGCATCAGCAGGCGGACTCTCAACCACTGCGCCACCAGGAAAGCCCCTTGAGTTATTCTTAATAATAATATAATGTTAATATTCTTTAAAAAAAAAAACCACTGTTAATGCTTTTTTGCACTTCTTCCTATTTTAATTAATTAATTAATTAATTTATTTATTGGCTGCAATGTGCAGCTTACAGGATCTCAGTTCCCCAACCAGGGGTTGAACCCGGGCCACAGCAGTGAAAGCCTAGAATCCTAACCACTAGGCCACCAGAGAACTCCTAATAATAATATTCTTTTTTTTGGCGGGGGCCGGGGGAGGATGGTGCTCTGTGTGGCTTGTGGGATCTTAGTTCCCCGACCAGGGATCGAACCTGCACCCTTGGCAGTGAAAGCACGGAGTCCTAACCACTGGACCACCAGGGAATTCCCAATAATACATATATTTTAAAAAATATTTATTTATTTATTTGGCTATGCCGGGTCTTAGTTGCAGCACGCGGGATCTTCATTGCAGCATGTGGGATCTTTTAGTTGCGGCATGCGAGATCTAGTTCCCTGACCAGGGATCGAACACAGGCCCCCTGCGTTGGGAGCGTGTAGTCTTAACCATTGGACCACCAGGGAAGTCCTCCCAGTAATATTCTTCATAATAATGTTCTCAGAGCTGATTGAAGTATAAGGAAGTTGCCTCATACCAAATAGCCCAAGACTTTCCCGTAAGAGCCATAGTCTCAGATCTGATTTGTGGTTTCTAGTTTATTGTGTGTTATCCTGGCTTCTTAGAATTATATATAAAATAAAAGTAAAAAGGCTCTGAGTGGGGCCTAGGAGCTGTGCTGTGATTGGAATCCAAGTGGCACTGCTACTGAGTAGTCGGATGTGTAAATCCCATTTAGGTGAGGTGCTATTGTAACTGGCTGAAAGAGGGGTTGGATTTAGTCAGTAGTTTTGGGATCTGTTGGCGAAACCATCTGGTGGCTCACTCAAACTCTGATAGGAAGGACGTTACTCTTGTTCATTATAACAAGATACTTGATATTGGTGACTATAGACATGAAAGATTATGTTTTCCAAATTAGCAAGTGGTGATATGTTTTACATTCCAGAAGATAGATGAAACCTAAAACCCCCTTCAGATCTTAATTCTGTAATTTTGCAAAATATGTATAGAATATGTTGATAGACTATCAAAGAAAGTAGAGCACTGTTCAAATAGGGGCAATAAAGGTACAATAGTGGGAAAAGACTATTTAATTAGTAAAAGTTAGCTAAGGGGAGGCTTCATCACTTTTTCAGTAGATTAGTTATTGGAATTTAAGGGGGGGCATTTAACAATTAATACTGCTTACCTTTCCCTTTCTAAATTTGGAATCAACTGAGAAATAGATTCCTTAATCAGTAGATCAAAATTTTACAAAATCAGCCTTATTGGTGGGATTGACTGGAGAATATGCCATAGATCTGTGGCCCAATGGGCTTACTAATATCTCCCTGCCCCCCCAGTTAAACTTAACCCAATAGGATGCTGGACATCTGGGATACCCCCTCACCCCAGCCCCGCCTCAGGCTGCTTATTGCTGAGGGAGAGAAGTGCAGGCATGCTGCCTTGTCCTCCTGGTGCCTCAGCTCTCCTTGAGAGCCCAGGAGGGGAGGGCCATGGTCATTAGTTTCTTCTCCCAGTTGTTGAAGTGTTGGGGAATGAGACCTGAAACCTTACAGCTGAAGTCTCCAGGGAAATGTGAGGCTGGGAAATAGTGACCCTCTACTTGTACTACCAGTGTGCTGGTGAGGTGCTTCCCCTTCCCCCTTTCCAGAAAATTGAAACATGAGCTTAAATTGTTAGTTAGATCAAAGAGAGTTATAGATCTCTGTCCTTAAAAACTCATCAAAATGGGGGGGGGGGTCAGTCTTTTAAATATTTGGGTTAATCTGGAGGCAGAGACTGGGTAATTGCCTAGCAGCCTCTCTGTGGATGCTTATTAAAAACTATTTGCCGGGCTTCCCTGGTGGCGCAGTGGTTGGGAGTCCGCCTGCCGGTGCAGGGGACACGGGTTCGTGCCCCCGTCCGGGAGGATCCCACGTGCCGCGGAGCGGCTGGGCCCGTGAGCCATGGCCGCTGAGCCTGCGCGTCCGGAGCCTGTGCTCCGCAACGGGAGAGGCCACAGCAGTGAGAGGCCCGCGTACCACAAAAAAAAAAAAAACTATTTGCCCACTTCCCTGAAATACCTTTTGCTTCAATTTGGTTTTGAAGTCTTGCCAGCAAAAACATGATTAAGATTTTAAATTTTTTATTAAATATCTCTTAATCATATTCTGAAAACTGTAATTATTTTCAAGGTTATCTAATTCAGTAGAACAATTATTCTTTTAACATAATAAGGGTTCAGTCATACAGAGTAACAGAATGCTGGTTCTGAACTTGTTAGTTTTAGTTTGTTCTTGCTAATTCCTCTCCCTCTCTTTTCTCCTTTCCAGAATCTTATTCTAAGAACTCAGACACTCAGGTATCCACCATGGTGTTGGGTCCTGAACAGAAGAAGCCAGATGGTAATTTACAGCTTTGTGTTATTGTCTATTTTTTATTTGGAATTAGGCTTAAGCCAGTAACAGAAATTTAACATATTGTCCTTCTTGTCTTCTGTTCCAACAAAAATTGTCCCCACCTCCTCTCCCCCAGCCAACAATATCATCATGGAGACCTGCTCCATTCAGAAGTCACCACCTGGTAACTTAGGCTGTAAATGAAAATGGATTTATAACCACAGAGACTTGCCTCATATCTTACTTCCAGTTCTGAGATGAGCCAAGATTAGCTACAAGTTTGGTTTCTATAGCAGTAATGCTTGTAAAGGCAGTATTATTTGCAGACCTGGCATAAAAACCTGTAGAGTGCTTTGTCTGCTCATGGCACTTCAGATATGCATGGAACAGTAAAATACTGAGCCAGCACCTAATAGTGTATTTCATGAGACTTCTTATGTGCTTTGACTAATTCTTCCTGATTCTAAATTTCTCCTTTAGAATTTCCATTCCTTTTCTGTACATTTCCTCCTCAGTTCAGTGCCACTTAAGGTGAAGTGGGTCAGTTCCCTATAGAAAGAAAGCTTTTGTTTTTCTGATTGGATGTTGCAAAGGTTTCTTGGAAACCCTGAGATTAGAGCTTTGTGGTTAAAAATAGCCATTTGAAGGCTACAGCAAACTGAGCCCTTTTCTCCCAGACCCTCCCCCTCCCTGCTTTTAAAATTAACTGCAAAATGTAGGATTCAAGGAAACACTGATGATTAATCTGAGATGAGCCCTCCTATCAGGAGGGTGGCACCTCCCCTCCCAAGCTCTTCACTGCAGGCCTTAGTCAGGAGGGTTCCTGTTTGGTGGTTTCCCTGCAGCTTCAGATTTTAGCCTGAAATGTGGCAGGAGTTTGCAATTTACACATTTTTGGAGAAGCCTGAGGGAGGTATAATGGCCAAGGATGATTCTTTGAGTAAGTCCTAACCAAATAATGGGGGACAGGGAGGAGGAGAGAGGGGAGGGTCCCACTAGACTGACCTATTTCCTTCTAAAAGTTAGGATTTTAGGTTACCAGTGGGACTAGTCTGGGGATGTTATTCAATACATTGAGCCCTAGACATCACTGTTTTTAGAAGAAAATGAAATGGTTCTAAAAATTGGCAAGTGGGAATAGAAGTGTGAAAGTAGGGGGAAACCATTGTGAGATTCATGCTGAAAACTGATGTAGAGCTGACTGACAGGGGAACAGGGGTGAGAGGGAGCTTTTTTATCATAAGCGTTTTTGTACTTCTCAAATTTCCAGCCATGTGAACATATTACCTATTCAAAAATTAATTTATTAAAAATATAAATAAAAATAAAGTACTAGAAATTGAGATAGAGTCAGGTTGATCTTGTGCATTTAGGTATTAAAAAGATTTAATATCAGCATTTCTAAGGATGAGATGTTAGTGTATTTTGTTCACTTTAATTCATTTCTTCTCAAACCTGTTAATTCAGAAGATGCTTCTGGAGACCACGGGGATTCTGCCAGTCTTGGGGCCATCAACCCTGCCTACAGTAACTCCTCTCTTTCACAGTCCCCCGGGGGGCACTCAGAGGAGCCTTTCACCACGTACTTTGATGAGAAGATCGCCATTCCTGAGGAGGAGGTTAGTGACAGGTCCTTGGAGGAAAACATTATTATCTAGGGACAACCTATGAGTGGAAAGTCTGCTGGACAACTCCAGACCAACAGCTTCAGGTCTAATTCTGGCATGCAATCTCTGAAGACTGAATTTTTGTAATCAGGGTAAACAGAAACTGATAAGGAAACTGAGGGCCTTGAAAAACCCGTTGCCAAGTTGGACTAGTGAGCATTTTTTCACCAGGAAAGTATGAATTCCATGTTCCCTTTTTTACAGTGCCTTTTGTCCTATTTGGGTAGTGGTTGTGCACAGAGGTACTGATATTACTGCTTGGGTTTTAGAATGAAAGCCTGTTGGAAAGAGCAGGTAAAGAGAAGGCCTCTTATTTGGACAGAGAGGTGGCCAGCTTATTGATGAGAAGTGGATAAGATGGACGTGAAACTTGGGCACACCCAGTATCCAACTTCCTAAATGTTCTTATGAAGCTAATATTGCTGCTTTATATGTGACAAAATAATAGATAAATTAGATCAGCAGTTTGGAGGTGATAATCATTTTGATCTGTTTTCCTCTCTTGTGCAGTACTCTTGTTTTAGCTTTCGTAAACTCTGGGCTTTCACGGGACCAGGATTTCTTATGAGCATCGCCTACCTGGATCCAGGAAACATTGAATCTGATTTGCAGTCTGGAGCAGTGGCTGGATTTAAGGTGAACATCGAGTCCTGCCCCTTTCCCGTTTGAACACACGTAGCATACCACATCCTTTTCCTCTACTCTTTCTGTTGGATGTGAACCTCAGTGGCTACATGCTGATGCTTCATTGGCTGTGACACTTCAGCGAAAAGTACTTTTCCATCTGTTTTTAAATTTTATTTTATCCACATAGATGGTTTTTTATTTTATTTTACCCACATAGTTTCCTTGAACACAGGAGAAACTGCAGATGGGAGAAACTAAGGCTCAGAAAGGTGCAAGGTGACCTAGCAGGTTCTGTGCAGAACATGATGCAGAACTCAGGTCATTTGATTCCTGACCGGCGCTCTTGCCTGAACGTAGTGTTTCCCATTCACATTGCCAAACAACCAAACAAAAAAATCCCAGTTATCTAATGAGTGTAATGGTGGGATTTTGTTCTTCTCTAGTTGCTCTGGGTTCTTCTGATGGCCACCATCGTGGGGCTCCTGCTCCAGCGCCTTGCAGCTAGACTGGGAGTGGTCACTGGGCTGCATCTTGCTGAAGTGTGTCACCGTCAGTATCCCAGGGTGAGCAGTGTTTGTCTGTTACTCATAGGTGACTCTGTGTCTGGCAACCTGTGCTGGCCCCCTTGTATACTGAAATAGTGGAGGATGTAGGGATCCGTGGCCCTGAGGACTGGGAATCCCAAGGGAAATTCTATAGCCCCTCTCGCAGCTGACCCATGTTTCTGTGCTCCTTCAAAATCTAACATGAGATTCACACTTCCCAGAAAGTTTCCTTAGAAAAATTCTGTTTGAGTAAACATTTACCTTTCACTCTGCCTTTTGGTACCTAGCAGTGCCCAGTTCACAAAGGGGCAGGGGTGTTCTGTCTAAGCACTTTCATTCATACATCCATAGTACTCCATCACTTTGCATTATGCATATTTTCTTTTTTGTTTGTCTTTGCCATAACTTTGAAGAAAGTGAGTTTTTTCCTTTTACTGCAAATTATATTACGCAGGATCTTTGGATTTGTTAATAATGATTTTTCAGTTTACCTTGACCCTGGAGTTTACACTGTCCTCTGTAGTTTCCTTCTGGGTATTTTGGGCCTTTCTTGCTGCTACCTAAGGCAGGAATGGATGGACCCAATGTCTGGAAGACAGCTTTAAACTGGCCTGATCTTTAGATAAGTACTAATCTACCTGCAGTTTGTCCGATATGTTTAATCTCCTTTCCTGGCTCTGAGAAAGTATTCTTACCTGTTTTTTTTTTTGTTTGTTTGTTTGTTTCTTTTTCTTATATGCTTCTCAAAAAAACAAAACAAAACAAAACAAAAAAACCCCTTGATAATTTATAATTTCTTTTAGCTTCTCTTTCTTCATGTATCTTAGCAGTTATTTTTTGTGACATATTTTTTGGGTAGTAGATACCTGGAGGTGTTTTTTTTTTTCTTCCCTGGCCTCAGTGAGCCAGCACTACTTAATTGCTTTCTGCTGGATTATTTGACCAGATTAGTTCACAGATTTTGTTATAGAACACCCAATCCCAACCACTTTGCCCCTAGTCCCTTTGGATATTTGTCTTTTTTACTTGCTTGTGCATTACTACATTAAGGATGACTCCAACCTTTTCATGCTTGTTTTGTCTCTTCAGCTATGGTCAGGATAGATATTTTCTTCTGCAGCATTTCTATTCTCTCCTGAACAATATTTTGACCATCTTAGCATCCTCATTTTCCCCTAAGACTTTTAGGATTGTTTTCAGGCAAAAAAATTAATTGGAAATAATGGATGGAAATTCCATTCTTCTGTCAAGAGGAAAGGAAGGAGAAAAAAATTGGAGTCAGCTGCTGCCCTGACCTTGGCTCTGCCACATAGAAGCAGTCTGGTCTTCTCCAGCAAGGGGCCAAGTGGAGCTGAGTTCTGGTACTTTATCTCTAGACTGAAAGCTTTTAAAGGACTGTTTATGGACCAGTGCCAAAATGTGAATTCCAAACTATGGGGGAAGTTCTTAGAAATGATTAATTAGAACCGTATCTTTCTGCTGTTTGGTGTTTAGGTTCCACGAATTATCCTGTGGCTGATGGTGGAGTTGGCTATCGTTGGCTCAGATATGCAAGAAGTTATTGGCTCCGCTATTGCCATCAATCTCCTCTCTGTAGGAAGGTGAGGGGTTTTTCTCTAGAAAGTAATCAATGTTTTGCTAGATTTCCAAGCAAGTGTAAAAACAAAAACCCAACTCATTTTCAATTTTCAAGATTCAGCTCAAGTATCAGTACTTTTTCTGTGGAACCTTTCTGGAACCACCTTCTTCTTCGCAAATGTAGGTTCTATATCTTCCGTGTTCTTATGTTGGGTCATGAGACCCAACACACCCTTTATTATCCAGGGTGTGGCAGTGTGTATTACAATTAATTTGTATGTCAGTTTATCCCACTAGACAAGTGAGCTCCTTGAGAGATAAGACCCATACTTTTCAGCTTTGTATCCTGGTTGTCTGAAATAGTAAACAAAGTTTGAATGAATGTGCTATTTTACCTGGTGCTGTGCCTGGCCTCCTGCCACTGTTCCCTTTTCCCTAAGTCCTTGCTCCTCCAAGTGTTGTATAGCTGGAGAGCTGTTGGGAAGAGAGTGTTTCTCAATGTTTCTTTTCTTTCCTTTAATCTGCATTTCTTATCTCTGACCTAGGGTCCCGCTGTGGGGCGGAGTTCTTATCACCATTGCAGATACCTTTGTATTTCTCTTTTTGGACAAATATGGTAAGCAGAGTGGGAATGGAGGGGTCAATCAAAGGAGCTGCTTTCCATCACGTGGCTGATGGGGAAGTCTGCCTTCTGTGAGCTCACTGCTGCATTTTCTCCCTTAGGCTTGCGGAAGCTAGAAGCATTTTTTGGTTTTCTCATCACTATTATGGCCCTCACATTTGGATACGAGGCAAGTGTTATAGGCTGTTCATTAGCTTTTTAAAACAATTTTTTTTTCCCTTTTATTATAAAAGACAGTATTTGTTAACAAAAAGCCAAATTCAGTCCTGGGCAAATTTGGAAGGAATAAGAGGTAGCAAAGACTAGTGTCCAGGAAGGCCTGCAGGGACTCCTAGGTCAAAAATGATTAGAATTTCTAGGACTTTCCAGACTAGACTCCCTGGTTCCAAGTTGGCCATCCCAATAACAGAACAGCCTTGGAGAGGGTTAAGGAAGGGATTGCAGGGTTATTCGTGGCTGTTACCTTAGAGGGATTCTGTTTTTGTTCATCCTGGTTGATAATAACTGCAGCTTGGACTTTCTCTGTAATGCAGCAGTTAATGAACTATAGGGGATATAGTGCATGTTTCCCGGTTTGTCCCCCAACCCAGATACTCCATTGGGTTAACCCTAACCCTACTGTTATATGCACCTACAGTAATAGCACCTTTCTATGTCCAATTGTTATAAACTGATTTCTGCTTATTGACCTAGCTAAACTTTTTTTTTTAAATTAATTTATTTATGGCTGTGTTGGATCTTCGTTGCTGCACATGGGCTTTCTCTAGTTGCGGCGAGCAGGGGCTACTCTTCATTGCGGTGCGTGGGCTTCTTACTGTGGTGGCTTTTCTTGTTGTGGAGCACGGGCTCTAGGCACATGGGCTTCAGTAGTCGTGGCATGCGGGCTCAGTAGTTGTGGCACTTAGGCTTAGTTGCTCCACGGCATGTGGGATCTTCCTGGACCAGTGCTCGAACCCGTGTCCCCTGCATTGGCAGGCGGATTCTTAACCACTGTGCCACCAGGGAAGTCCCTGGCTTAGCAAACTTTTAAAAATGTATCTACTCTGAGTAGATGATACAGCTTGGTCTAAGGCTTCCAAGAGAAGTGCCAAACCAGGAAAAAGTGTGTATGAGAAGTGTCTCTGAATGAGTCTCAGCAGACGCTAGTGGCAAACATAAGTGATTTTTACATACATAGGTGAACACAGGAGCATGATTAGTGTGGGTAATCAAGAACTGACTCTCTATTCTTGGGTGTGTCTCACAGGAGTTACTGTGAAGCTAATATCAATAAGGCCCTTAGTAGCCATTTTATTTCTTTAGAGTATTAATTATATTCTCTACACATCTATTTTGTTTATCTAAAATATGATGTGAAGTATCTGGATACCCCAGTCCTAAACTCTCTGACCTTGTACTGCTTGGTTTTTTTGGATGGTTCTGTATTCCTCATTTCCTATGTAGTTGTTGATGAAGGGGTTTAAGGAGTAAAGGTTGCAGAGTGTTCCCTAGCACTGTGTTACTCCCCTGGTCTCATATTCCAGTAAAGGCTAATAGCTGTTTGGTTGGTATGTAGTATGTTACAGTGAAACCCAGCCAGACCCAGGTCCTCAAAGGCATGTTCCTGCCATCCTGTTCAGGCTGTCATACCCCACAAATCGAGCAGGCTGTGGGCATCGTGGGTGCTGTTATCATGCCACACAACATGTACCTGCATTCTGCTTTAGTCAAGGTAAGCAAAACCCGTATCTCAGTGGCCTGTGTAGTTCATGGGATCTTTTCCTTTGGTTGCAAGGGACATATACTTAGTTTACAACTGTTAGAGCCCTGAAGGACCAAGATGTTTTTCCACAGTTGGACTCTACACACTTGGACTCTGTTTTAATCACCAAGGTGACCAGAGATAACTGACCCCATAAAGAAGGGACTAAAGTCCCTCTTAAAAAGTCTGAAGGTGCACTGTGTCTCTTGTGTTTAAATATCAAAAGCCTGAGTGGCCTCGTGGAGGTCAGGAGGAAAGAGCCCAACCTGGCTTTTACCAGTCAGTCCAACACAATAGTTTGCTGGGAGATTTCAGAGACCTTTGTAATTAAGGTTATCTACCCCTTAGGTCTGAAATCAGGTTGTTTTTGTAGGTCAGTGGTTTTTTTTTTTTCTTGCGGTACGCGGGCCTCTCACTGTTGTGGCCTCTCCCGTTGCGGAGCACAGGCTCCAGACGCGCAGGCTCAGCGGCCGTGGCTCAGGCCCAGCCGCTCTGCGGCATGTGGGATCTTCCCGGACCGGGGCACGAACCCGTGCATCAGCAGGTGGACTCTCAACCACTGCGCCACCAGGGAAGCCCAGGTCAGTGGTTCTTGCAGCCACAGTAACTGAGAGCTCAGCAGTCACTCAGTCACTTTTCCCTGTTTGGGGATGTGTGGTATCATCAGAGGGTCATGGAGTTCTTACTCAGTGAACCAGGATGTAAGCAGAGTCTCTCACATTTCATGTGGTCAGTTATTTGCCCTCTAGGTCTTTCAGCTGACTCCAAACTCATGAAATATTACAAGGAAACTTGTTCCAACTAGTCAAAAAAATGACCATGGCTGTTATCTCTCTAGTCCAGACAGGTAGACCGAGCCAATAAGGAGGAAGTTCGGGAAGCCAATAAGTACTTTTTCATTGAATCCTGCATTGCTCTTTTTGTTTCCTTTATCATCAACGTCTTTGTCGTCTCAGTCTTTGCTGAAGCATTTTTTGAGAAAACCAACGAGCAGGTGGTGAGTAAGCCAGGGTCCTGGGTGGTAGTGAATGTGAGGGTAAAGAGGAGGCTGGATTGGGGTAGGAAAAGGTGACAGTGACTTAGAGCTCAGGGGAAATAGATCTCAAGCCTCAATGCTGCTCCCTAAATCACTGCACTAGTCGTGGTTTACAGTCTGGGGGCTGTGACCAAGCCTAGACCCATCTTTCCAAGCTTTTGACAGGGAAGGGAGCTTGCCTCAGACAAAGATTGCCTCATGCTATTATTAGTGGCTTCACGCCTGTTTGACTCTTCGTCATCCCTATTTGTTTCCTGCTACCCAACTACTAGCCACTTGCCAGTTCTGCCATTTGGTGGTGACAGGCTGGGAGGAGCCAACAAACAGAAAACAGAAGCTGTGGCTACATAGACTGTCTTGTCCTTTTGAATTCTTTGTCATCTTGATTCCTGATTGCCTATCTGGTTTTGATCACTACTTTCTTATCTATAGGACTTCTGACTCCTGGCTCTGCTTTGACTAAGGACTCCCTATTCTGGGCGTTCTATCGTATCTGAAGCCCTCTTAAGGGCCCTCGCCTCCTGTCATCATTTAAAATGACCCAGCATTCGTGTATTACCATGCGCACTCTAACTCAGTAAATGTTTTTGATGGCACGGGGGTGTAGAAAGATTACGGAGGAAGACCTCAAGGGACATTGCAGCCCGTCTCTGCCCTTATCATAACCTGTGTCCAGTGTCTTGCCTTCAGCATCCATCTCTGGGGTGACCTGTGTATGATCTGTAGGAGAGGGCTTCTTGTCTGGGTGTTGGCCTCAGAAGTAAAAGTTGTTCCTCGACTGCTTTGGTTCCAGGTTGAAGTCTGTAGAAACAGCAGCAGTCCCCATACTCACCTTTTTCCTGACGATAACTCAACACTGGCTGTGGACATCTACAAAGGGGTAAACCTATCCAGACTTCTGATCTTTGCTCCTGAATCAATATTCTTAGCATAGTGTCTGGTCTTTTCTGTGGGCTCACTTCAGAGCTCAGCGTATCTTCTCCGGAGTGTGTTTTTTTCAGAGGTCCAGATGCTGGACAAGCCTTTTGGGTTACGTGGAAGGGAATAGAAGATCAGCTGAAAAGATGAATTGTATCAGCAATTCCCAAACTTGTGTTCATAGAATATTGTTCTATAGGACGTTAATTGGGGTGACTAAAGAAAGTGTTCCTGGGAATTCCCTGGTGGTCCTGGTGGTCCAGTGGTCAGGACTCTGTGCTCTCACTGCCGAGGGCCTGGCTTCAATCCCTGTTCAGGGAACTAAGATCCCGTAAGCTGCATGGGGCGGCCAAAAGAAGAAAAGAACGTGTTCCTAGTAAAGTGGTGGTCTTTACTGGGGCCTCTCTGTCCCTTTTATGCTGGTTACATTGTGAACCTCCAAGAGTAGAATATATAGTATGTAGCATTTGCAAAATTTATTTGAGCTCTCTCTTCATTCCTGTTACCATCTTGTAGAATAAGGTGTTAAGGAATTTAATTTGGGAAGTGTTGTGGACTTTTTTTTTTAATAGTTAAGATATAGGTTGAGGATAAAGGCTTTAGGAGCCTAGAAAAGAGAAGGGACTAGGCTCAGGAGAAATAAAGGTCCCTCCAGCAGAATTTACGTTGAAAGCCTCTAGAATGAGGTCAGGACCTAAGTCTAGCTTCTGTTATAGTGCCCAGCACAGCACTTGGTATAGGTAGGTGCGTAGCCAGGAAGAGGGAGAAATGTCGCAGAGGCGTGCTGTTTGGAGTGTTGTCTCAGGTGGTCTTTGACACAAACATATCTTTCTCCCTTGCCTCTCCCAGGGTGTTGTGCTGGGGTGTTACTTCGGGCCTGCTGCACTCTACATCTGGGCAGTGGGGATCCTGGCTGCAGGACAGAGCTCCACCATGACAGGAACCTACTCTGGCCAGTTTGTCATGGAGGTATCTGCTGTTTGGACTGGGATAGACTAGAGGAAGAGGACATTGCCCTTTTGTTACTTCTTAATCCCATGTATCTAAGGTCTTCCTGAACCTCCCCAGACCTTTTCCTGTGTCCTATTCCAGACATTCATCCTGCTTCTGTGTTTCCTTCTAGGGATTCCTGAACCTAAAGTGGTCACGCTTTGCCCGAGTGATTCTGACCCGCTCTATTGCCATCATCCCCACTCTGCTTGTTGCCGTCTTCCAAGATGTAGAGCATCTGACAGGGATGAATGACTTCCTGAATGTTCTTCAGAGCTTACAGGTGAGGAGGGAGCTGGGGAAACTCACATCCCATTGAGTCAGGCAGCATTTTGTATTGCCCTTAGTTACCAAGCCTAGTGCTGCGTGCTGGGGAAAAGTCAGAGGAAGAAAGAGGCACAGTCTTGGTCTATAGCAAATGCATATGAAATCCCTGGCATTTAAAAGGCTTTTAGAAAGTGCTGGGTTTTTAAGCTTGGTTTTTTTTTTTTTTGAATGGGAATTATAAGCTATAATTACACATAGAACACAAAACTATTGTTCGTTAATCCAAGCAAACATTAAATAATGTATAGGACACTGCTAGATTTTATGGAAATTAAGAAGACAAGGCAGATACAAATTTTGTATCTGACACTATGTATAAGACACTATGATCATAATTGATGCTAGGTTAATGACACCTCTACAGATTTCCACATAATGCTCCAGCATGTTGGAATGATAGGAATAATTTCTCATGAAGTAGATGAGACAGGGTCTTATGTTTCCCTTTTGCTAACAGTGCTACTCTCTGGGGTGATACAAAGACCCCGAGTGGCCCTATCTGATCTTAGTTTTTTCTTTTCCAGCTTCCCTTTGCTCTCATACCCATCCTCACATTCACGAGCTTGCGGCCGGTAATGAGTGAATTTGCCAATGGAATGTGAGTGTACTTCTTTTAGTTCCCCAAATATATATGGGGGAAGGGTATCTTCATCAAACAGGCCAGTCAGAAAATAAGTCATAGGGGGACTATATGCTTTGAGAGGTGATTGCTAAAGCTGCCCCCTCGGTCTTTGACTTAGAAAACGGAGACTGTGAATGTAACAAAGGAGGGCAAGCACAGTTTTCATCTCTGGGGGAAATTTTTCAGCTTTTAGGGCTTTAACTCTTTAGCTTCAGCCACTTAAGTTTAAAGCACCTTAATTCCATGTTAAATGATCTTGATGAGAAAGGCATAAGCTAATACCTTTTATATACATCTTTAAAGGACATGGTTTATTTGAAATGACTTGTTACATCTCTAGGGACTCAAGACTTTTTGCATTTTCAGGGACTTAAATAATAGGGATTATTGGATAGTGTTTTTTTTTTTTTTTTTTTTTTTTTTTGTGGTACGCGGGCCTCTCACTGTTGTGGCCTCTCCCGTTGCGGAGCACAGGCTCCGGACGCGCAGGTTCAGAGGCCATGGCTCACGGGCCCAGCCGCTCCGCGGCACGTGGGATCCTCCCGGACTGGGGCACGAACCCGTGTCTCCTGCATCGGCAGGCGGACTCTCAACCACTGTGCCACCAGGAAAGCCCTGATAGTGTTTTTTTCCCCTCTTTCTCCCTATCATTATGTAACTATCATTATGTAACAGATTAGGCTCATTTAACCTAATCTGGGACATAAGAACCACTTTTCAGTTCATTTTGAAATGCCTCTTAACTCCTGTCCTGTGTACCCCAAAAGACACAGTGTCTTTTTATGTTTGTGGACAGGTTGGCTATTCCACCAATAATTGTGCTGTTTCTTTTTACAGAGGCTGGAGGATCGCAGGCGGTATCTTGGTCCTTATCGTCTGTTCCATCAACATGTACTTTGTCGTGGTTTATGTCCAGGAACTAGGGCACGTGGCATTGTATGTGGTGGCTGCTGTGGTCAGCATAGCTTATCTGAGCTTTGTGTTTTACTTGGTAAGTCCATTTGGGAGGGGGCAGGGGCATATAGGTATCAGGGTGGTCAAGGTGTGGCTAGCACTCAGAAATGAAAGGACCTGAATGAGTCGTTAAATCAGCTGTGATTAAACAATATTTTTAACCATAAAATTTACCTTGGTTCCTAAGAGCTATCGTTTTTCTATTTCTGTCACTTCTGTCTGGTTTCCATTCTTAATAATTCCTAACAAGAGAGTGTAGTATGTTTGAAGAACTAAAAGAAGATCAGCAGTGTAGAAAGTAGAGAGTGGTACGAGATGGGATTGGAGAATGGAGCTGTGGAGTGTGATTTCAAATCTTTGGAGAGCAGCACATGTGGGTTCACAGCCCTGCCTAGCTCTACTACTTAATAGCTATCCAATAAGGACACAATTAAATAGTGATATTCTCTCATTGAGTTATTCTAGGGTTATTTTTAAATGATGGTTATAAAATATAGCTACATAGAAAAGGAATGCAAAATTATGTATACCTAGATAATCAAAAAAATTTTCAAAAGTCCTGAGTAAATTATGTAAAAATAGTAATAGTTGTTGTCTTAGGCTGGTGGGATTATGGATATATTCTTTTCTCTATTTTCCAGATCTTCTGTAACATTACTTATATTAATGAAAAGCAGCTATAGCAACAACAAATCCACCTCCCTATTCTACACAGGTTTCTCTGAAAAACACAGGAGTTGAGGATTAGGGACAGCAGACTTCATACCATGTCTGCTACAGAGAATGGCAGGGATGGAGGGTGGAAACCCACTGCTCATCTTTATAACACTTACCTAGTCCCCATGCCAATGTCTGCTACAGGTTATGTACTTGATTGAGAAAATCATTTTAGTGAATATTGGAAAATTATGCCCTGGATGGATATATCCCTTCTTTTTTCCTCCCCAGTAAACCATGGGCACGCTAAGATTATGCTGACCATAATATAGGGACTTATTCCAAGGGAACCCAAGTAACTGAGTATTGGGTTCTGGTTTAAAACTGGCTTAAAACAGTCCTTGACAGAAATTGTTTTTAAAATTTGCTATAGAACTTAAGGGAATCCTTCCTTCGTGTAAATTGGTTATGAAGGTGCCGAGTTCTCAGTCAGCCTGAGACTATTGAGATTGTTGAAGACCCATTTTTTAAAATAAATTTATTTGTTTGTTTATGGCTGCATTGGGTCTTCGTTGCTATGCGCGGGCTTTCTCTAGTTGTGGCGAGCGGTGGCTACTCTCCGTTGTGGTGCGCGGGCTTCTCATTGTGGTGG
Source organism: Lipotes vexillifer (assembly GCF_000442215.2). Lineage (NCBI taxonomy): Eukaryota > Metazoa > Chordata > Mammalia > Artiodactyla > Lipotidae > Lipotes > Lipotes vexillifer. Next base: position 2,178,104 of record NW_006779087.1, on the reverse strand, counting down.
CTTTTCTTGTTGTGGAGCACGGGCTCTAGGCGTGCAGGCTTCAGTAGCTGTGGCATGAGGGCTCAGTAGTTGTGGCTCCTGGGCTCTAGAGCGCAGACTCAGTAGTGTGGTGCACGGGCTTAGTTGCTCCACGACATGTGGGATCTTCCCGGACCAGGGATCGAACCCGGGTCCCCTGCATTGGCAGACGGATTCTCAACCACTGTGCCACCAGGGAAGTCCCTGAAGACCCATTTTTAAGGCTTAGGGCTGATTCTAGAGTGAATTACTACTGTTTAGCTCCAAAACGTATACTTATAGAGCAGCTCAGGAGACTATAGCAGTTGTATTAGCCAATCAGTCGTTCCCCCTATTGTGAGGAATGGGGTAGGACTGAAGAAAAGTGGTCTTCAGGGAACTCTCCCAGTCAGCTAAAAGAAACGAACGAAACACAAAGCAGTAGGAACAGAGGGAACTCGGTATTGAAAATAGTATGGCAAAAGAGGTTTGTATCTGAGCAGTGCAGTGTGGGCAGTCATGGGTAAGAGGGCTCTTCAGAGAGGTCGGTGAATGATGACTGTATTTTCTCTTTCAGGGTTGGCAATGTTTGATTGCACTGGGCATGTCCTTCCTGGACTGTGGGCACACGGTAAGCATCTCTAAAGTCCTGCTGACCGAAGGAGCCACCAGTGGCTATACTAAGTAAACACTGGGTCAGTCTGTCTGTCTTCCACAGGTAGCCATCAGAGCCAGTGTGTTGCTATGGTTTACTGTGTGAACATAGCCAAAAGTATGTGCTGTTGCACAGACTGCATTTAGGACTCAACTGTTTGTTGGGAAAGGCTTTGCATATGTGTTTGAAAGAAGCCATTATTTTTCTTCCTGACCTCCTAACCTGGGAACTGGATTAGGTAGGGTCCTTGAAAAGCTGACATCTGCTGCTCTCAAACAACACTAAACTCTTTAGCTGCCCAAGGGCCAGCTTCTTTTATCTTTTTGAGAGATAATCGTCTATGCATGATTCTGTTTTTTTTTGAGGTACGCGGGCCTATCACTATTGTAGCCTCTCCCGTTGCGGAGCACAAGCTCCGGACGCGCAGGCTCAGCAGCCATGGCTCACGGGCCTAGCCGCTCCGCGGCATGTGGGATCTTCCCAGACCGGGGCACAAACCCGTGTCCCCTGCATCGGCAGGCGGACTCTCAACCGCTGCACCACCAGGGAAGCCCTATGCATGATTCTTAACAAGACTGACTATATGTTAAAAAAACATTTGGAAAATGCAGTAAATTTTTCATGATACAAATTACAGAATGAGTATGCAAGTTTTGTTTATCAAAAGATAATGGATTTTAAAAGGCTGAGAAATACTTTCCTTATGCATACCCTTTGAATTATTTTAATTATAAAAAAATAAAATCTCAACTAGAGTGGTTTGATCCATTTGAAATATAAAATTACGAGATATCTACCTCTATCAGGTTCAGGATTCTCTTAACTTATTTTCACTTTAAATTTCTCTGGATGTTAAGAGGGGTGAGAAAGCATAAAGAAGATGGTAAATGGACAGATAGCAAAACTCACCTGTAGGTGGTGGTTACTCATCTCATTTGAAAATCACTTCGATGATTTTCCTCAGAGACTGAAAGCTTATCGAAATTTTCTTGGGAGTCTTAATTTTAATAACTTTCATGTTAGTACCAAGCTTTCCTGACGGTATTTCTTCTTGAGCACTTAGAGTCATGAAACCTTCACCTTCCTCCTTCAGGAGGGTAGTGATAGAAAGAGATGGTAGCGCTTATGCACTGATGTTCTCATGAGACTTTGGGGTGAGGAGAAAAACTTGAAAGAAGAAGAGCCATCTGTTTTATTCCTAAAAGCCACCTTCTACCAGAATCGTCACCTTTTTCTGAAGCATGCCCAAGACGACTTGCAAGGCAACCTCAGGAGCTCTGGATCTAACGGTTGCAAAGCTCGCGCTCGCTGGCTCTCAGCAAGTCCTTAGGTATCGCTATGGTTACAAAGTTCTCTCAGCAGGGTTGTGCTGGGCTACCTCTCTTCAGCCATTCCCTCAGAGGGAAAAACTTTGAGACCAGATGGTGGAGCTCTGGAATCAGAGGAAATGGGTCCCTTCAGCATGCAGCTGCTGCTCTTCAGCCACTTCTGACATTTTTACATGTGGAGCCTGAGACTATGTGATTATCTCAAACCAAATCACATTTGTCTGATGGAGTTAAATAATCAAGTCTTTTATAGCCACTGACTTGGAGAGAACAGTAATGGGAATGGCATTGAAGGACTTTTCATTTTTGGTGTTTTCCTTCTGGAGTCCTTGTTGATTGATGTTCTCTGTTCACCTGAGCCCCTAAAGGCATTATTGCCGATACTTTGTACACAGTTAAAAGCATAGACTGAATGGACTGTCTTTTATATGGCATTAAGGGTAAACTACTATGTTTCACTGACCTTACCTTTATCCTAGCCCCTCCAGTGATACAGCACAGGATCATGAGAGACAAATTTCCCTAACTGTCCCTCCTCATATCCCTCCCTCTCCTCTACCATCATTCCCCAAACTGACATAAGGCCATACTGAAGATATCGGGGACTGACATCTTAAGCTCTCGTCTGGCTGCTGTAGGTGAGGGCCACATCGACAAAATTCTTTGTAAAGACACTACAGTAACATTTACCTTTGCCCTCAGTCTGGGTGAGTCCAGTCAGTCTCAGATTCACAAATATTTAGAAGCTCAGGTAAAAGCTGCTAGTTTTCTTTGAAAAGTTATATATATGACTTGCAATGATGGAATATTTCTTCCCAGTTAAATGGCATTTTATATCAGTGTGTGTGTAGTAGTATTCAGTGTTAAAAACACTCCCATACTGTATTCCATTTGATCCTCTCAGATAGAAAGTGTACTTTCTAGTCAGCCAGTACTTTGGGTACAATAAACAATGTTTAGGACTGAAGTCTTCCAGTGCCAGCATGTGCAGTATGTTTGTGTGGAATGTTTAAGGATATACAATTGTATTTTATGTAAACTGGTCCTTGTTCTCCATAAATGTGGCATGAAATAATTGTGCTGCTACAGCATACTGGGAATTAACAGGGGTGGGAAAGAGCTGCAGTTTGGCTCCTGTGAGGTCCTGCTAGTGGTTTTAGGAGTGACTACAGCAAGTTTTTAGTGATCATTTAACAATATGTAAACTTGGTTTGTAATTAAAAAGTTTTTTTTCCTTTTTCCAATTTGGTTTCCTGGGTATTTTTTTAACTTTGAACATACTTTATTAATGGGGCGTCAACCACTTTGAAATAGTGAAACATCAACTACCACCTGGAATGACATACTAAACTCACACTGTTAGTGATTTTTCTCTTTAGAAGAGAGAGAGAAATACAATTGATCTCTAGACAACCCGGGGTTGGGGCACTGACCCTCCATGGAATAAAAAAATCTGTGTAAAATTTATAGTTGGGCTTTCATGTTTATAGTCGGCCCTTCATGTCCAGTGTTCCTCCGAATCTGTGGTTCCGCGTTCTCAGATTCAACCTGCCTGGGGTCATGTAGTACTGTAGTATTTACCATTGGGAAAAAAAAAATCCATGTATGAGTGGACTCACGCAGTTCAAATTCATGTCGTTCATGGCTCAACATAGGTTTAGTTCCCAGAAGACTTGCTGAATTGCAGACACCAAACACTAATTTCTATTACCCATTTAGTCAGATAGTTTTGCCATTGCTAAAGGTTACATCATTACCATATTGAAAGTTGAAAAAACATTGTCATCTGGCCTTTTTCTGCTCTAAGCCGAACATTTTTCTATCTGTAGTCTTGTTTCACCATTGAGGTCTTTTATATTCTGTATATGCTATCAATAAAAAGTATGAGTATTTGAAAAGAGAAACCAAAATTGTTTAGGTTAAAAATGAAAGCATTTTGGCAGACCTGATACAAATGGAAATATTGGCCCTGTTTAATAAAAACAAAGACAGCTCAGACACAGTAAACTACTAGCCTTGTCACCAAACACATGGCAGGAAAATCTAAGTCAGCACTTCATTTGTTTCAAGAGTGTCACTAGAACTTCATTTTCCCTTTCTCTGTTGCAAGCTTTCCCTGTCTGTCTTACAGGAGCTGAAACTGTAAGTAACACCATAGAAGTTATCTGGCAATTTTGTTCTCCATGTTGTCCTTTCTCATTTAGCTCTCCCTTCTAACTTTGTTTTTGTTTAAATCTTTTTTTTTTTTTTTGCCTTGCTGCGTGGCTTACGGGGTCTCAGTTCCACTCGGGCCCATGGCAGTGAAAGCCCAGAATCCTAACCACTAGGCCACCAGGGAACTCCTTACTTTGGATTTAATTTCAGAACTAAAATAGGATGCATAACAATTTGAAGATCCTGATTTGAGATATTTCCTTCAGCTCTGCCCTCTGGAGTGCTTTCTGTTCCTTCCTTGGATAGGACCAGTGAATCCAAATATGTCACCTTCTCTTGACACCTTGGCTTTTGAATGTTAAAAATGACTAACACACTGCTATGTGCTAGTCGGGGTCTTTGCACTCATATGGTCTCATGTAATTCTTATAAAAAGAGGATCAGCCTCTATATAGATAAGGCAACTGAAGGACCAAAAAGTAAAATAATATATCACTAAAAAGTGGGCAATTGGCATTTGAACTTGAGTAGCTTAATTCCAGAGCCCACATCATCATTACCAGTCAATCTATATAATATATAGTACACAGTTCATGCACAGTTAAGACACCAAGCTTTGGTGTTTAGCAGCACCAAGAACAGCAACATATCAATGATACTTTGCTTGATACTCTGATTAGTGCTAGAATATGTTTTAGATCAAAAGCTGCCAACTGGTAGGCTAATTTTGTTTGGCCTGTGCTAAATTTTAAAAAGTACCTGAATGCTTTTTCAGGTAGGTGTGGAAAATGGGCAGGGCCCTCTATGATCCTACCCCAGCAATAACTAAGGATTGATAGTATATTCATTTGCATACCTCTCTGCCCTTGAAAGGTTTAGCCAATTCCTGTGCAATTTACCCCATTTCTTAGTGCCTCCGAGCAATGTGACAAACCTCTCCAATGACCCTACTAAGTCATCTAAGTGATACAACCTGGAGGTCATGGGACTAAAAATGCAACCCTTGCTTTCTACATAATGAAGAAGCCCACCACCTTAGCTCACTTGAGAAAAGACTGCAGTGAATTGTCAGTAGATCTGACAATCGCTCTTGGTTACTAAAACTTGAGTCATAAGACCTTAAAGTGAGTAAGCAAGCTGAAGTCTGAAGTGCTGTTGTTCTGCCCTAAGGCCAGTGTGACTCAGTAATTTCCTAGCCCACTAGTTGAGAATAGTTTTTATCTTGGGCTCCATTTGGTTTCATCTTCGCACAGTCATCACAACCTTGTGAGGTATACAGGGCAATTTGTAATGTGTTAAAAAATTATTGAAGACTGGAACTTCCCTGGTGATCCAGTGGTTAAGACTCCGCACTTCCACTGCAGGGGGCGCAGGTTCAACCCCTGGTTGGGGAACTAAGATCCCACATGCTGTGTGGCACAGAAATTACTGAAGACTAACATGAGCTAGCTTATTAACGTACTTGACATTTTCAAATGTAGCGTTTATTCCCATTTTACAAATAAGTAGGATAAGGCTCCAGAAAGATACATGACTTGCTCAAGGTCATAGGAAGTGGCAGAGTTGGAGCCTGACCCCAACTCCAGTTCCTTTTCCACTATATAATAGAAACATTTTCTTTCTATGAATTTATAGTGTGCATTCGGCATCTTGAGCACTCACATGATTTCATTTAATTCTTATAACAAAAGGATCAGCCTCTATACAGGTGAGGCAACTGATAGGCCAAAAAGAGTTTGTTGTTGACAAGGGGCAACAACATTCCTAAAACCCCAAGTAATAACAGTAGGGCTAAAAGGAGACTCAGTGATTGTCCCATGGTGTATTCGGAGGAGACAAAAAGTAAGATACAGCTTCACAGATGCCAACACAAACCATCTGGATTCAGGTCTCCAGGGGTGGGTCTGACAACATGTTTTAAAAGCAGCCGAAGTGATTCTAATTCAGCCTGATAAACGTTTGGGACCCATAGCTCGTCTCTTCTCTTAGTACGTGACATTTTGTTTTTTTTAATGAAAGGCTTTGCTTTGTTCATGTGCCAAAGGATAATAGGGCCCAGATAATAGGGTCAGGATTTAGATTATTTGCAATTTGATTTCTTTTTTTTTGGCCGTGCTGGGCAGCTTGTGGGATCTCAGTTCCCCGACCAGGGGTTGAACCTGCGCTCTCAGCAGTAAAAGCCTGGAGTCCTAACCACTGGGCAGCCAGAAAATTCCCTGAAATTTTATTTCTAACACACTTGGTATTAAAGTACAAAAGCTCACAGTGCGTTTGCTCTTAATATCCTGATCAGAAACAATCATCCTGAGGCAGCGTGTATCACAAGAATAGAGTGCAAATTTTCCTGAGGGCATTCGGTACTATCTCAATCTTTAACTATTTTGGCTCCTAGCAATTATTTTATATACAATAAACCATTCATGTAACTGTAAGCCATTTCTTTTCTGAAATGAAAGTCTATATTAGCAGAACTGAAAAAAGACCTACATTGATATGCTGATTATAGGTACTTAAGTGCCAAATTCAATATTTAAATACTTGCAAATCAGTCTAACCCTTTTCCATCTTTTTGTCCTCAGTACCTACGTCTGGGATTGACAGTTCAGCCTGAATTCTACCTTCTGAACACCGTGGATGCTGACTCACTTGTGTCTAGATGACTGACAGCCTGAGAGACTCTATAAGACCCACTTTCTCTTAGTCCTTTTGTGCCAAGTGTCCTGTTAACGTATCTCTGTTAGTTCAGTGGTGAGTTTTGTTCAACCATTTTGAGCAAAAGGCAAAGATTTCCTCATGGGACGGATGTTAAAAGCTGACAGCTTTAAGTGTAGGTCAGAGACCCGGAGAGTCCTGCAACTGCCAGAGTTAAATTTTTATCCTGTGATGGTCACACACCCCTATGGGCTTGTGTCTCGACTTCTGCAATTTAAAAAATATATATGTGTGTATGTTTAGGTAAACCTGAACATATCAGTTTGGGTAGAGTTTTAAGGTTATATAAAAATGATAGATCTTTTGTATTTTTTTAACAAATGTTGCTCAGATAAATCAGATATTTATTTTGTCTGGATCGCAAGTGACAAAGGAAAAGGAGCATTGTTCTTTTTCAGAGTGAACTGGTCAAGCTGACTTACTTTTAAAGTGATACTTGACTATAGCCTGTTAAATTTCACTTTGATTTTTATTGACCAAACCCTGGTAACTACTGATTCTAGCACATCATTTCCAAAGAGAACACTTCTATTCGGCATATTTAATCCTGGTTGTCGGTGTGCTTTGTGATTGTTATTTTCTTTGTTGCTTTTCTTGAGTTTTTTTCAGAGATATGATGGTATTTTCCAAAGAGCTTAATACCTATGAACAGGATCCAGAAATCACACTTAAACCAATGATCAGTTTTCCCTGCTGCATTGTAACTCAGCCCATTCTAGCATTTAAGTTGTAGGTATAAAAAGAATTCTAACATTTAACTTTGTAAGTCCCAACCAAAGATAATGGAGGTATTAGTTTTCTTTCTGATGTGTGTGTAGTCCCACCATGTCTTTTCTTCCCACTTTTCCCATTAACACTCCAAACAGCACTTCTAGGTCCAAAGTCTATTTCCCGGAGTGGCTAATATTTCTAATGCTGACTCTCCTAGGGAATGCTAAGCGTTTTAAGTTATATATACCAAGTATAATAGTATGAGATGAGAACTAGACTGGGACTTGGAAGATTTGTCCACATGTCACAAGCTGCCTGCCTACATGTGGCTTATAGATATTTTTTGACCCCCTCTTCCTAACCAGGATTTTTTTTTCCATAAAATTTTTATAATAAAACATTTAATATTTAAAACTTGAAAGTTTCTGCATAACGATCTGATTGAAAAGTCAGAAGATTTTCGACACTGGGCCCACATTCCTTCGTGGAAGTGCAGTTGGCTTGAACTGAGTGGCAGCTATCCATTTTTTTTTTTTTTTAACATCTTTATTGGAGTATAATTGCTTTACAATGGTGTGTTAGTTTCTGCTGTATAACAAAGTGAATCAGCTATACATATACATATATCCCCATATCTCTTCCCTCTTGCATCTCCCTCCCTCCCACCCTCCCTATCCCACCCCTGTAGGTGGTCACACAGCACCGAGCTGATCTCCCTGTGCTATGCGGTTGCTTCACACTAGCTATCTATTTTACACTTGGTAGTGTTATATAAGTCCATACCCAGCTATCCATTTTTAATGGGATATACTCCAGGGTGGCATCCATGCCTTCTTTCATTTCCTTCTAGCCCCAAAGGCATTGAGTTTGCAAACCCTGCAGCCTTTGTGTGTTTGAGCATCACTTTTCTCTTTCAGTGTAAAAATTAAATATCCAACCTCTCTGCCTTATTTTATTTTATTGTTTTCTGCCTTATTTTAAAACTTAGCACCTTTCAATAAGACTTAAAAAAATCCAGACATTGCCTATGTTCATTTATAATGATTTGATCCTCTAAGTGGCAGGGATTTTTTCCAAGATGATACTTTCAAATTCCCTCATTTCTGCTTCATGGCCCTTGAAACTTCTGATAAGAGCGGCATCCTTGCAACCTAGGTTAGAGACCTTCTGATCTCAAAAATGAAACTGAGTTAACGCCACTTATCAGCTTTTAGTTGAAAAGCGACTTAAAAAATGAGTTTCAGCGTTTTGGTTTCTTTATACAGAGACAGCAATCTAGATGAATCAGTTTGTTGGATTTTCCTCCCTCTATGGGCAATTTCATTTCTCAGTAGTTTCACTACCAGAGAATATTCGGGGAAAGAAAAAGAAAAGCAAAAAAGAAAAAAAATCCTGTTTTGCAGCTCATAAAAAGATAAGGTGGTTGGTTAAACAGAGATTAAGTACTTGAGGGATTTCTGTAGCTTTTCTCCATTCTTTAACTGTATGTTACTAGGAATAGACTAGAGTTTACAAAAATTTATAAGTATACCCCTCTGGTCATATAGCTCCTGTAATCAGAAAATTTGATAATAAAGCAAACTGAATCATGCTAAAACCAGTAGAGAAGATTGATGTCTAAAGAGTGAGTCTTGGGTAAAGTTTTATGCTAAGTTAAGAATGTTTAATTATTCTTTAATTTATGATTTACAAATCTGGATTTCTATGTTATGTGCTTATATAGATATTAATATATTCAATATTTTTTTTTTTGGCCGTGCTGTGCAGCATGTGGGATCTTAGCTCCCCAACCAGGGATTGAACCCTCACCCCCTGCAGTGGAAGTGTGGAGTCTTAACCTCTGGATCGCCAGGGAAATCCTAATATATTCAATCTTAAGATTAACCTAGATGCATATACTCACTCAGTTCCTGGGGTTTAACACTGTGGAGTCAATTTTTTAAAAGGATGCTCTGACAGTGTATACCCAGAATGTTAGAAAAATGCAATTAAATAATGGTTACTGAGCAGCTGCTGCTACCTACCTGTGTGTTGGCTTAATATAAAAGGCAGTCAGAGCATATCCAGGCACATGAAATAGTTTAATTAGTCAGTGAGGCAGAGGTTACAGCAGACGATGAAAATAGCCTTCTCAGTTTTAAACATTATGATATTAAGCCACCAAACCTTTGCCCCAGAAGTATTGTGCAAATTCAGGTACTGTATTTTATCTATTTATAAGGTCGTCCTGCAACGGCCTCCCATCTTTACCCAGGCTAACGTGGGTAAATGGGCATCCTGCATACTTAACTTTTCTCCATATAAGATTTTACATTTTAATTTAAACATAATTTGTGAGCTCTCATGCATAATACTCTTTTTGTTTTTTTCGATACACGGGCCTACTCACTGTTGTGGCCTCTCCCGTTGTGGAGCACAGGCTCTGGATGCGCAGGCTCAGTGGCCATGGCTCACGGGCCCAGCCGCTCCACGGCATGTGGGATCTTCCCGGACCGGGGCATGAACCTGTGTCCCATGCATCGGCAGGCGGACTCTCAACCACTGCGCCACCAGGGAAGTCCCATAATACTCCTAATAAATATTTTTCATTGCTTTTTTCAAGCAATAAATATATTACTTTAGTACTTTCAGAGTAAGATTATGACAAAATTCTGGAATCTCTTGGGTTTTGTGAGAAAAGCCCATTTCTGATTAAACACTTCAGTTAATCTATTTTTACTGCTGAGCATATATTGAGAGAGTGGGATCTTTCTGGTAGCCTGATTAGAAGTATCTTTTCATTGTGTAATCAACATGAAGGATGACATTTCTATTCCAGCCATCTTAAATTTTTCTGACTTTCATGGAACATATTAGAGCCAACTGCTGGAATATTTACTCTAGTAGAATAAAGTAGTTGGATTCTTTCCTTGCCTATTTTTTTTTAATTAATTAATTTATTTTTGGCTGCACTGGGTCTTCGTTGCTGCACACGGGCTTTCTCTAGCTGCAGCGAGCAGGGGCTACTCTTCGTTGCAGTGCACGGGCTTCACATTGCGGTGTTTTCTCTTGTTGCAGAGCACCGGCTCTAGGCGCGTGGGCTTCAGTAGTTGTGGCTCACAGGCTCAGTAGTTGTGGCTTGCAGGCTCTAGAGCAGAGGTTCAGTAGTTGTGGCACACGGGCTTAGTTGCTCCGCAGCATGTGGGATCTTCCCGGACCAGGGCTCGAACCTGTGTTCCCTGCAATGGCAGGCGGATTCTTAACCACTGCACCACCAGGGAAGTCCCTCCTTGCCTATTTTCTAAGGAGGACAGTGTTGACTGAAACGTGTACTTGTTGGTGGCACTAGAAGAGCCTCAGATGGTACAGATGGCAACTTTTAAAATAATTACCCTGTGCCAGTAAAGTGTATATAATACACAGAACAGTGGGTAATGTCTAGAATGCGGATATATTTTCAGATCTTCCTGTGTCTTTCCCTTCCCAAACACTAGACTTCACCTTCCTGTCAGAGTATTCCTCCACTACAGGCAACATCAAGGAAGGGGAAATCAGCACCACAGATCATATTACAGTGTATTCTTGATTTTATCTCAGTGGGTATTTTTTTTGTTTTGTTTTCTTTCCCAGGCCTGGAGTCAGGGAATAAATCTGAGCCACGGCAATTATGACTTCAACAAGGTCTAGCTTAGTTTTTAGAACCCTAGGGCAATTACAGAGGAGTTTGATGCCACAGGTATACTTAACGTTTAATATCTTCTTTGTTTCTTGTGTTTTCTACAGTGTCATACCAGATTAGCAGTAGCACTTCTGGACTAAATCCTTTCTTCCCTCAATACTGCCATCTGAGGGAAAAGGGATTTTTTTAGCAATTTACCTTTGTACTCCTAGAAATACTTTCAAGAAGTATAAAAATGAATACACAAATATTTAAATGTTAAGACCTTTACGTTTGTGGTAAAATAGTCAAGTTTTTATGTAAGAGTGAGGTGCACAGTGGTGAACCAGATTTAAATAACAACATGGCCATTCTCCTCTGATGTAATTTTTGCCCATTCTAAAAAGGAGTTTATGAAAGCCTTAATTACCTTGCCCTGTTTGTGGAGAATTAAGCTATGAATAGAGCATCACATTTAATATGGATAGAGAAATTTTTTCTGTAGCCACTATATAACTCCTAATTTTCAGATTGATTTGGCGTAATATACATTATTTTCTGCCACTAACTAGAAAATAAAAATTTTAAAAGTCAGAAAATCATGGCCTAGCCTTTGAAAGACATCAAGAAAGATATTTTTGAGCTGACTCTGATTGTTGATTTGGAAATCAACTTCTTAAACAGCTGAAGTCTGAGAATTCCGGCTGAAACTTCTGCAGTATAATTTGCTACATATTAAAAATTCTTCATAATAAATAGTTTTCAGAAGGCTTCTTGTTTTTCTTGTCTGAAGCTTCATTTTTTTGGACACATTGAAGGATCGAGGTCTAATATAATCCTTATACATAGACTAAGAACACCTAGAAACAAAAAGATGTATATCAATAGAGTATCCATGGGAAACAAACACTGAATTTCTTCACTTGTATTTTTTCTAAAACTAACCTACAATTAAAAACCAAATAAATGCCCTCTATCTTATTAATTTTGGGCTTGGATCATATGAGTGACTCCAGGAAAAAAAAACAAAAAACAAATCTAAGAGCCCTTTAGGATCAGTATAAATCTGAATTTATGACATTACAATGACACCCTAAAGTTTGAATTTTAAAATATTGGTGACAAAGGAAAGTGGGAAGATTTGGCTAGATCTTGAGATAAAAACAATAGGCACTTCAACTTAGAAAACATCTATTCAGTGTCTACTAGTACTCAGTATTCTGAAGAAAAGCAAGGTGAATGGCTCTAATCCCTGCTTCTAGGGATTTACAGTCCAGTGGATGAATTAGCTATGTTTAGGCAGATGAGGTAAACCTACATCTTCCCCAAGGATGAGGTCCTAGGGCCATGCAGAAAGGGGGAGGTGGCCAGGGAAAATATCCTGAGGAAGAGAGGAGCCGCTTCAGTGAATTCCAGGGATGTCAGCAAATGTTCATATCCAAAGCAAGTTAGGGGGCTTCCCTGGTGGCACAGTGGTCAAGAATCCGCCTGCCAATGCAGGGGTCACGGGTTCGAGCCCTGGTCTGGGAAGATCCCACATCACGGAGCAACTAAGCCCATGTGCCACAACTACTGAGCCTGCGCTCTAGAGCCTGTGCGACACAACTACTGAAGCCCGCGCACCTAGATCCCGTGCTTCGCGATGAGAAGCCCACGCGCCACAACAAAGAGCAGCCCCCGCTCGCCGCAACTAGAGAAAGCCCGCATGCAACAACGAAGACCCAAGGCAGCCAAAAATAAATAAATAAATTTATAAAAACCAAACAAACAAATAAAGCACGTTAGGGAGTCACAGATTTAAACTACAAGTCACCACTCTCCCCATCCATATCAATTGTCAAGGCATCAGCTATCTAGTAGATTGTCTGAACTAAACCTTTACTTCATTTTCCTTCAGCTTTATTTCTGACACCTCCTGTTAATACCTACAAAAAGTGCACAGAGCCTAAAGGGTAAGTTAGTTCTCATCTCAGTTAGATAGCAAATTAGATATCTGCACAAATAATTATTAACCTCTTGCCTACCTCTTAAATGTTGGTGTTCCCTGGAGTTCTGATCCTAACCCTTTTCTCACCTCATTTGCACCTGTTGCTTCACTGGTAAGCAAGTTAGATCTCTCTTCTGAATGTGAGACCCATGTATAGATTAGATTATATGTGACATTTCCATATCCCATAGTTATGGCCTCCAAAACTTTAAAATTGTATATAAGTAAATATGTTGAGCATGCCCTTCAAAATGCACATTTATTTATAAACCATATAAATGTACTATGATCAGTCTGTATACTGGTAAAGCTTTTTTGTTTTTGGGTTTTTTTGGCTTAGTTCCTCGACCAGGGATTGAACCCATGCCCCCTGCATTGGGAGTATGGAGTCTTAACCACTGGACTGCCAGGGAAGTCCCGCTTTTTTGTTTTTAAGATAAAAATATTTTCTTCCCACGTCCCCATGGACCTCCTTATACATCAACTAGGGTATGAGTACTGTAATTTAGAGACATCTTCCATAGGCGTCTTAGTCAGTATAATATAAAATTAAGAGTTCAGGCTCTGGAATAGATTGCCCATGTTACTGTGAACAGGTAACCTTTTCTCTCTAAGCCTCAGTTTCCTTATCTGTAAAACAGGATAATAACTACCTACCTCATTGAGTATTGTTGTTTAATAAAGACTTTGTCTGGTCATGAGCCCCTTGAGTCATACCTGAATTTATGCTAATTAGGTCACTCATGGTGGGCTCCTAGGTACCTTCAGGATGTGGCTAGTCATGCCAGAAGACCAGCCATGTGATTAGACTTGCAGGGAGGGGAGTAGGACTGGAGATTGAGTTCAGTCATGTGGCCAATGATTCAGTCAATCATGCCTACATAATGAAGCCCCAGTAAAAACTCTGGACACTGAAGCTCAGTGGAGTTTCTTGGTTGGTAAACACACGGATGTGCTGGGAGGGTGACATGCACCAATTCCACAGGGCGAGATTTTGAGTTTGGGACCCTCCCAGACCTTACCCTATGTGTCTATTTGGTCCTGATTTGTATACTTTATAATGAAATTGTAATTGTGAGTACGGTGCTTCCCTAAGTACTGTAAGTTCTTCTAGTGAAATATCAAACCTGAGGGAGTCTTGGGAAACCTTGAATTTGTAGCCAGTTGGTCAGAAGTGCAGGTGGTCTGGGAAACCCCAATGGCAGTGTCTGAAAGAAGGGCGGTGTTTTTGGGAACCATGTCCTTAAACCTGGGACATCTGATGTGAGCTCCACGTGGTTGACATCAGTATTGAGTTGTCCTGCAATACACCAGGTGGTGTCCAAGTAGGTATTAAGATTAAATACCAAGTAGGTATTAAGATTAAATGAGATAATGATATATACAGCAGAGTGACATACATCATAAGCACTCATTATATGTTATTATTGTTTTATCCAATATGTACTCATCCTCTCACCAAACCTGTTCTTTCTTCTTCATTCTTTTTTTTTTTTTTTTTTTTTTTTTTTTGGCAGTACGCGGGCCTCTCACTGCTGCAGCCTCTCGCGCTGCGGAGCACAGGCTCCGGACGCGCAGGTTCAGCGGCCATGGCTCACGGGCCTAGCCGCTCCGCGGCATGTGAGAGCCTCCCGGACCGGGGCACGAACCCGTGTCGCCTGCATTGGCAGGCGGACTCCCAACCACTGCGCCACCAGGGAAGCCCCTTCTTCATTCTTTTTATGTGTGAAAGGCAAACCTTTCATCTGGTTGCCCAGATCAGAAACCTAGGAGTCATCCTTGATTCTTCCTTCCTTCCTTCCTTTTCCCAATCACTTAGTTGCTGAGTCCTCAGTATTTCTAGAATCCATCTCCTCTCTGTTGCCATTGCCATTGCCTTAATTCATATCCAATTCATCATCTAATTGGCTTCTGCCTTTTTTCTCCCCTCCTTTGCAAATCATCTCTAATCATTTTCCTTTTCCTCTTAACACTTTCTTCATGGTGATATAAATATGCATGGGAAATAGTTCATAAAACTTAAATGACCAGATTAACAGATAGTTGTAGAATGAACACCTGTAATTATGGGTCAAGAAGTAGAATATTACAGGCATCCTGGAAGCCTCCAGGTTTCCCTTTCTGATCATATTCCCCTCCCTTTTTCATAGGTAACCACTGTTTTGAATTTTATAATAGTTTTCCTTGCCTTTATAGTCTGACAGTCTGTTTAGTATCCCTAAACAAACAGTTTCATATTGCCTGTTTCTGATCTTTCTGTACAGCAGGCATCTTTCTTTTTTTTTTTTTTTGGCCAAGTGGCATGTGGGACCTTAGTTCCCCAACCAGGGATCGAACCCACGCCCCCTGGATTGGAGGTGTGGAGTCTTAACCACTGGACCGCCAGGGAAGTCTCCTAGCAGGCATCTTTTAGATGCTGTTCTGACTGTTACTCCCCTGTTTAAACCCTTCACTGGCTCACTTCATCTTTTTCCTCCTCAACTAGCAACCATATAAATCTATTGGGGGATTTGTTTTATATCAGTTTAACTAAGCTGTTACTGTGTTTTCCAGAATTCCCTTCCCTGCATAGTTCCAGGTTAGCTTGGCCATGAGAGACATTTTACTTGAGATTTGAAGGTGAAAGTTGAAGCAGGAGCTGCCAAATTCTTTTTGCACTTGGAAGGCTCGGTGCAGAGCACCAGGTGCTATTACAGCTTGTGTGTATTGTTGTTTATCTGCTGGCTCACCTCGCTGTTGATGGGCAGCAGTCAGGCCCACAAATCCTTCAGCTCCTTCTGGATCTCCTCCATTAGCTTTTCTGGCTCCTGGGCCAGGTGTGGATTAGCTCCATGAGAGAGGGTGCCAGCGTTTCCTAAAGGTCATGCCATGATCAAGGTTGGTGTCAGCAAGATTCTGACTCAAGTTTCCATCTGTCTTTGTGGGTTCCAGCTCACCCTTGCAGATTCTAGTTTAGTTTTCTTTCCCACTTGCTGCCTTGTTACCTTCAGGTGCCAGCATCAGAAATATAACCAACAACCTAACATGGACTGTTTAGCCAGCTCCCCAAATTGCTTAAGGTCATATCTCCATAATAAATCCCTTTTTATAATCACTACTAGTAGTTTTCCTTCTCTGATTGAACCTGACGGATCCAGAATTTGGTATTGGAAGCTTCCAGAGGAATATAACTCTGAGCATTGGTTCTCTGAATTGGTTCTGGGTTATCTGGAGTTGGTTCTCTGATCTGATTATATTTAAAGGTATTAATGGGCTTTTTTTTTTTTCCCCTCCAGTGGCAAAGAGTATGCTAGCAGTCCATGGCATGTGGTAGCAAAACATTAAAAAAATTATCACCTTGCAGATACCCTTAATCAGGTGCCTATAGAAAGCAAGGCTTTGGGTGATCAAGTATTTATTGTCATAGAACATTTAATGGAAATAAGGAGTATAATAAGGTTAGTAACTTGTAAGTGTGCTGGAGAACTTGGGAAAACTATATGATGGGCTCATGGCTTTAAATTCCTAGCTCAAGGTCTTGTGAGGGACCTGAAAGCTTTATGACTTTCTAAAAAGAAACTCTTAACTCCTGTAGCCTTGAGACTGGTATTTTTGAAAAATGTACACAGGGGCTAACCCTGTGAGTGACTAATCACAGCACAAATTAAATTCCCAAACTCATAACACCTCTTATGTTAAAGTTTAGGGCATTGGGGACTTCCCTGGTGGTCCAGTGGTTAAGACTCCACACTCCTAAAGCAGGGGGCAGGGGTTCGATCCCTTGTCAGGGAACTAGAGCCTGCATGCCGCAACTAAAAAAGACCCTGCACGCTGCAACTAAAAAAGACCCTGTATGTTGCAACAAAGATCCCTTGTGCTACAACCAAGACCTGGCGCAGCCAAATAAATAAATATTAAAGAAGAAAAAAAGTTTAGAGCACTGCTTTGGAAGGCATGGGACTCTGAAAATTGGGATGGGGACATATAAGCAGATTTCAGTGAAACTGGGTCCTTGAGCCCCTATATCTTACTGAGACTCCTTTGCCAGTAGAAACAGTCCTTCTCTCTGTCTGAGAATGACTGAAACTTGGACCAAAAAGTAGTCTCCACTAAATGAAGTTGAAATACCAGAACTTCCTTAGTATACTTCCATGGTATAGCAGTGATTCTTCTTTACTGGGGAAATTTTGTTCCCCAGGGAAATCTGGCAATGTCTGGAGACGTGTTTGGCTTTCACAGCGCGGGTGGGTACCATTGGCATCTAGTGGGTAGAAGCCAGGGATGCTGCTGAACATTCTGTAATGCACAGGACAGTCCTCTGCAACAAAGAATAATCCAGTCCAAAATGTCAATAGCGCTGAGATTGAGAAACTTTGCCATAAAGGAAGGTATCCAAAGGCTTAGGGAGATTGGAATGTTAGACTGGATTTATCCTGCTCACTCACCCCCTAAATATATCTCCTTCCTTCTGCAGAGCTGTGAGAAGTACATTTGTGAAGGGAGTCCTGGCCTCCTTGAAGAGGTCTATGGTAGTGATTTCCTATAAGCCAGAAATGACAGTAGGAATTTCTGGGCTCCCTGAATTCAGTAGGGATGATGGGATTGTGGGGTGGCAGGGGTCAAGCGGCAGCTTTTAATTGACAAAGACAAGGAAAGCATGATTACTGTAATGGGCAGCAAAGCCTAAGCAGTAATCAGAATAGTCTAAGCCACAAAGATCTTTGGCGTTGGCTAATTGATTATGTTGTACCTAGAGTTGAAAGTGGTGAGCAGCATGTAAGCAGAAAAGCTCTAGGTCTGGCGAACAAAAGTTTGACTTGAATCATCACAATAGAGAGCCATGGCCCCTCAACCAATTCCCAAATTTGAGTCAATTCATAGACCCAAAGTCCCTGGAATAAACGAGAGGTCAGATCTCCTTAAGGCAAGACCCTGTTTCACAGCCAAAAATGCAAATACTATAAATCCTCCTTCTAGTCTTCCCCAAAGGTACCTATGACTATTCAGCAGGGTGCCTGTGCAAGAGGAAGGGGAAATAATCACATTTGTGGGACATTGTTAAATATTGATTTTGAATTGATACTAATGCCTGGAGAATTAGTGTGTTCTACCAGTCGAACTAGGAGTTTATGGTCAGGTCAGTGGAGTTTTGCTGTGGGTCTATTTTACAGTTGGTCTGGTGGGTCCCTGAACCTACCTTATGTTATTTCCCCAGTTATGGAATGTGTAATTGGAATAGACATACTCAACAACTATCAGAACACATTGGTTGGTTCCCTGACCTGGGGAGTAAGGGCTATTATGGTAGGGGAAACCCA
>NW_006779087.1:2157505-2159451 GCF_000442215.2 Lipotes vexillifer | reverse complement strand
AGGGAAAGCCAAGTGTAAGCCATTGTTGGTTTTTTAAAAAATTAATTAATTAACTTATTTTTGGCTGCGTTGGGTTTTCATTGCTGTGTGCGGGCTTTTCTCTAGTTGCAGCGAGTGGGCTTCTCATTGTGGTGGCTTCTCTTGTTGCTGAGCACAGGCTCTAGGCGCGTGGGCTTCAGTAGTTGTGGCACGTGGGCTCAGTAGTTGTGGTATGTGGGCTCAGTAGGTACGGCACACGGGCTCAGTAGTTGTGGCACATGGGCTCAGTTGCTCTGCAGCATGTGAGATCTTCCCGGACCAGGGCTCAAACCCGTGTCCCCTGCATTGGCAGGCGATTCTTAACACTGTGCCATCACAGAAGTGCAGTGTAAGCCATTCTAAATGCTTCTATTACCAAAGCAATACTGCATTCCCAGAGGGATTGTAGAGACTAGTGTCATCATCAAGGACGTTAAAGATGCCAGGGTGGTGATTCTTACCATATCTCCATTCATTTTGCCTCTTTGGCCAGAAGACAGACGGATTTTGGAGAATGATAAAGGATTTCTATAAACTTTGCTATAGCAAATCAACACAATTTTTGCTATTTGTTTTGCAGCTATTAATCTGATTGATTGCTTTATTCTGTATACCTTTTAGTAAAGACCATCAGAAGCAGATTGCTTTCATCTGGCAGGGCCAGCAGTATACTTTCAGTGTTCAGTCTCACGGCTCTGTGAACTCTCCAGCCCTATGCCACAATCTAGTCTGCAGGACCTTGATCATCTCTCTATTCCACAGGACATCACATTAGTCCATTACATTGATTTGATCTATCAAGGGTAAATTGTTACTATATTGGTAGGGTAAGGAGGAGTGTGTCTGGAATGTATACCTTCTGGGGCCTTTCTTAGTAGTCGCATGTCATGTGATTAAAGAAGGTGGAAAATTATACCCAGTACAGGAAGGATCATTAATGACCCAGATCATTTCAGAATGTTTGGGTCAACACCCCAGTCAAATAACCATGAATAGCCAAGGTGCTTTTGGAAGGCAAAGGGTGGATGAAATGGCCAGTGGAAAAACATAGTTATAATATGAGCCATGATCATCCGACCAGTTGCAGAAACAAAGACTGTGATAGTTCTGAATATTTCTTCCTTTTTTTTTTTTTTTTTTTTTTTTTTTTTTTTTGCGGTATGCGGGCCTCTCACTGTTGTGGCCTCTCCTGTTGCGGAGCAACAGGCTCCAGATGCCCAGGCTCAGCGGCCATGGCTCACGGGCACAGCCGCTCCGTGGCATGTGGGATCTTCCCAGACTGGGGCACGAACCCGTGTCCCCTGCATCGGCAGGCGGACTCTCAACCACTGCGCCACCAGGGAAGCCCCCTTATTTTGATATGAATACGCTTGTGTATACAGTCACCAAGTTTTTTTCTATTTTCCATTTCCATTTACCTACCATCTAATATAAGAAGTGTTAATAGTAGTTAACTTTATATCTCAGGATTTAAGTCACAGGATATCAAAAGGGAATATGACTCAGCTCAAAGATGAATCAACATCACCCAAAGATGGACAAAGGGATTTTGTATCTTCTTTTGGGAGAGAGTTAGCATGTTTTTGGTTATACAAGGGATGGTTGATTTTGCCATTGTCTTTATTTGAAGGTAAGTGTATTAAAAGAGGTGTATATGGATGCCAGGTTGACAAGGGATAGACAGTGACGGATTTGTAATGTATCAACTTAGCTAAACTATAACTAGATTTTCCAGAATTCCTTTCCTTTCATTCCGTGAAAAATTGCACAAGAGACATTTTGCATGAGATTTAGAAGGTAGAAGTAAAGCAGCAACCAAATTCTTTTTACCTGGGAAGGCACTGTTGCAGCATATTTTTGCTTATCTGCTGGCCCACCTGGTTGGCATGGGGCAGCAATCAGGAGTGCAGCTACCATGGCTCCTGCTG
>NW_006779087.1:2114805-2157456 GCF_000442215.2 Lipotes vexillifer | reverse complement strand
CTGCTGAATTTCCTCTTTCACCTTCTCTGACTCCTTGGCCAGGTCCATGTTTAGCTCCAGGATGAGGGGCATCGGCTTTTTCTATGTCACTCCATCATCAAATTTGGAGGTTTAGAGATGGTGAGAAATCCGTAAGGATTCCAGACCATCCTGTGTGTTTCAGCTCGTCCTTGCAGGTTCCAGATTCTTCTTGCTTCTCTCACTTTTCATCTACCTTTTCTAACTGCTTGCTCTGCCCACTTCAGGTCCCAGATCCTGATACATAAGAAAGAGCCTCACAATTACATAAGTCCAAATACCTAAAATAAATCTCTTACTATATGTTACTACTCCTAGTTCTGCAGTCTCATCAAACACTGATTGATTCACCTACCATATACCAAACTGTGTCGAGTTCCACTAACATGCCATGCTTCTGTGCCTTTGTTTTTTTCCCTCTGCCTAGAATCCTGACCTCCTTCTCTGCTTAGTTAATTCCTCTACATTCTTGGCTCATCACATGGTTTGCATCCTTAGAGACCCTCCCTGGACTCTCAGCCCTAGTTAAATGCCTCTCCTTTGTGCTTGTGCCTCCATAGCAACCTGTGTTAATCTTACTGTAGTACCTCTGACTTTATATTGTCTTCTCCTGCTCTTGATCTCTCTCCCTAAGGAGATTAAACTAGCTGAGGGTAGAGAGTTAGTTTCACTGCTGTATCTCTGGACCAGCACAGTGCCTTGCACATAGCTCATGCTCATAAGTGTTTTCTGAATGATGAAAATGAGGGCTGTTACTTCATAGTAAAGTTTCTTGTTGTATTTTGTTCAAGACTCACATATCACAGCTCATAGTAAAAAGCTAATTACCATATAACTCCCTATAGGCAAGCCCCACACCCAGCCTCCCATAATCCTAGACCTACTCAGGCTGATTCTACTTTGCACAGCATGAAGGGGAGCTAAGAACATTGTGACTTGTTCTTATTAATGTAGACAAAAATTTTAGGTAATTTAGGTCCCAAGGTAGACTCCTTGTTAGTACTAAATGATTTAGCTGTTGATATAACCTGAATCAACCAGATAATTTTACACCCACTCTTTGGATTTGACTGTGTAAATATTGCTTAATTTATAGACTAATAAAAAATTACCTATTGCTCAGGCTTGGAATAGCTGAGTTATACAGGGTATAAACTATTCACTGCTCCTTTCACTATAGAGGATAACAGAAACTATAACCTAGTTCTCCACTGGGTTTTTCTTTTCTTAGATTGAAGTATAATTCACATACAATTTATGTTGTACAACATAATGATTCTATATTTGTATGTATTGTGAAATGTTCACAATAAGCCTAGTTAACATCTATTACCATATATACAGAATTTTCTTCTTGTGATGAGAACTTTTAAGATCTACCCTCGTAGCAACTTTCAAATATGCAATACAGTATTATTGACTGTAGTCACCATGCTGTACATTACATCCCCATGACCCGTTTATTTTATAACTAGAAGTCTGTACCTTTTGCCTACTGAGTTTTTTTTTTTTTTCAGTGCTTAAAATACCAAGAGATTAAGCCTATAACTGGGCAGCAACCTCAACCAAGTGAAGATCACTGTCTTTCTTACCCTTCCTCCTCCATTACATCATCTTGACCCAATATTCATGAATGAATAAATAAAAATACTAATATGAATGGATGAATAAATCAAAATACTCTCAAAGACAGCTGAACACAAGATACAAATTAAGCAGGTTACCTAGAGTCACAGCTCTTACAACAAATCCTTGGGCAGCAACTCTCATGTGAATAAGATGAATGGACATTTTCTGATCTCTTCTGTATTTTAACTTGTAAAGACCATAGGACCCCACAGTCATAAAGCCTGCTATCCCTGTAAATTAAAAAAGTAGGGATTATAGAAATAGCAGGCTAAAATTCCCAAGAGCTTAGAGAATTGAATAAAAGACGGTGCAAGGGATCAGTACCTGGAAGATAAGCAGGCAAGATACCAAAGGACACTTCACTCATGGAGTCAATATTTGCAGTTTTGACTCTTCCCAGAAAAACCTGAATTTTATACTATAGTAACTTGTCTAGTAATTTCTAATTTTCCTGAGGCATGGCTTCAAATTTATAGGCTGCAACCCTTTTATTTGGGGCAAGTCACTTAACCAGTGAGTGAACCAACCAAAATCTCAGCATTCATTAGCTTTTGGGTGTTTGGCTTTATTCCTCTCTACTTGTTATTAAATAAGGAGTAAATCTAGTAAAGTGAAAGAAACTTTACTCTTCTGTGAAAATGAGATATTAAATTTTAATGAGAGGTAAAAAGGTCTGAATATTTGCATGAGAAGTATGTGACTCTGGGAAGAACTGTGATTCTAGAAAATTCCAGAAGCCCATACAAATATTTCTGTATTCACTACATATGTCAAGGGGTGAATATAGTGCTGGGACAACCAAGATTCTGTGTAATTCACTCTAAAACAGAAAACTGAATAGGAATCAACTGAATAGGAAAAATTCTAGAAAGCAATTTGAAACACTGTGAGTACTTAACCCATGACAAATCAAGATAACCAAATAACAGATAAGGGAAAAACTATTTGAACTAACTTGGATTTGTATCTTACACCAGACCCTACAAAAAAAGTCTGGATGGGTTAGAATTAAATATGAAAATAAAAATATCAACAAAATCTAGAAGAAAATAGAACAGCATATTTATAACATCTAAAAGGGGGTAAGGTAGACTTAAAAAAAGTGACAAGGACAAAAATGCTATATTGTGACATAAGAGTAAAGGAGACTTTTGCATAATAAAAGTGTGGCTCTATTTTGGGGGATCTCTCTTCTATCCTATTGATTTATGCATCTATCCCTTCATCAATACCACACTGTCTTGATTACTCTATCTATATATTAAGTCTTAGTATCTGGTAGGAGTGATTCCTTCCACTTAATACTTTTTAAAAAATTATTATTAAAGGTATCCATCCTTGAGATCAACTGCCTTTTTAAAAAAAATTTTATTAATTAATTTATTTTTGGCTGCGTTGGGTCTTCGTTTCTGTGTGCGGACTTTCTCTAGTTGTGGTGAGTGGGGGCTACTCTTCGTTGCAGTGTACGGGCTTCTCATTGCGGTGACTTCTCGTTGTGGAGCACGGGCTCTAGGCGCCTGGGCTTCAGTAGTCGTGGCACGCCATCTCAGTAGTTGTGGCTCGTGGGCTCCAGAGCGCAGGCTCAGTAGTTGTGGCGCACGAACTTAGTTGCTCCACGGCATGTGGGATCTTCCCGGACCAGGGCTCGAACCTGTGTCCCCTGCATTGGCAGGCGGATTCTTAACCACTGCACCACCAGCGAAGCCCTACTTAATACTTTTTCTTAAAAGAGGTAGTTTTAGCCATTCTAGAACTTTTGCCTTTATATAAATTTTAGAATAAGCTTGTTTCTGTCTACAAAAAAACATTGCTGGGATTTTGATAGGAATTACAGTAAACCCATAGAAGAGTTTGGGGAGAACTGACATCTTTATTGAGTCTTACAATCCATGAACACACTAGTCTCTACATTTATTTAGTTCTTCTTTGATTTCTTTCATTAGCATTTTGTATTTTTTCAGCATACAGATTCTGTACATGTTTTGTTAAGCTTATACCTAATCATTTCATTTCTTCAGTGATTGTAAATGGTCTTATGTCTTTAATTTCAGTTTCCATATGTTTGTTGTTAGTATATAGAAATGCAATAGATGTTTATGGACGATAGCAAGTTTTTTTTTTTTTTTTTAAATATTTATTTATTCTTTGTTCTCTCTAGTTATGGTGCGCGGGCTCTAGTTGCCTCGCGGCATGTGGGCTCTTAGTTCCCTGACCAGGGATTGAACCTGCGTCCCCTGCATTGGAAGGCAGATTCTTAACCACTGGACCACCAGGGAAGTCCCAATAGCAAGTTTTGATTAACTATTGGCGCATGTTTGTCTCTGTGGGTGGGTGAGGATATATATATTCTCTCAGAGTGTATTTAATAAGTGGAAATAAGAATCAGAGTAAATAGTCACATTTTGTAGGCTATATTTTGTAGGCTGATTAGTAATAAGTGAAATTGAAATAAAATGACAAACATAAAAACAGCAAAAAACAAATAACAGTTAAAACGACAATGGCAGGTACATTGAGAAACAGGTACAATGCTGAAAGCTCTGTAAGTTTAGCCAAATCTTTCTGGAAAGAGCTCTGGAAACATATAATAAGTGACATTAAACTGAACATGCTTCCTGCCCTGGAAATTCTACTTTGGGGACATAGTCCAAGGAAGTAAGCAAAAGAAATGTCAAGAAGTTGACACAAAGATGTTTATGGCTACATTATGTATGAGGAAAAACTAAACCCAAATGGCCCAAACAGAGGGAAAACTACCATAGCTATAAAAAAATTACAAGTATAGGAAGTACTAATATACAGAAATGTACTGTGAAATGTTATGTGAAAGAAGCAAAAACAAATAATCTATCAACACAGAGTTTAAATACATATAATGTACACACAGACCTTAGCAGTATTCATAAGATTTTAAACAATATGAATAAATTATAATGACAGAAGTTAAGACAGCAAATTAAAATGTTCTGTAAATTATTGACAGATACTCTGTCCTGCAGCAGAAAATACTTAGGAGATATTCTTAAGAAAACAATAGTTAACAAACTATTCAATAATATATATACAAATTTTATCAGATATTTTTCTAGCAAAAACTTGGCTCTCTTCCCTTATCAAATCAATACTCTGTTCTAACTGAAATTTGTTTCTTTTAGAGATTAAAGTCAGCACCTTTACTGTTTTCCATATGATGTCTCTGTAGTTTGAATATAACTGAATTTAGCTGGGAACACTTTTATCTTTCTACTTTAATCACGCTAAATGTCTCTGGAAAAACAATTTAATTTACAACAGGCACAGTGATTAATCTCTGTTCATTACAGTGATCTGTTCAAGTGGCACTGAGTTCTTGAATTGTTTTGTTAGTTAAAAATGCTAAAGAAGAGGAATAGATTACTACAAAATTATTTGCCTCCATTTCTTGTGCTATTACAAGCCTTAATCAAATTAAGTGGAACTTTCAAACACAGAATATTACTATAAAGTAACATTTTGATTCTTTTTGATATGTGAATAATGACACATAAAGTTGCTAGATTTGTAGTGGCATTTAATGGAAACATATGACTTATACCACTTTAGAGGCTTTTGTGGAATTAATCACAAAGTTATGTACATCTGATTTGTATATATATTTTTCAAAAAATTTTATTGAAGTGTATTTGTTTTACAATGTTGTGTTAATTTCTGGTGTACAGCAAAGTGATTCAGTTATAATATATATATACTCTTTTTCATATTCTTTTCCATTATGGTTTACAACAGGATATTGAGTATAGTTCCCTGTATGTACATCTGATTTAAATAAGTTATTTTAATAGTTTCCAGACAAAGAAAGCACAAGGAAAGAGGCATGGCTGAAGTATTAAATAATAATGCCTAGGGCAGCTAAAGCATCCGAAAGAGAAAGAAGAGAAAGCTTAGATTTTAAAACATAATATTGGTGCTTAGATTTTGTGGGTTTTTTTTAAAGTCCACATACATATAGTATTTTTTTAAAATGTAAACGTATCAAATATGTGTTGGGAAAGGATAAAGAGGCTAAGACTCCAGGTATAATTAGAATAATACTTTTTTTTTTTTTTTTTTTTGCGGTACGCGGGCCTCTCACTGTTGTGGCCTCTCCTGTTGCGGAGCACAGGCTCCGGACGCGCAGGCTCAGCAGCCATGGCTCAGGGGCCCAGCTGCTCTGCGGCATGTGGGATCTTCCCGGACCGGGACCGGGGCACGAAACCGTGTCCCCTGCATCAGCAGGCGGACTCTCAACCACTGCGCCACCAGGGAAGCCCAGAATAATACTTTTTTAACCTAGAGTTTACTTAACCATCAACCGCAGCATCTGGAACACATCAGGAAGCCAGCAACAAGCCACAGAGCATGAAGACCACAAAGTTCATGCTCTCAAGTGTACAGGTAGGCCCAGGCTTTCATTCAGAGCTTCTTTACTCTGAATTGACTCATGGTTCTTTTAAGCGTGGGTATCTAGCTTCTGACACCACAGAACATTAGAAGCAGAAGTTTCTGATGGTACCCAACAGTAATGGAAGAAACAGAAAAGTCTATAAGCATCGACACAAGAACTTAAAGTTTGGAGTTGAGGGCTTCCCTGGTGGCGCAGTGGTTGAGAGTCTGCCTGCCAATGCAGGGGACACGGTTTCGTGCCCCGGTCTGGGAAGATCCCACATGCCGCGGAGCGGCTGAGCCCGTGAGCCGTGGCCACTGAGCCTGCGCGTCCGGAGCCTGTGCTCCGCAACGGGAGAGGCCACAACAGTGAGAGGCCTGCGTACCACAAAAAAAAAAAAAAGAAAAGAAAAGAAAAAGTAAAGTTTGGAGTTGATTAGAGAACAAAGAGACTCAACTCATGACAGGGTTACACCTTGAAAAACCCATCGTAAGTTGAAAATACTGTAAGTCAAAAATTCATTTAATACACCTCACCTATTGAACATCATAGCTTAGCCTAGCCTACTTTAAACGTGATTGGAATACTTACATTAGCCTGTAGTTAGGCAAAATCATCTAACACAAAGCCTATTTTATAATACAGTGTTGAATATCTCATGTAATTTATTGAATATTGTACTGAAAGTGAAAAATAGGATTGTTGGGTACAGAGTGGTTGTAAGTGTATTGGTTGTTTACCTTCATGATTGCGAGGCTGACTGGGAGCTGCCACTGCCCAGCATCATAAGAGAGTATCATACTACATATTGCTAGGCCAGGAAAAGATCAAAGTTCAAAGTATGGTTTCTATTGAATGCGAATTGCTTTCTTATCATCTTAAAGTCAAAAAGTCGTAAGTTGAGGACCGTCTATATACATCTCAATAGTCTCTAATAGGCTCTGTATAATACTAAACTGATACTGCTGCTGCTGATTCTGAGTCATTACAGAAAAGTTACAGTCCATTCAATCAATCCTATTTAGATTGGCTGGGAACTAGTAATTTTCAATAGACTGCTAATGAAAATGGATTAAACAGAATAAAAAATTGATGCTTCATAATAATAAGAGTTAATATTTACTGAGGATTTGCCATACACTAGAAACTGTGTTGAAAGTGTAACTCATTCATGCATAGAAGGGGTTAGCTCCAATTATCTGAAAACATTTAATTATATAAACTATTTCAATACTCAAAGATACTGGGTAAGGCATTACTGTTTTATTAGAAACAGCTTTACAGTATCCAGTCAAGGCTTGTACTTACCTACAGGGACAAAGGGGGAATCTCTAGACTTCCTGATCAGTCGGGATAACTGGCCTTCGTCCTCATCTGCTGACCACTGGTTATCTGAAGACATTTTTCTCTCTAGTAACAGTAGGGGATAATCAAAAAGAATCTGTTTCCGTCTCCCAATATACTCTTGATGATGTGTTCTTCTGTCTTCATTTGCTTGACATGCTTGTCTTCTCAACTGAAATAAACAGTTATCTTTCCTTCACCCTTTGCATTGTGGAGTCCTTTCATTTTGTTTAGGGGTGGAGGAAAGAAAAATATACAAAGAGAGGTAAGTGATAATCAGATTCCATGAATACAGAGTAAAAACACAGATCATAAGTGTGTTATTCAGTCCCCTTTCACTGCTTGGCATTTGAAATCATTGGGAACCTCAGAACTTCCGCAAACAGTAAGAACACAGAGTTTCTTTCACAAAATATAGTTTTAAAGAATGATGGCAGTGCCGACATAGGCAAAAATACCTCCAGATTTACAGGTGATGGGAGAATGATCACTCCAGTTCTGCAGAATGTGTAGGGCATTATAAAGCACCTACCATGTACCAGATGCTATGCTAGACAATGGAAATAATCTTCCTTGTCTGCACAGGATGAATGAGGAAACTAGCAAGAGCAACTATAATCACAATCAACACGGTCTGGCAGTACCTCAGTTTGTTATCCGTGCGACCCTCTATTTTCAACCCTCAAAATTCAAATATGGAGGCTTCATTCTGCAAATCAGCTTTCATCAGAAAATGTAACCCGATAAATGGAAGCAGCACAGTACCTTTGGCGTGTACTCCACCACCTGCAGCCTGTTTCCTGGTGTTCGTTCAGCTGGAAGCCATAGATCAGAACAGGCCTTGTTGTTAGGCCAGGACACGTTTACGTGCAATTTCCAGCTAATTGATAATGGGAAAGCCCAGAACCCTCCCCTCACCAAGGGGGAGTGGCCGGCTGGTATTGGCCATAGCCCAGGCTGGAAACACTGGTAGTGGCACCTGGACCACAAACAAGAGGCTTTCCAAGATAATATTCAAGGAAACATTAGGCTTTTGAAGAAGATGCCTTTCCTTCTGCCTTCACAAGGACGCTCCCACCTTCCCTCTGTGGCTTTGAATCCCGCTACCCAACTCCTGGGCCCGAAATTGAAGGGAAAGTTGGTGTAGGGTTACAACACTGGGTTTGTAGGTGGGAGTGGGGGTTAGCCTTATGAGGCCAAGATGCTTGTGGTTTTTTAGTGCGCTTGCCAGAGGGGCGCCCACTGTGGCCGGGATCCGGGACTGAGACGCCGCGACCTGCACCAGCTGGCCTGACCACCAGACCGTCGCACCTGGCTGCTTCACGGGAGCCTAGAGCTGCACGCGCGCCCTGCAGGGAAGGACGTGATGTCACTGCGTCCCCGGCCAATCCGAGGGCAGGGCGGGCCGGCACGGGAAGACGCCGAGCGAGCTGCTGCCCTGCGCCTGCGCGCGGAGATTGAGGCTGATCTGGCTTTCCGGGCGGGTGGTGGTGGATGACCTCTTCGCTGCTGTTGTGAAGGTGCACCCTTGGGCCCCTTGAGGCCTCGGAGAAGTTCGGACTCACCGCCTCCGTCCGACTGCAGCCACAGAGACCTCAGGATGAGGGCAGAGGACCAGGTAGTGTTCATGCTTTTTCCTTGTAACTTTTAATTTTTAAATAATTTTAGATTTACAGAAAAGTTCCCAGAACAGTACCCCAAAAATGTGTATCTGACACTTAGATACCCCTTTGTTAACACTGCGCCACATTTGCTTTATCATTTCTCTCTAGATATGATTTCTTCCTTCCTTCCTTCCTTTATATGAACCACCTGAGAGAAAGCTGCACCCTGATAGGCCTATACCCCTATATACGTGGTGTGCACTTGGGGAATTCTCTTACATAACCATAGTACGATGAGCAAAATCAGGAAATTAACATTGCTATAATACTATAATCTAAAGATTTTATTCATAGTTCACCAGTGGTCCCAATAATCCTTAATAGCAAAAAAAAATTTTTTTTTCAGGTCTAGGATCCAATCAAGATTACATATTGCATTTGGTTGTCAAGTCTCTTTAGTGTCCTTTAATCTGGAACATTTCCTTAGTCGGTGTATTACTCAAGGTTCTCCAGAGAAACAGAACTGATAGGATATATATATATATATATATATATATATATATACCTACATACATATATGTATATATGTATACCTGATCGAAGATATGCATATATACATATGTATGAGGAGATTTATTGCAGGAATTGGTTCACGTGGTAATGGGGACAGAGAAGTCCCAGGATCTGCCACCTGCAAGCTGGCAATGGTCTAAGTCCCTGTCCAAGTCCAAAGGCCCGAGAAGTAGGAGCACTGATGTCTGGGGGCTGGAGAAGGTAAATGTCCCAGCAGCTCAGGCAGAGAGCAAATTCACCCTTACTCTGCCTTTTTTGTTTTACTCAGGCCCTCCATGGGTTGGATGGTGCCAACCCGCATCAGCGAGGGTGATCTTTATTCAGCCTATCAATTCAAATGCTAATCTTCTGAAAATACCCTCACAAACCCATCCAGAAAAAATGTTTTACCAGCTTTTTTGGCATCCCTTAGCCCAGCTAAGTTGTAGCATAAAATTAACCATCACAGTTGTCTTTTGTCTTTCATGACCTGATGTTTTGCCAATGCAGGCCAGTTATTTTGTAGGGTGTCTCTAAATTTAAGTTTTATCTGATGCTTTCTCATCATTAGATTGAGGCTATGCATTTTTGGCAGAATATCACAGAAGTGATGTTGCGTCTTCTTGGCTTGTAATATCAGGAGGCACATAAAGTCAGCTTGTGTGGTGATAGTAACTTTTATTCGATATTCTGCTGATAGATGTCTAACAACTGGATCTGCAGGGGAAAAAAACCCTTGTTTGTAATATTTGCCGATTTCCATGGTATAAATACTCCCACCATGGTCGATTTCAAGCTACTGTCCTATAGTCACTGCACACAAAATTGGGAAGAGATGTGACTCTTCTGAGTTGGTGTGAAGTTGGCTCTAGCACACCACTGCTTTGATCACTTGGTTTAAAGTGGTGTCTGCCTGTTTCCCCACTGTAACGTTACTATTTTTTCCCTTTATAATTAATAAGTATTTTGTGAGGAGATACTTTTTTTTTTTTGCGATACGCGGGCCTCTCACTGCTGTGGCCTCTCCCGCCACGGAGCACAGGCTCTGGACGCACAGGCCCAGCGGCCATGGCTCATGGGCCCAGGCGCTCCGCGGCATGTGGGATCCTCCCGGACCGGGGCACAAACCCACATCCCCTGCATCGGCAGGCGGACTCCCAACCACTGCGCCACCAGGGAAGCCCGAGATACTTTAATATTATATAAATATGCTGTTATTTATCAGATTTTTACCCATTAATTTCAGCACACAGTGATGATCCTTGCCTGGATCAATTAATATTATGTTTGCCAAATGGTAATTTCCGAAATCCATCATTTCTTTTATATTTTTCAGTTGGTATTCTACTATAAGAAATCGCTTTCCCTCCTTCCCTGTTTAATTATTCATTTATTTATATCAGTTTGGACTCCTGAATTTCCATTTTATTCAGTAGCTTATAATTCATACCATAATTAATTTATTTTGATGGCCAAATTGTCCTAGATTTGGCTAGTGGGAGCCCCTTCAAGCTGGCTCTCCTATGTCCTATTGACATGACACTATCATTCTTCAAACACTTCTTTAAATACTGGTGTAGCAAGTTGTTCCAGGCTGAACATGTAATTTTTCTCCCCTAGCCCTGAAATCAGCCATTTCTTCAAGGAGTCCTGATTCATTTTAGTGGAGAATGATACTTAGAAACCAAGTTTTGGGAACTAGAGGTTCTCATTGTTACTGGAGTGTCATTACTTCTAGGTCCTCTTAGCAGAGTTAGGATTTATATGTCTCTATGTTTTTATTCCTATAAAGCTTTATCAAAACCATGAATTCATAGTAATATCTTCAGTTTCAGTCCAATTCCACAGTGTTCATTCCAGTCTTCCCCTTTTCATATTTGTGATTTCTTCTTCTGACTGTGAGAGACCTGACTCCCACTATCCTCAGTATATTCATCTGCTTTATTCTAGACAAAAAAAGTAGTTTCAGAATTTCTAACCCATACCTCTGTGAAAAACAAGCCTATGAAATATTTTTTATAGTTCTTTTTGTCAAAGGAATACAGTCAAAATACTGTCTTCAAAAATCACTTGGATTGAAAACATATGTCTACACAAAAACTTGTTCACAAATGTTCATAGCATCTTTATTCACAATAGCCAACAAGTGGAAACAACCCAAACATCCATCATTTGATGAATGGAGAAATAAAATGTGATATATGCATCAATGGAATATTATTTGGCCATAAAAAGAAATGAAATACTGATACATGCTACATCATAGATAAACCTCAAAAACATGCTAAATGAAATAAGCCTGTCATGAAAGACCACATATTGTGTGATTCCATTTATGTGAGATGTCCAGAATAGGCAAATCTTTAGAGACAGAAGGTGGTTGCCTAGGGCTGCGAGACAGTGGGGCTGGGGAAATAGGGAGTGACTGTTAATGGGTACAAAGTCTTTTTAGGGGGTGATGAAAAGTGCTTTAAAAATAGATTTTGATGGTGATCACACAACTCTGAATATACTGAAAACCACTGAATTGTATACTGTAGGTAAATGTTATGATATATGAACTATATCTCAAAACTGTTGTTAAAAATAAGTCACTTGGAAAGAAAAGCTACTTGGATTGATTTTTTCCTCCTCCATCAATGTGGTTAGCATTCATTTGAAATACATTTCGGCGTTTTTTTATTTTTCCATTTTAGAGGACCCCCCATTTTTCATTTTATTTTATGTAAGACATTCTTTTACCTGTTTTATATAAAACATAAACATGATTCCAAAAATCATAACTATACAAAGGGTGGGCTTCCCTGGTGGTGCAGTGGTTGAGAGTCCGCCTGCCTATGCAGGGGACACGGGTTTGTGCCCCGGTCCGGGAAGATCCCACATGCCGCAGAGCGGCTGCGCCCGTGAGCCATGGCCACTGAGCCTGCGCGTCCGGAGCCTGTGCTCCGCAACAGGAGAGGCCACAACAGTGAGAGGCCCGCGGTACCGCAAAAAAAAAAAAACACCAAAAAACTATACAAAGGGTATGTTAAAAACTGTGTCACTCCTCTCTCCCTTTTATTTGTACTCTCTTCCCACCCACCCACTATAGACAACCAATCTCATTAGTTTCTAGCTTATTTTTTATTTATTTATTTTTTTGTGTTACGGGGGCCTCTCACGGTTGTGGCCTCTCCCGGTGCGGAGCATAGGCTCCAGACGCGCAGGCTCAGTGGCCATGGCTCACGGGCCCAGCCGCTCCGCGCATGTGGGATCTTCCCGGACCGGGGCACGAACCCGTGTCCCCTGCATCAGCAGGCGGACTCTCAACCACTGCGCGACCAGGGAAGCCCTAGCTTATTTTTCATGAATTTCTTTTTGCAAAAATAAACAGACACATATGTATTTTCTGCTCTACTCTTCTTTTTTACAGAGAAGGCACCACACTGTAGTTGTACCTAATATAGCTTTTGCTAACTTAGTAATATATCCCTGAAACTGCACGTTATCACTTCGTATCACCTCTTCAGTCTGCTCTACAGCTGCATAGTACTCCACTGTGCAAACATGCCATAGTACTTATTTAAGCACTCATATGTTATGGGCACCCAGCTTGGAAACATTACACACAACACTACAATTAATGACCTCGTGCATCTGTATTTCCATACTGTTGGAAGTGTATGTTCAAGGTAAATTCCTAGAAGTGGAATTGCTGAGTCAAATGGTAAATGCAGGTATAGTTTTGTTAGATATTGCCAAATTCCACAAGAGGTGTATGAGTTTGAATTCCTATCAGCAATATTTAGAAGTGTTTGTTTCTCCACAGTCTGCCCAGAAGAATGTGCTATCAGGCTTTTGAAGTCTTTGCTAATCTGATATGTGAGAAATGATATCTCACAGTAGTTTTTTGTTTTGTTTTTTTGTGTTTTTTTTTGCGGTACGTGGGCCTCTCACTGTTGTGGCCTCTCCCGTTGCGGAGCACAGGCTCCGGATGTGCAGGCTCAGCAGCCATGGCTCACGGGCCCAGCCGCTCCGCAGCATGTGAGATCCTCCCAGACCGGGGCATGAACCCATATCCCCTGCATCGGCAGGCGGTTTCTCAACCGCTGCACCACCAGGGAAGCCCTCACAGTAGTTTTATTTAGCATTTCTTGTATTGTGAGTGAAATAGAACATATTTTTCATACTTTTAGGGCCATTTTTGCATAGTTTAAAAATATTTGTTAGGCTTCATAATTTTAAGGTTGTGAAGAGTTTGGGGAAGGTTGGAAGATATCTCCGGAACTCATCAAAGGATTCTGAGTCAAGACATCATATGGGAAGGCTCCAGAAATAAAAATTATGGTTTTAGCATGGGGAGATTTGTTAGAGACAAATATGAACTATACGAAACAATGCAGCCTGATTTTCTTTTTGAAACCTAGAGTGTACCAACAGCATTCTGTCCCTTTGTATCTCTCCTTCAGTTCTTCCCACAACTATTCTGCCATTCCACACTTCTCACCTTGGCTCCATGTTAGACCAGTTTGTTGCCTCACTGAAGGTCCCATTATCATTTACACATTTGCCTTTTCCTTCTTTTCTAGTCAACTGATATGGTAGGCAGAGTCATGCCTCCTTTCCTCCACTCCCAGAGATGTCCAATCCTAATCCCCAGAACTTGCTGAATGTGTTATGTTACATGGCAAGGGGAAATTAAGGTTGCACATGGAATTAAGGTGGCTAACCAGCTGAACTATAGGTGGGAGATTGTCCTGGATTATTGGGGTAGGGCCAGTGTAATCACAAAGGCCCTTATAAGTGAAAGTGGGAGGCAGGAGAGTCAGGTCAGATTCAGAGAGAGATTTGAAGATGGAGGAAGGGACCCTGTACCAAGGAATCAGGGTGGCCTCTAGAAGCTGGAAAAGGCAAGGAAACTCTCCCTCGGGCCTTCAGAAGAAACAAGCCTACTGACACCTTGATTTTAGCCAAGTGAGACCCATTTTGGGTTAATAAATTTGTGTTGTTATAAACCATTAAATTTGTGATAACTTGTTACAGAAGCAATAGGAAACCAATATGGCGGGCACGTGCCCAGCATTCCCCTACACAGCCAGTCTGCTCAGAGGAAAGGAAAGGGTGGAGATTTAGAACTGGGGATAATGGCTCGGTTGAACTCCCACAGAGAGAAGTCTGTAGGAATGAAGAGGGCTAAAGATGGAATCTTGGGGAAGTAGGAGTCACCAAAGGAGGTTGAGAGGGAGCATCCAGAGAGGGTTGAGAAGATTCATGAGAACAAGGTGTGCAAAAGCCACAGAGGAGGAATATGGTACCAAGAAAGAAGACCAGAATCAGATATTACACAGCTCATACAAAAGATGAAGCCTTTATATTTGAAAAGCAGGAAATCAGTGGTGACTTTGTGGAGAACAGTTTCAGATGAGGGTAGAAACCCAACTGTAATGGATTTAGGAATGAGTGGGAAGTGAAAAAATGAACTTGACATTTTAAAGAGATTTGACAGTGAAAGGAGAAAAAGAAGGTAGTAATTTCAAGGGAAAGCAAAGCTAAGTTTGTTTTTTTTTTCTGCGGTACGCGGGCCTCTCACTGTTGTGGCCTCTCCTGTTGCGGAGCACAGGCTCCGGATGCACAGGCTCAGTGGCCATGGCTCACGGGCCCAGCTGCTCCGCGGCAGGTGGGAATCTTCCCAGACCAGGGCACGAACCCGCGTCCCCTGCATCGGCAGGTGGACCCTCAACCACCGCGCCACCAGGGAAGCCCAAAGCTAAGTTTTTTTGTGTGTTATTTTGTTTTGTTTTTACTGGAAGAAGGTGTAGTGGATTTTAGGATATTTGAAGACAGGGGAAGGAATTCCTGGAGAGGGGAGAAGTGAAGATGCAGAAGTGGTGTGACTTGGTAGAAGAAAAACCTGAAAGAGATGAACCAAGAGACCAGGATGGTGATCCAGCAATTCCATTCCTGGATCTTTATCCTAAGAAAACAAAAACACTAATCTGAAAAGATACATGCACCCTGTAATCATTGCAGCGTTATTTACAAGAGCTAGGATACAGAAGCAACCTAAATGCCCATCAATAGATGAATGGATAAAGAAGATGTGGTGTGTGTGTATATATATATATATATATGATGGAATATTACTCAGCCATAAAAAAGAATGAAATTCTGCCATTTACAATAGCATGGATGGACCTAGAGGGTATTCTGCTAAGTGAAATAAGTCAGACAGAAAAAGACAAATACTGTGTGATTTCACATATATGTGGAATCTAAAAAACAAAACAAATGAACAAACATAAGAAAACAGAAACAGAGTCACAGATACAGAGACCAACCAGGTGGCCAGAGGGGAGAGGGGCAGGGGGATGAGTGAAAAAGGTGAGGGAAATTAAGAGGTACAAACTTACAGTTAGAAAATAAGTGAGTCACAGGGATGAAATATATAGTGTGGGAAATGTAGTCAGTAATAATAGAATTTCTTTGTGTGGTGACAGATGGTAAGTGGACTTAACATATGATCATTTTATAATATATAGAAATATCAAATCACTGTGTTGTACACCAGAAACTAACATAGTATTGTAGATAAATTATACTTCAAAAACAAACAGACTCGTAGAAAAAGAAATCAGATTTGTGGTTACCAGAGGCAGGGGCTGGGAGGAGGGGGAATTGGATGAAGGCAATCAAAAGGTAGAAACTTTCAGTTATATGACAAATAAGGGCCAGGGATGTAATGTACAACATGATTAAAATAATGCTGCCCTATATTATGCATGAAAGCTGTTAAGAGAAGTAAGTCCTAGGGCTTCCCTGGTGGCACAGTGGTTAAGAATCCGCCTCCCAATGCAGGGGACACAGGTTCGAGCCCTGATCTGGGAAGATCCCACATGCCATGGAACAACTAAGCCCATGCGCCACAACTACTGAGGCTGTGCTCTACAGCCCGCGAGCCACAACTACTGAGCCCTCACACAACAACTACTGAAGCCCGCGCGCCTAGAACCCATGCTCTGCAACAAGAGAAGCTACTGCAATGAGAAGCCTGTGCACCACAACGAAGAGTAGCCCCTGCTCGCCACAGCTAGAGAAAGCCCGTACATAGCAATGAAGACCCAACACAGCCCAAAATAAATAATAATAAATAGGGCTTCTCTGGTGGCGCAGTGGTTGAGAGTCCGCCTGCCAATGCAGGGGACACAGGTTCGTGCCCCGGTCCGGGAAGATCCCACATGCCGCGGAGCGGCTGGGCCCGTGAGCCATGGCCGCTGAGCCTGCGCGTCCGGAGCCTGTGCTCCGCAACGGGAGAGGCCACGGCAGTGAGAGGCCCACATACCACAAAAAAAATAATAATAAAATAAAATAAAATAAATATTTTAAAAATTGTATAAAAAAAGAGAGTAAATCCTGAGAGTTCTCATCATAGGAAAAAAGTGTTTTCTATTTCTTTAATTTTGTATCTGTGAGATATTGGATGTTCACTAAACTTATTGTGGTAGTCATTTCATGATATATGTAAGTCAAATTATTATGCTGTACCCCTTAAATTTATACATTGCTGTGTGTCAGTTATATCTCAATAAAACTGTAAGGGAAAAAAAAAAGAGCCCAGGGCTGGCCTTGCAGAGCCTGGGAGGAGACCTCATCCTCAGGTCAGTAGAGGGGCCTGTGAGGTTCTTAAATTTCTGATCCCACTCAGTGACTTTTTTTTCTTTTCGTTTTGAGAAATGAGTTGTGAAGTTGTCTGATGAGAGGAGCAGTATGGAAATGAGTGTGGTGAAGGTTTGTCCTTTGTGTCAGCTGAGGGTAAACTATAACATTCCTGAGCAGCACTGAAAGTCTAACTCAGATTTTGTAGTTTCTCCTGAGAGCAGCAGCAGAGGAAGCAAATGGCTGGGATCAATTGTTCATTTAACAAAGATTAATTGAGTGCTGCAGATAGAAAGATGAGTTAAGACAAGTGCCCTGTCCTCAAGAAGCTTAGAGTCAAGTTGGGGAGATGGATGAGTAAAGCAGCCCCTCACATGAGAACACATTGAGATGGTGGGAGGAAAAGGCATGGGACCCAAAATCAAACTGGAGAGTTAAGAAAGTTCTTTTTGGAGAAAGTGACTTATGGGATGTTTTAGAGAACTGGTAAATTTTAGATGAAGGTAAAATTCATCTAAATTCATGAGATAGGGGTGTTCTGGGCAGAGGGTACAGCTTGTAGAAAGGCACAGAGGCAAACAGCCAGGCGGCTCAATGTGTAGAATTGGGTGGGAGTGGCTTGTAGAGGTTGGAGCTATAGGGCTTGTAGGGCCAGATCATGAGAGCCTTGACTTGCATTTATTTATTTAAAAATTTTTTTATTGGAGTATAGTTGATTTACAGTGTTGTGTTAGTTTCAGGTATACAGCAAAGTGAATCAGGTATACACACATACATATATATAATATATATATCCACTCTTTTTCAGATTCTTTTCTCATATAGGTTATTACAGAATATTGAGTAGAGTTACCTGTGATATACAGTAGGTCCTTGTTATTTTTTTTAAAGATTTATTTTTAAAATTTTATTTATTTATTTTGGCTGTGCCAGGTTTTAGTTGTGGCACGTGGGATCTTCGTTGCAACATGCGGGACCTTATAGTTGTGGCATGCAAACTCTTAGTTGCAGCATGCATGTGGGATCTAGTTCCCTGACCAGGGATCGAACCTGGGCCCCCTGCATTGGGAGCCCAGAGTCTTACCCACTGGACCACCAGGAAAGTCCCAGTTAT
Source organism: Lipotes vexillifer (assembly GCF_000442215.2). NCBI lineage: Eukaryota > Metazoa > Chordata > Mammalia > Artiodactyla > Lipotidae > Lipotes > Lipotes vexillifer. Next base: position 2,139,161 of record NW_006779087.1, on the reverse strand, counting down.
CTATTTTATATATTGTAGTGTGTATATGTTAATCCCACTCTCCTAATTTATCACTTCCTCCCACATTTCCCCTTTGGTAACCATATGTTTGACTTTGAGATCTGTGAGTCTGTTTCTGTTTTGTAAATAAGTTCATTTGTATCATTTTCTTACGATTCCACATATAAGTGGTATCATATGTTGTCTTTCTGTATCTGACTTACTTCACTCAGTATGATAATCTCTGTGTCCATCCATGTTGCTGCAAATAGCATTATTTCATTCTTTTTCATGGCTGGCTGATATTCCATTGTATATATGTACCACATCTTCTTTATACATTCATCTGTCGATGGACATTTAGGTTGCTTCCATGTCTTGGCTATGGTAAATAGTGCTGCAGTGAGCATTGGGGTGTATGTGTCTTTTCGAATTATGGTTTTCTCTGGATATATGCCCAGGAGTGGGATTGCTGGATCATATGGTAGCTCTATATTTAGTTTTTTAAGGAACCTCCATACTCTTCTCCATAATGGTTGTACCAGTTAACATTCCTACCAACAGTGTAGGAGGGTTCCCTTTTCTCCAAACCCTCTTCAGCATTAACTGTTTGTAGATTTTTTGATGATGGCCATTCTGACCGGTGTGAGGTGATACCTCATTGTAGTTTTGATTTTCATTTCTCTAATAATTAGTGATGTTGAGCAGCTTTTTTAAAAAAAATACTAATTAATTAATTAGGTTGCACCAGGTCTTAGTTGAGGCAGGTGGGCTCCTTAGTTGTGGCTCATGGGCTCCTTACTTGCAGCCTTTGGGCTCTTTGGTTGCAGCGGGTGGGCTCGTTAGTTGCGGCTCACGGACTCCTTAGTTTCGGGATGTTGAGCATCTTTTCATGTGCTTTTCGGCCATTTGTCTGTCTTCTTTGGAGAAATGTCTATTTAGATCTTCTGCCCATTTTTTTATTGGATTGTTTGTCTTTTTTGATACTGAGCTGCATAAGCTGTTTTTGTATTTTGGTGATTAATCCCTTGTCAGTCACTTCGTATGCAAATATTTTTTCCCATTCTGTGGGTGGTCTTTTCATTTTCGTTTTGTTTATGGTTTCCTTTGCTGTGCAAAAGCATCTGTTTATTTTTGTTTTTATTTTCATTACACTAGGAGGTAGATCAAAAAAGATCTGGCTGCGATTTATGTCAGAGAGTGTTCTGCCTATGTTTTCCTCTAAGAGTGTTATAGTATCGGCCTTACATATAGGTCTTTAACCCATTTTGAATTTATTTTTGTGTGTGATGTTAGAGAATGTTCTAATTTCATTCTTTTACATGTAGCTGTCCAGTTTTCCCAGCACCACTTATTGAAGAAATTGTCTTTTCTCCGTGGTATCTTCTTGCCTCCTTTGTCATAGATTAGTTGACCACAGGTGCATGGGTTTATCTCTGAACTTCCTATCCTGCTGTTTTGATCTATACTTCTGTTTTTGTGCCAGTACAGTACCTGTACTCAGAAAGCTATAACATGCTGATGAAAGAAATCAAAGATGACACAAACAGATGGAAAGGTATACCACGTTCTTGGATTGGAAGAATCAGTATTGTCAAAATGACTGTATTACCCAAGGCAATCTATAGATTCAGTGCAATCCCTATCAAATTACCAATGGCATTTTTCACAGAACTAGAACAAAAAATTTGTAAATCTGTATGGAAACACAAAAGACCCCAAATAGCCAAAGCAATTTTGTGAAAGAGAAACAGAGCTGGGGGAATCAGACTCCCTGACTTCAGACTACACTACAGAGCCTTGCATTTTAAGCTAAGGATTTTGAACTTTAACCCGAAAGCCATGAGAAGCCATTAAAGGATTTCAGGCAGGAAGTGATTTTTTATTTAGCTTCTAGAGGCATCATGGAGGACAGATTGAAGGGGGTGGGGCTGAGGTCACTTCATTGAAGTAAGGAGTGATGTGTACAGAAGCAATGGAGGGAGAAAGGAAGGCTTGGTGTCTTATTGGTTGTGAGAGGTAAGAGAGAGAGAAAGCTAGGATGATGTCTTGGTTCCCAGCTTGAGTGACAGTGACAAAAAGTGATTTTGCTATTCACTGAGATAAAAAAAAATACAGAATAAGGAGCAGATTGGCATAAAGGAGAGCCATGGTCAGATATTGGCAGATTTTTATGGCAATGGGAACTGGAGGCATGAATGGAGAGTGGTGATGAATTGGTTTACAATGCAGTCCAGCCTAGTTAGAGAAGGGACTCAGTGTTGGTTGGTAGCCCAAGATAGATGAGACTCATTCGAGGTCTCCAACTTGAAGAACAGGTGTAGTGGGAGAGGTGAAAGGCTGGAAGGCTGCGTTTCAAGAAAGAGACTGAAGAGTTTAAAATTTTCTACGTGGTGCTGTGGAGGTGATGACAATATGCTTAGACAGGTGTTTGGCGTGTCTGTTTCTCTCTAGAAATGGTGTGTTTATTTGTAGGAGCATTTTTTCCCAGGAGTGGATCTGTATCTTTCATCAGACTCTCAAAGAATCTCTTAGGACCCCATAAAAATTAAGAATTGGGGGGCTTCCCTGGTGGCACAGTGGTTGAGAGTCTGCCTGCCGATGCAGGAGATGTGGGTTCGTGACCCGGTCCAGGAGGATCCCACATGCCGCGGAGCGGCTGGGCCCGTGAGCCATGGCCGCTGAGCCTGCGCGTCCGGAGCCTGTGCTCCACAACGGGAGAGGCCACAACAGTGAGAGGCCCGTGTACCGCAAAAAAAAAAAAAAAAAAAAAAAAAAAAAAAAAAAAAAAGAATTGGGATTAGTTAGCACCATCTTAACCTAATTCTCACATTTCAGACATACCTGTCATGCAGGTGCTGTGTGAGCAGGAGGCAAATATTTCTTTATAAAATTTTACTCAGAAGGGCCCTACACAACATGAAGGGAAGAAAATAAAATCACAGTGGTAAAAATGTAGGCTGACAGGTTAACAATTCATTAATATTGTCCATTTTCTCCAGTGTTTCCTCCCACTTTTATTAATAATATTTGGGCAGATGAGGTTGTATGCATTGGCAAGCAGTTTGGTATATGGCATCATTTATATTTATAAATGTGTGTGTATTTATCTTACTGTTTCAGCCTTTTTTTTTTTTTTTTTTTTTTTTTTGGGCCGTGCTGCATGGCCTGTGGGTGGAATCTTAGTTCCCCGAGCAGGGATCAAACCCATGCCCCCTGTAGTGGAAGCGTGGGGTATTAACCACTGGACTGCCAGGGAAGTCCAGCCTTTGATTTAAAAAAAAAAAAAGTTTTTAGATTTCTTTGTTCCTAAGCTTCGGTGGACAATAAAATGGAAAAAAAGCTCTTCCTCTGGGATCAGAATTAATAATCTGTTCCTATAACCTAAGAGGTGACACAGAATTTGAATGGAGTGCTGCTTCTGTTATAGTCTTAATACTACCTGCTTAGCTTGACAGGTAAAATGGGAGCCAAGATTAGAGGTACTTAGAAAATCTCGTCTGTATCCGTAACATTCCCTGTAGGAGTTATTTGCAGTAGCTGAAGCAAGTGCATCTCATCTCATTGCAGGTGCCAATTTTTTATTGTCAGGTACAAAAATGAGAGCTTTGCCAAGTTATTTTTTTATGGAAGGTTTCTTTTTAAAAATGCTGCATCTTCAGAAAACATTATAGTGTATAATAATCTGGTCGATTGGAATTCCAGGATGACAGGTATAGAAGTAAAGTATCTTTTCTGATAGGAAAATATACTTTATTCCTCTTGCAAATGCTTAAGGAGGCAAGGGCTTGACCAGAGTGAGGGGCCTTGTGGAGCAGTTTCAGTGCTTTTACTAACCATGTTACATCTCATTTCATCCTCACAAAAATCCTAGGAGATGTGGGTACTGTTGTTCTCTTATATTAAATGAATAAAATATTAGTAAGATGCAATGATGAGGTTTGGATTCACAAATTCTGACTTGGAACCCCATGCTTTTTCCGCTGGACCACAAAGCTGGGAAAAGCGTTGAGGTGTCAGTTGACAGATGGCCCTAAATGCAAAGTTGAGTCTTATGCTGAGTGGGAATGGTCAAATAAAACTATTCTGGAAATTATGAGCTCATGCTCAGGAAGGGGTGATAAAGGTGTGGAGGCATGGAGACCAGTTTGAAGCATTTTCTGGTATGAGAGATTATGACTTGGGTGAGATATTGGTGCATGCCTAGGAAAAGCCACTTCTTTGTACCCCAGGAGAGTTGTTTGCTGAGCTTCTATTTTTCCATGGGGTGTATTGGGTGAAGGAGGGCAAAGAAGGTTAAGTCGGTTATAAAAGGAGTGTTTTTCTGCTACTGTATCCAGATGTCGTATCTCCTCCTCACCTTAGAGCAACTTCCCTGTCATATCCTTGAATCAGGCGACACCTGGCAAGTTCCGACATAAATAGCTTATCACTTCAGCCATCCCCACTCAATTTATACATATGGTCATCCGGGCATTAGTTCTCGTGCTAAGATGGTGGCTGTGGAAGTGCAGTAGAAGGGACCAGTTGAGAGGTATATAGAAGAGGCAGGACCTGACAGTGAATCCATTGGCAAGTACTTTCTGAGCACCTGCCGTGTAGTACACACCATATCTGGCATATGCGGAAGAAAGGAAGAAGAGATTGGTGGATATGAGTGAGTGCTAAGTGATTTCTCAAAGAAGCAGCTTCCTGAAACAGCCAGAGAACGCTTTCTAGAAGCATCACGTTGCCTGGTCCTTGGGAAATAATCATAGATACTGAGGCAGTTGGAAAGTGTTGCTTACTTAGGGAAGCAGAGAGTGAATTCCTTTTTGAGGTGTTAGGTCTGAGGTATCAAAGGCATGGAAAGCGTGAGGTTTAGAAATCTTCACGTAGGTGGTGGTTCACAGCCTGAGAGTACAAGAAACTCTTAAGGGACTGTATACAGACTGAATGAGTCTTAGGGGATCATTCAAGAGAAATGGTGGAGGAAGAAGGAAACAGTTACAGAGACTAGGATTCGGAAGACCTTGAGAAGCAGGGCAGCACAGTGAGGAGCTCTGGGCTTTGGAGTCAGGTGAGCTACGTGGGAAAACCAGAGTGGCCACTCACTATGTGGCCTTGGGCAAGTAACGGAACATCCACTGGTCTGGTCTGCTTTCTCCTTTGTCAGATGCAGATAATTATACCTGCCTGGTAAAGTTATGAGTACTATGTAAAATAATTGTGTAAACTTCCTAGCATAAAGACGGCATGTAATAAATGGGAATTTTTATTATTAGCTGTTAAACTCATGGAAAAAAAGGATCATTCCAAGGAGAAAGTTGACATCAGGGTCAGATACATTTTAAAGATTGAGAAGGATGCAGCCTGGGTTGCACTATGGGATGTGAGAGATTTTTACCTTTAAGAATGGTGAATTCTGAATGGTGATTTCCCTTGTTCCCATGTAATTCTCTGCAGGTTTCCAAATAGTTTCCTTTAGAAACAAATAATGCCTTACTTGATCTGCGTATTACTATTTTTTCTTAACTGAACTAGAAATTGGGAACATTGGCCACTCTATGTTCATTTACTGTGTCCTTAGTTAATATAACTTCTGCCCCCAATTCTCTGGTGATTCCATGGTTCAGGGAATTCTGGTTATTCTTTAATATAGCCTGAATGCTTTTGGTTTTAAATTTTGAGGTATTTAAAGTGAAGCTTATGGAATAGTTTTATTTTTTGCTTTTGTTGACATTAGTCTGCTGTGATTCATTGCACCCTCAATTGCCTCAACAGATAAATAAGAATTGAATTTCAGTTACGTTAAGCTCTGTGTTTTCTAAAGCAATACCAAAGAGAAGGGCTTACGTTAGGGTCAAGAGTACAAAAGGAACTATTATGTAATGATTGCCTCAACAGATAAATAAGAATTGAATTTCAGTTACGTTAAGCTCTGTGTTTTCTAAAGCAATACCAAAGAGAAGGGCTTACGTTAGGGTCAAGAGTACAAAAGGAACTATTATGTAATGTTTGCCTCACTTTCTATTCAAGTGTGAAATAGGTAGGAATTCAGGAGAAGCAATTGGAATATCAGAACAGTTAGGAACAGAATATAATAAATATATATTATATAAATATAATAAAATTTAACTGTTTTGTTTGTTGTCGTTGTTAGCCATTAAAATAAGTGTTGAGCTCATGGACCCAGGGCCTTAACAAAATTAGGAACAAGCTGATGGAATAGTAGCCATCCCCAAATCTGCCCTTCAGTCTCTGGTGCCCAGCCCTGCCTACTTCCTTTCAGTTCCTTGAACATACTGTGTTTCTTCTTTTTATTGTGTCTGTGGCACAAGCTGTTCCATTAGGCTGAAATACTCTTTATTCATCGTCTGGAATTCAGTTCACACGTCACTTCCCCAGGGAAGCCTCTGACCCTCCCCCGAGGAGGGTCAGATTCCATTCTCCTGTACCCTGCACTTCTCTCTCTTAGAGAGCACTGATCACAACTGTATGCTCCACCAGGGCAGGGAACAAGTCTAGCTTATTCAGGGCTCTAAGCCAGTCACTAAGAGCAGAGTACACAATAGGCACTCAGTAAATATTTGTCGAATGAAGTTCAGCATTTATTAAGCACCAAGTACCTCACTTCATTAACTCCTCAGAGTAACCCTTTTAGGTATTCTTATCCCCATTAACAGATGAGGAAAGTGACACTAGAAAAGTAACATGCCCCAGGTCACATAGTCAACGAATGGCACAGCCAGAGCTTGACCCATGTCACTTTGATGCCAAAGCCAGTGTCCTTTTTTCTTTTATTTCTCTCATTGCGTGCTATTATCCCACTGAAAAGCCAGTGTTCTAAGCGTGGCACTACGTGATGTACCACAGAAAAGCCGGCAGAGGGTCTGATCAGAATGTAGCTTTGTACTTATAATGCACATTCGTAGTGTGCCTTCGTGCTTTCCCCAGTCACAGGCTCTGCTTTCATTTGGAGGATACACAGCTCTCCATGTCTCAGTGCACATGGTCTGGGTGAGCTCAGCCCTAGGGACGAAGCATTGTGCCAATCAGTATGACTCATCCCATTGAAATATGATGATTGACTCAGGGGTGGGCTTGGGGCCTAATATTGTCAATAAGAGCCAATTGAGACTCAATCTAGAACTTTGGTTGGAGTCTTTGCAAAAGTGGACTTGATCTTTCCAACTGGCCATGGGCCCTGGAAGCATGGAGATTGGCATTACTTCAGAGACTCACCACCTGAAACAGAGGGGAGGGCAGATGTGACCCTAGACACTGTCTGGCTCCTGATAACATTATCTGAGCCTTGCTCAAGCTGTGCCTGAGGTTTTCTGCCCGAATACTTTTCACTAATTTGAGTCAGTGGAGTCCTTTTTCTGCATAAGCCTTTTTGGATTGGGAGTTCTGTCACCTGCAATCAAGGGAATCTAACCAACACAGGACCTAAAAGACACCGGACATGTTTTGACTCTTTTCTGTTTCCATTTTGCACAGGCTTAGGTCACTTCCTTAGGCTCTTTGAATGATCATAAACGTGTGTTTTCTGGGCCTGGGGAAGAAAGCAGTGAGAAGGTAATACGGCAGCGATGCTTGTCAAAACAGGTGTTGTGGTTTTAGGAATCGTGGCCCTAGGACTTGCTCAGTAACTTGTGGAATGTAAGAAATTTCACTTACTTATTTTTCTGCACCTATAAAGAGTGAGGATAATATTTGCTACACTGGGGCTTCCCTCGTGGTCCAGTGGCTAAGACTCCACGCTCCCAATGCAGGGGGCCCAGGCTCGATCCCTGGTCAGGGAACTAGATCCTGCATGCTGCAACTGAGATCCCATGTGCCGAAACTAAGACCTGGGGCAGCCAAATAAATAAATATTAAAAAAAAATTTTTGCTACCCTATTTAAACAAGAGGGAGTTGATAAGAATGTGCCTAGTACTTTGTACTTTGGTATGGCTCACCTTTCAATGTGGCAGTAACACTTCACCATGTCAACCTGTGGCTTTTCATATTTCTCAATCCCTAGACTGACCTAACCAGTAGTGAGGTGGGTAAATAAGGAGGCTCCTACTTTTGGAAGACCATAGAGGGAGCATATTCATGTTCCATAGCTCAGGAGGCCATAGATGCATGTCCTAACCTCACTGAAACATTAACTGTTTTCACGCTCAAGAGAGAATAGTACTGCTCTATGGATTTCACAAATGCTGCGGAGCAACTAAGCCCATGCGCCACAACTACTGAGCCCTCGTGCCACAACTACTGAGCCCTCACGCCGCAACTACTGACGTCCACGCACCTAGAGCCTATGCTCCGCAACGAGAGAAGCCACCACAATGAGAAGCCTGTGCACTGCAATGAAGGGTAGCCCCTGCTCGCCGCAACTAGGGAAAGCCCACGCGCAGCAACGAAGACCCAACGCAGCCAAATAATAAATAAATAAATAAATAAATAAATAAATAAATAATATCTGCTAGCTGTATTTAGAGTTATCTGGCTGTGGAAGAAAAAATCTGTATGTTCAAATAGCTTAATTTTCCACAGTGAAGGAAAGCCCTCCCAGAGACACTAAGAAAAATGAAACCAAGCCAGCAAAGATATAAACCATTAATTTTATTTCCATTCCTAAAATGTCTGTGAATTTATTGATTTGATATTTAAAGTACTCTGCAAAATCATCTCAGAAAATATTCTAAATTTATTAAAATGCATGCAAACTATTGCTGAAAATTCTAAGTCCTCTTATTGACCAACTTGTTTTCAAAGCACTTGTGATGATTTTCCAAGGTTTCCATGGTTACAGGGAACAAAGAAATCATCTTGAGACCAGAGTGGAAATTTGATCAGAATAATCCGAACAGTATTTCTCTACCTCTTTACAGACTCACAGCTCGCCTATTTTGAGGCGGCTCTTACAAAGCGTATCTAGTTATTCAAGGTTTCTCTAATTACAGTGGGCCTTTTCTTTGCCTGCAATTTACTACATTCAGCAAAGTATACGTTAGATAATAAGGAAAATGAACGCAAGAACTCTAACTGCTTCACGTAGCTTTATGGATATACTGAAGTGTGAAGTACAAACTTCATCTTAAGAATTGAAGACTGGAATGCAGGGAAACAAACTGTGGTAGAATACCAGAATAAAAAACATAACAAAGCTGGGCAGAACTAGGTGTGGCATCCTGGTACATTAATTTTGAAAGCCAGCCCAATGATACTAAGGACAACAAAAATATTCAGTTTTCCTTTTTTTTTTTTTTTTTTTTTTTTTTTTGCGGTACGCGGACCTCTCACTGTTGCGGCCTCTCCCGTTGCGGAGCACAGGCTCTGGACATGCAGGCTCAGTGGCCACGGCTCACGGGCCCAGCCGCTCCGCGGCATGTGGGATCTTCCCAGACCGGGGCTCGAATCCGTGTCCCCTGCATCGGCAGGCGGATTTTCAACCACTGCGCCACCAGGGAAGCCCCGATTCAGATTTCTTTAAAAAAAAAAAATCTGTGCTGTTTAGGTTTGGAGTTTTCAACTAATTAGTATTTCTTTATTTAGTTTGTGAATTATTAAGATTTTTTTGGGACTTCCCTGCTGGCGCAGTGGTTAAGAATCCACCTGACAATGCAGGGGACACGGATTTGAGCCCTGGTCCAGGAAGATCTCACATGCCGCGGAACAACTAAGCCCGTGCGCCACAACTACTGAGCCTGTGCTCTAGAGCCTGTGAGCCACAACTCCTGAAGCCCGTGCACCTAGAGCTTGTGCTCCTCAACAAGAGAAGGCACCACAATGAGAAGCCCGCGTGCCGCAACTAGAGAAAACCCACGCACAGCAACGAAGACCCAACGCAGCCAAAGATAAATAAATAAATGAATTAATTAAAAAAAAAGATCTTTTCACATCTCCCTCTTCAGAGTCTTCTTTTGAGTGATTTAACTGCTAATTAGCATCAACCTCTCAAAGAGAAGGTAAAATTAAAATCTGTTGGGTAATAATTTAAATAAGACAGAAAAAATTTGAAGTTACTGAATAAAGTAAGGTTTGAGGATAATGGTGGACTTCAATTATGAAAGCCCATTGTTTCTTTTAAGGGAGAGTTCAAAGCTGTTTTGTTTTGTTTTTGATTCTTTGGGAGACAATAGAAAATAGCTAAATAGGTTATAACATAAACTTTTAGTGATGAAATTCAAATTTACCTGAAAAAGGGGGTTCCCTTCTCCCAATTAGTTTTGTGTGTGTGTGTGTGTGTGTGTGTGTGTGTGTGTGTGTGTGTGTGTGTGGCTGTGTTCCATCTTCATTGCTGTGTGCAGGCCCTCTCTAGCTGTGTTGAGCAGGGCCTACTCTTTGCTGTGGAGCATGGGCTCTAGGTGCACGGGCCTCAGCAGTTGTATCTCGTGGCCTCAGTAGTTGTGGCTCGTGGGCTCCAGAGCACAGGCTCAACAGCCGTGGCACACGGGCTTAGTTGCCCCACGGCATGCGGGATCCTCCGGACCAGGGATTGAACCTGGGTCCCCACATTGGCAGACAGACTCTCAACCACTGCACCACGAGGGAAGTCCCCCAATTAGTATTTTAAGTGTAAAACCCAAACCTTAAATTATTCGAGCCCTTCAGGTCTCAACTCCTATTTCACAGCATAGCCGTAGATGTGAGGGCGCAGGAGCTCCCAGGACAGGGGTGCCTGTAAGTGCTGCAGCTTCAGCTTGGAGAAGCGGGCGCACTCCAGGGCCTTCCAGCTCTCTCTGGTCAGGTGGCATCCATCAAACAGAAGGTACCAGACAGGATTCAGGACCTGTTGCCAGAAGTAATTCCAGGTTGAAGGCTTAGCTGCTACATGCTCCATGAAATAAAAAGCTCCTCCCTGAGAAAGAAAAGAAAAAAAAAAACACATCAAGGATTTTAGTTTGGGGGAAAAAAATTTATAAGATGATTTTTTAAAATTAATTAATTAATTTATTTATGGCTGCACTGGGTCTTCGTTGCTGTGCGCGGGCTTCCTCTAATTGCGGTGAGTGGGGGGCTACTCTTCGTTGCAGTGCACAGGCTTCTCATTGCGGAGGCTTCCCTAGTTGTGGAGCATGGGCTCTAGGCGCGTGGGCTTCAGTAGTTGTGGCTCACGGGCTTTAGAGCACAGGCTCAGTAGTGGTGGCGCACAGGCTTACTTGCTCCAAGGCATGTGGGATCTTCCCGGACCAGGGCTCAAACCCGTGTCCCCTGCATTGGCAGGCGGATTCTTAACCACTGGACCACCAGGGAAGTCCTATAAGATGATTAAATGTCAGATTTCAGTGGCCCCAAAGGCCAACTTCATGAGAAGACATGGAGAAATTCAAACTTACTACGGTACTATTCTGGTTAATAGTGTCATCTTCTGTCAGATTTTATACGGAGTTGCCAATCTATGTTTTCTGTTCATAAAGGTAATAATAATAGTTAGAATTTAAAGCAGTTACTGCATGCAAGATCCTGTCTGTAAGGCCTATCACATGTTAACTCAATCCTTACAATACACTTATTTGGTAAGTATTATTATTATCATTCCTATGTTCTACAGATGAGGAAACAGAGTCACATAGAAAATACACAACCTGCCCAAGGTCATACAGCTTACAAATGTCAGAATCAGGTTTTTACCTTGGGTGGTCTGGCTCCAGAGGCTGGCAATACTGTCTCACCAATATTATTTTAGAAAATTCAGAAAATACAGAAAAGTTTAAAAAGAAAAACAGTCAATCATCTTTTATCACCTCGAGACAGCTACTGTGAAGATTTTGTGGAAGATGGTGGAGTAGAAGGACATGCACTCATTCCTTCTCATGAGAGCACCAGAATCACAACTAACTGCTGAACAGTCATCGACAGGAAGACACTGGAACTCACCAAAAAAGATATCCCACATCCAAAGGCAAAGGAGAAGCTGCAGTGAGATGGTAGGAGGGGTGCAATCAGAATAAAATCAAATCCCATAACCACTGGGTGGGTGACTCACAAACTGGAGAACAGTTATACCACAGAAGTCCCCCCACTGGAGTGCAGGTTCTGAGCCCCACGTCAGGCTTCCCAGCCTGGGGTGTCTGGCAATGGGCGGAGGAATTTCCAGAGAATCAGACTTTGAAGGCTAGTGGGATTTGATTGCAGAACTTCGACAGGACTGGGGGAAAGAGACTCCACTCTTGGAGGGCACACACAAAGTAGTGTGCACATCAGGACCCAGGGGTAAGGAGCAGTGACCCCATAGGAGACTGAACCAGACCTACCTGCTAGTGTTGGAGGGTCTCCTGCAGAGGCGGGGGCTGGCTGTGGCTCACCATGGGGACAAGGACACTGGCAGCAGAAGTTCTGGGAAGTACTACTTGGCATGAGCCCATGCCCCCCCCCCCCCCACAGTCTGCCATTAGCCCCACCAAAGAGCCTGTAGCCTCCAGTGCTGGGTTGCCTCGGGCCAAACAACCAACAGGGAGGGAACTCAGCCCCACCCATCAGCAGACAAGCAGATTAAAGTTTTACTGAGCTCTGCCAACCAGAGCAACACCAAGCTCTACCCACCATCAGTCCCTCCCATCAGGAAGCTTGCACAAGCCTCTGAGATAGCCTTATCCACCAGAGGGCAGACAGCAGAAGCAAGAAGAACTACAATCCTGCAGCCTGTGGAATAGAAACCACATTCAAAGAAAGACAGACAAGATGAAAAGGCAGAGGGCTATGTCCCAGATGAAGGAACAAGATAAAACCCCAGAAAAACAACTAAGTGAAGTGGAGATAGGCAACCTTCCAGAAAAAGAATTCAGAATAATGATAGTGAACATGATCCAGGACCTTGGAAAAAGAATGGAGGCAAAGATCAAGAAGATGCAAGAAATGTTTAACAAAGACCTAGAAGAATTAAAGAACAAACAAACAGACATGAACAATACGATAACTGAAATGAAAAATACACTAGAAGGAATCAGTAGCAGAATAACTGAGGGAGAAGAATGGATAAGTGAAGTGGAAGACAGAATGGTGGAATTCACTGCCACAGAACAGATTAAAGAAAAAAGAATGAAAAGAAATGAAGACAGCCTAAGAGACCTCTGGGACAGTATTAAACACACCAACACTCACATTACAGGGGTCCCAGAAGGAGAAGAGAGAGAGAAAGGACCCGAGAAAATATTTGAAGAGATTATAGTCAAAAACTTCCCTAACATGGGAAAAGAAATAGCAACCCAAGTCCAGGAAGTACAGAGAGTCCCAGGCAGGATAAACCCAAGGAGAAACACGCTAAGACACATAGTAATCAAATTGACAAGAATTAAAGACAAAGAAAAATTATTAAAAGCAACAAGGGAAAAACAACGAATAGCATACAAGGGAACTCCCGTAAGGTTAACGGCTGATTTCTCAAAAACTCTACAAGCCAGAAGGGAGTGGCATGATATACTTAAAGTGATGAAAGGGAAGAACCTACAACCAAGACTACTGTACCCAGCAAGGATCTCATTCGGATTCGACGGAGAAATCAAAAGCTTTACAGACAAGCAAAAGCTAAGAGAATTCAGCACCACCAAACCAGCTCTACAACAAATGCTAGAGGAACTTGTCTACATGGGAAACACAAGAGAAGAAAAGGACCTACAAAAACAAACCCAAAACAATTAAGAAAATGGTAATAGGAACATACATATCGATAATTACCTTAAGTGTGAATGGATTAAATGCTCCAACCAAAAGACACAGGCTTGCTGAATGGATACAAAAAGAAGACCCATATATATGCTGTCTACAAGAGACGCACTTCAGGACACATACATACTGAAAGTGAGGGGATGGAAAAATATATTCCATGTAAAAGGAAATCAAAAGAAAGCTGGAGTAGCAATACTCATATCAGATAAAATAGACTTTAAGATAAAGACTGTTACAAGAGATAAGGAAGGACACTACATAATGATCAAGGAATCAATCCAAGAAGAAGATACAACAATTATAAATATATATGCACCCAACATAGGAGCACCTCAATACATAAGGCAGATGCTAACGGCTATAAAAGAGGAAATTGACAGGAAAACACAATAATAGTGGGGGCCTTTAACACCTCATTTACACCAATGGACAGATCAGACAGAAAATTAGCAAGGAAGCACAAGCTTTAATTGACAATAGACTAGATAGATTTAATTGATATTTATAGGACATTCCATCCAAAAACAGCAGATTACACTTTCTTCTCAAGTGCACACAGAACATTCTCCAGGATAGGTCACATGTTGGGTCACAAATCAAGCCTTGGTAAATTTAAGAAAACTGAAATCATATCAAGCGTCTTTTCCAACCACAACACTATGAGATTAGAAATAAATTACAGGGAAAAAAACGTAAAAAGCACAAATACATGGAGACTAAACAGTACATTACTAAATAACCAAGAGATCACTGAAGAAATCAAAGAGGAAACCAAAAAATATCTAGAGAAAAATGACAACGAAAACATGATGATCCCAAACCTATGGGATGCAGCAAAAGCAGTTCTAAGAGGGAAGTTTATAGCAATACAATCCTACCTCAAGAAACAAGAAAAATCTCAAATAAACAGTCTAACTTTACACCTAAAGGAGCTAGAGAAAGAAGAACAAACAAAACCCAAAGTTAGTAGGAGGAAACAAATCATAAAGATCAGAGAAGAAATAAATGAAATAGAAACAAAGAAAACAATAGCAAAGACCAATACAACTAAAAGCTTGTTCTTTGAGAAGATAAACAAAATTGATAAACCTTTAGCCAGACTCATCAAGAAAAACAGGGAGAGGACTCAACTCAATAAAATTAGAAATGAAAAAGGAGAAGTTACAACGGACACTGCAGAAATATGAAGCATCCTAAGAGACTCCTACAAGCAACTCTATGCCAATAAAATGGACAACCTGGAAGAAATGGACAAATTCTTACAAAGGTATAACCCTCCAAGACTGAACCAGGAAGAAATAGAAAGTATGAACAGACCAATCACAAGTAATGAAATTGAAACTGTGATTAAAAATCTTCCAGGGCTTCCCTGGTGGCGCAGTGGTTGAGAGTCCGCCTGCTGATGCAGGGGACACGAATTCATGCCCCGGTCCAGGAAGATCCGACATGCCGCGGAGCGGATGGGCCCGTGAGCCATGGCCGCTGAGCCTGTGCGTCTGGAGCCTGTGCTCCGCAATGGGAGAGGCCACAACAGTGAGAGGCCCGCGTACCGCAAAAAAAAAAAAAAAAATCTTCCAGCAAACAAAAGTCCAGGACCAGATGGCTTCACAGGTGAATTCTATCAAACATTTAGAGAAGAGCTAACACCCATCCTTCTCAAACTCTTCCAAAAAGTTGTAGAGGAACACTCCCAGCCTCATTCTACGAGGCCACCATCACCCTGATACCAAAACCAGACAAAGATACTACAAAAAGAGAAAATTACAGACCAATATCACTGATGAATATATATGCAAAAATCCTCAACAAAATACTAGCAAACAGAATCCAACAACACATTAAAAGGATCATACACCATGATCAAGTGGGATTTATCCCAGGGATGCAAGGATTCTTCAATATATGCAAATCAATAAATGTGACACACCACATTAACAAATTGAAGAATAAAAACCATATGATCATGTAAATAGATGCAGAAAAAGCTTTTGACAAAATTCAACACCGATTTATGATAGAAACTCTCCAGAAAGTGGGCATAGAGGGGAACCTACCTCAACATTATAGAGGCCATATACAACAAACCCACAGCAAACATCATTCTCAATGGTGAAAAACTGAAAGCGTTTCCTCTAAGATCAGGAACAAGACAAGGATGTCCACTCTTGCCACTATTATTCAGCATAGTGGCAAGGAACTCCTAGCCATGGCAATCAGAGAAGAAAAAGAAATAAAAGGAATACAAATTTGAAAAGAAGTAAAACTGTCACTGTTTGCAGATGACGTGATACAATACATAGAGAATCCTAAAGATGCCACCAGAAAACTACTAGAGCTAATCAATGCATTTGGAAAAGTTGCAGGATACAAAATTAATGCACAGAAATCTCTTGAATTCCTATACACTAACAACAAAAAAATCAGAAAGACAAATTAAGGAAACAATCCCATTTACCATTGCAACAAAAAGAATAAAATACATAGGAATAAACCTACCTAAGGAGGTAAAAAACCTGCACTCAGCAGACTATAAGATACTGATGAAAGAAATGAAAGATGACACAAACAGATGGAGAGATGTTCTTGGCTTGGAAGAATCAATATTTTGAAAATGACTGTACTACCCAAAGCAATGTACAGATTCAATGCAATGCCTATCAAATTACCAATGGCACTTTTTACAGAGCTAGAACAAAAAATCTTAAAATTTGTATGGAGACACAAAAGACCCTGAATAGCCAAAGCAATCTTGAGGGAAAAAAATGGAGCTGGAGGAATCAGACTCCCTGACTTCAGACTATACTACAAAGCTGCAGTAATCAAGACAATATGGTACTGGCACAAAAACAGAAATATAGATCAATGGACAGAATAGAAAGCTCAGAGAGAAACCCACACACCTATGGTCAACTAATCTATGACAAAGGAGGCAAGAATATACAATGGAGAAAAGACAGTCTCTTCAGTAAGTGGTGCTGGGAAGACTGGGCAGCCACATGTAAAAGAATTAAATTAGAACACTCCCTAACACCATGCACAAAAATAAACTTAAAATGGATTAAAGCCCTAAATGTAAGACCAGACACTATAAAACTCTTAGAGGAAAATGTAGGAAGAACACTCTTTGACATAAATCACAGCAAGATCTTTTTTGACCCACCTCCTAGAGTAATGGAAATAAAAACAAAAATAAACAAATGGGACCTAATGAAACTTAAAAGCTTTTGCACAGCAAAGGAAACCATAAACAAGACGGAAAGACAACCCTCAGAATGGGAGAAAATATTTGCAAATGAATCAACAGACAAAGGATTAATCTCCAAAATATATAAACAGCACATGCAGCTCAATATTAAAAACACAAACAACCCAATCAAAAAATGGGCCGAAGACCTGAATAGACATTTCTCCAAAGAAGACATACAGATGGCCAAGAGGCACATGAAAAGCTGCTCAACATCACTAATCATTTGAGAAATGCAAATCAAAACTACAATGAGGTATCATCTCACACCGGTTAGAATGGGCATCATCAGAAAGTCTACAAACAAAAAATACTGGAGAGGGTATGGAGAAAAGGGAACCCTCTTGCACTGTTGGTGGGAATGTAAATTGATACAGCCACTGTGGAGAACAGTATGGAGGTTCCTTAAAAAGCTAAAAATAGAATTACCATATGACCCAACAGTTCCACTACTGGGCATATACCCAGAGAAAACCACAATTCAAAAAGACACATGCACCCCAATGTTCGTTGCAGTACTGTTTACAATAGCCAGGTCATGGAAGCAACCTAAATGCCCATCGACAGACGAATGGTTAAAGAAGATGTGGTTCATATATACAATGGAATATTACCCAGCCATAGAAAGGGATGAAATTGAGTCATTTGTGGAGATGTGGATGGAGTAGAGACTGTCATACAGAGTGAAGTAAGTCAGAAAGAGAAAAACAAATATTGTATATTAACGCACATATGTGGAATCTAGAAAAGTGATACAGATGAACCGGTTTGCAAGGCAGAAATAGAGACACAGATGTAGAGAACAAACGTATGGACACCAAGGGGGGAAAGCGGGGGTGGGGGTGGTAGGATGAACTGGGAGATTAGGATTGACATATATACACTAGTATGTATACAGTAGATAACTAATAAGAATCTGCTGTGTAAAAAAAAAAAAAAATCAAAAAAACCGAAAAAACAAAATTAAAAAAAGATTTTGTGTATACTTTTATATGAATATGTATTTTTTTCTAAAACTAGGATTGGAATATACATTCTTTTTTATAATCTGTTTTATTTTATTTATGTATTTGAGTATTATTCTAAAAGATGGTTTAAAAAAACCTTTATGCAATATTTCACACCACTGAAGTTACCATCTCTTAATTAACCATTCTCATTTAGGCTATTTCCAATTTTACATTGTTATAAATACTGTTACAGTGAACATCCTTCTCCATAAATGTTTGTGACCATCTGTAATTATTTCCAAATAAATAACTTGCTAAAAAGTGGAATTGCTGAATCAAAAGTCTGTGCCTTTTTAAAGATTTTGGTACAGGTTGTCAAATTGCCCTTTGGAAAAGTTGTAGCAGTTTGCATTCATACTAGCAATAGATGTGAATGCCCATTTCCAATAAACTCTCATCAGTACTTTTTTCTCCTATATCTTTGTCAATTTGATGTGTAATATGGTATTTTTTATAACATGCATAGCTTTAATATTTGTAATCGTAACATCTTTTACTAAACCTTATTGATTATTTGGATTTCTTGTTTTCTGATTTGTCTGTTAATGTCCATTATCAGTTTTCTTCTTTTTTTCTTTTTTCTTTTATTTATTTATTGGGTTGTGCTGGGTCTTAGTTGTGGCAGGTGGGCTCCTTAGTTGTGGCTCGCCGCTCCTTAACTGTGACATGCTCACTCTTAGTTATAGCATGCATGTGGGGTCTAGTTCCCTGACCAGGGATCGAACCTGTGCCCGCTGCATTGCGAGTCTTAACCACTGTGCCACAGGGCAAGTCCCCACTATCGGTTTTCTAATAGGCCATTGGGTTTTTTCTTACTGATTAGTAAGGGCTTTTAGTATAATTAGACTACATATACTACAGATGTTTTCCCTTGTTTGTTGTTTGCCTTTTAATTACAATTTTTTAAACTTCCCCTTCTTTTATTAAAAAAAAAAATCTTTAAATTCATCTGAGTATTGTTCTTAGGCTCTGCTTTGCAAACCTGTGGGTGTCTGAATCCATACCTAGTACTGCCTGGGATTAAATAACCATGTCTTATACTTTTTTTTTTTTTTTTTTAGTTCATGTCTTTTATTAACCAATATACAATAACCTGTCTTCTGGTTTGTTGAAACAATAGGTCAGACAACATTTGCCACAATAGTGTTTGTCAAAGTGGCTGGCCATAAAAACTCCACACCACATTTATCTGAAGGGCCTTCCCGATGAAGGTGACTGCTTTTGCCATTCTGATCCACCTTAGAGTATTTCAGGACAGCCAGCTTAACCTTCTTTCTCTCTCTCTCTCTCTCTCTCTCTCCTCTTTTTTTTCTTTTGGCCGTGTGGCTTGTGGGATCTTAGTTTCCCAACCAGGGATCGAACCTGGGCCCTCCGCAGTGAGAGTGCAGAGTCCTAACCACTAGACCGCCAGGAAATTCCCAACCCTCTTTCTCTTATGCATGTTCTTCTTGGGAGTGGTGTAAGACTTCTTCCTTTTCTGGGTACCAGCACGAAGTCTCAACAAAAGATGAAGAGTAGACTCCTTTTGAATGTTGTGGTCAGACAAAATACGTCCATCTTCCCGTTGCTTGCCAGCAAAGGTCAGTCGTTGCTGGTCAGAAGGAATTACTTCCTTATCTTGGATCTTGGCCTTTACATTTTCTATCGTATCCGAGGGTTCGACCTCGAGAGTGATGGTCTTCCCTGTCCGGATCTTCACAAAAATCTGCATCCTGGTGGCGGCACCACCACAGATGGTGGATCCAAAAAGCCTATGTCTTACACTTTTGTACCATTGTCACAGGATGTAAACGATAGGATTTATTTTATTAAAATACTGAATCATCTAAAAGTGTTACTAAATTCATGGTTATATTTTGTCATTAGGTATTTTATTTGGTCAGTGGGTGCTGTGTGTAAATTACTGTCATATAGGAGTTAGTAACTGCTGCTTTCATCTAGGACGGTCCTATACATATAGGTCAAGTCTGGACACAGTAGAGGCTACACATTATTAAGGAGTCTTCAGAAATTTTCTACTTCTACCTCTGGGGTGAAGGGGGAAACGGACCAATGATTACCTCCCAAACCCAGGGTGACTGTCCCACTCTCCTTAGCCTCTTCTAGCCTCCCTAGTGTTGGCTGTCCCAGGCAGAGTTTAGAGATGGAGTTCCTCCAAATCTATGGGTAAGTGTAAGACCTGTGTTCAGGAATGGAAAACTTGAAATTTCCTGATTGAAATATTTTTTTCCATAGAAGAGGACAGGAGAGAAGAGGTGATCCAGGCCTGGGTAGGTTGCTGATGCCCTCTGGGTTACACAGGTTAAGCTAGAGATGCCTGTTACCCATTCAGGTGACTGTCGAGTAGACAGCTGGATATGAAGATCTGGGGTTAGAAGGGAGATCTGAGCTT
Organism: Lipotes vexillifer; assembly: GCF_000442215.2. Lineage (NCBI taxonomy): Eukaryota > Metazoa > Chordata > Mammalia > Artiodactyla > Lipotidae > Lipotes > Lipotes vexillifer. The sequence goes on along the minus strand of NW_006779087.1, from coordinate 2,118,894 downwards.
GATACTTAGATTTGGAAGCCATTTGTGTATGCGTGGTAATTGAAAACATTGGGGTACATGAGATTGCACAGGGGGTGTATATAAGTGAAATGAGAGCTAAAAAAAGAAACTCCGGCGTTTAGGGGATGGGCAGAGGAAGAAAAGCCAGCAAAAGTGGTAGAAATGTTGAAGTCAGATAAAAAGCCCCAGTGACAAGCACTGTGGTACAGTGATAAGAATATTTGCATTAAAGTCAGACATAGTGGCTGTGTAACTTGAGGCAAGTTTCTTAACTCCTCTGGGTCTGTTTCCCCAATCCAACATGAAGGCAAAACCTGCTTTAAAGGACTGTTTCCTACATGAGAATGTAGGAAAGCTCCTGGTTCTGTTCAGCAGAGAATGGGTGCTTCGGAGGAGCTAAGGAAGGCTACCAAGAATTTGATCCCCTAAGGGCACTCTCAGGGCTTAAGCCAGAGATGACCGTTATTTGCTTTGCAGAGGTGTTGTGAGATTAGTAACACTGTAAGCAAAACATCTAACTGTGCCCAGTCTTAGGACACAAGAACCCAGGATCTGAGTATCAGAATCAGACTTTTTTCAGTTACTACTTTGACGTTGGCCTATCCTTGAGCCAAAGACAGAATTACAGTTGGCCCTCAGTCTCCACAAGTTCTGCATCCTTGGATTCAACCAAATGCAGATCAAAAATGGAAAAAATCCAGAGAGTTCCAAAAAAGCAAAACTTGAATTTGCCACATGCTGGCACCTGTTTACATAGCATTTACATTGTATTAGGTATTATAAGTAATCTAGAGATGATTTAAGGTATATGGGAGGATGTGCATAAGTTATATGCAGGTACTGCACCATTTTATATAAGGGACTTAAGCTTCTGTAGATTTTGGTTATCTGTGGAGGGGACAGGAAGGGACCCCGAGGAAATTGAGGGACGACTGTATATTATTGCCTCTAAACACTATCTTCAAGTCCTTTTCTTCCTGAGGAACTTCCTCTGTTAGAAAATAAAACTGGGGATTACAGAACATCCATTTCCTCTAGTATAGTAAATTCAAATGTTAAGATATCCATACTTGAGACTTCCCTGGTGGCACAGAGGTTAAGAATCCGCCTGACAATGCAGGGGACATGGGTTCGAGTTCTGGTCTGGGAAGATCCCACATGCCGCGGAGCAACTAAGCCCGAGTGCCACAACTGAGCCTGTGCTCTAGAGCCTGTGAGCCACAACTACTGAGCCCGCATGCCACAACTACCAAAGCCCATGCGCCTAGAGTTTGTGCTCTGCAACAAGAGAAGCCACCGCAATGAGAAGCCTTCACACCGCAACTAGAGAAAGCCCACACACAGCAACAAAGACCCAACGCAGCCAAAAATAAACAATAAATTAATTAATTAATTAAAAAAAAGATATCCATACTTTATATTCACCTATGTTTAGAATAAAACTATTTTAAACTAGTTTTTAAACAAACAATAAAGGTAATATGTGAAAATTACATATAGGTATAAAGAATTTCGAACTATACAGAGAGGTATAATATGAAAAGTAATTCCTTCCCCTCATCCAATTCCCTTCCCAAGAGGTAACCACTGTTAATAGTTTCTTGTGTATCATTCCCATTAACATAAATACTTATATAGGTATATTCTCACACACACACACAAATGGACTTATACTGTATATAATATTCTATGCTTTCATTGCTTTTTAATTTAACACTGTCTCTTGAGATAGTTTTTTCATATCAACATAGGAAACTCTTCCTTGTTCTTTTAACAGCTGCACAGAAATCCTTTATACGATGCGACAATTTACTTAACAGCCTCCTACCTCCTATTGCTGGATGTTTAGGTTATTTCCAATTTGTGTTATTACAAATACTGTAATGAATATTTTCGCATATGAATGAGTTTTTGCACATTTGTGCAGTATAGGTATAGGAAGAATTCCTGTTGGATGAAGGAGGAAGTGTCCTTGAAAATTTGATATTATCAAATTGCCCTCCAAAGAGGGCATTTCCTCCAATTGGGGTAATCCAATCCCCCAAACTCACCCCAACACCATATTGAACTTAAAAGTCTCTGACAGTGTAGTAGGTAAAAATAGTATCTTGCTTTAATTTCTTCTTAATTGAAGTGTAGTTGATTTATAATATTATGTTAGTTTCAGGTGTATAACATAGTGATTCAGAATTTTTATAGATTATACTTCATTTAAAGTTATTAAAAAATAATGGCTATATTTCCCTGTGCTGTAGAATATATCCTTGTTGCTTATTTTATACATAGTAGTTTGTATCTCTTAATCCCACACCACTATCTTGCCCCTCCCCCCTTCCCTCTCCCCTCTGGTAACCATTAGTTTGTTCTCTATATCTGTGAGTCTATTTCTGTTTGTTATATACATTCGTTTGTTATATTTTTTTTAAGATTCCACGTATAAGTGATATCTTGCTTTAATTTGTTCTTTTATTGAAAGACAACATTTATATCATATATTGGCTATTTTTATTTATATTTCTGTTCCTGTGCTTTGCTTACTTTTCTCCTTTTTAAAAAACTGATTTAAGAATTCTATTGATCTTGATTTGTAATGTCTTTTATTTTTTTTATTAAAAATTTTTTTTAATTAATTAATTTAGTTTTGGCTGCCCTGGGTCTTTGTAGCTGCACGCAGGCTTTCTCTAGTTGCTGTGAGCGGGGGCTACTCTTCGTTGCAGTGAAAGGGCTTCTCATTGCAGTGGCTTCTCTTGTTGCAGAGCATGGGCTCTAGGCTCACGGGCTTCTGTAGTTGTGGCACGCGGGCCCAGTAGTTGCAGCTTGCGGGCTCTAGAGCACAGGCTCAGTAGTTGTGGCACACGGGCTTAGTTGCTCCGTGGCATGTGGGATCTTCCCGGACCAGGGATCGAACCCGTGTCCTGCTTTGGCAGGCAGATTCTTAACCACTGGACCACCAGGGAAGTCCTGTAACATCTTTTAATATGAAGTTAATGCATTATCTATCATCCTTGGCAAATATTTTTTATAAACTTTTTTGTACTTTAAGTTTTTTTATACTCCTTTTTTTCTCTGCAGGAGTTCTAAAATTTTACATATTCATGTATTATCAATCTTTTCCTATATAGCTTCTTTTCCACTCTAAGATTTTTTTTAAAATTCAGCAGTGTCTTCTCTAGTAGCTGTACTTTTTATGTTAGGGTGTTTGATCTACCTGAAGTTGATAGGGCTGCCCTTGGTGATAGTGGTTACTACTTACCAGCCCTCACACCCTGTACTCACCGGCCTCAGCACTCTGCACACTTCCTGGAGGATCCGCTCCTGGTTCTGCACGGAGCACAGGACCAGTGTGCAGACCACCACATCCATGGAGTCGTCGGCCACCTGGTGCAAGTCCTCCCCGGCAGCCACCAGGAAGTGCTCAAACTGCAGGTGTCGGTTCTCAGCAATGCTCTTGATCAAGAACTTCTCAAAGTTGGGGTTGGGATCAATACAGGTCACCCGGCATCCAGGCGGGTAGAACTTGAAGTTGGGCCCTGTGCCACAGCCCAGCTCCAGCAGGGAGAGCTTCCCGGAGGGGCCTGCGAACTCCTGTAGATTGCTGAAGAGCTCCTGCTTCTTGCTCGCCATCTGTTCGTTGTACATCACAGTGAACCTTGCCAAGAAGTAGGGGAGCGATTTTTTGCATATCCGGTTCCACAAGCCCAGGAAGTCCAGCAGGTACATGGGAAATGCCAGGATGCAGACGGCCAGCCGGAGGATAAAAATGGTCAGCGCCATCACTCAGAAGAGAAGAAAACAGGTCAGCAGTTAGAGGCCTGACTCCTTTAATTGCAGGAAGTAGGTTTCTGGCCACATTCCAGAGCCAATCAGCTGCAGAGGAAAGAGCTGGTTGTGCTGGGAAGACGCGGCTGAAGTAAAATCTCGGGCAAGAGGCCCATTTCACCCAGTTAATAGATGTGTGCCAGAAGTTGCCTCATAGCTTACTTTTCATGAAGTAAAATGAGAAGGTTCTCAGCTTTTCCTTAGAAGGAAGGCTGATTACAACCCATTATTACAAATCTATTCCTGCTTGGAGACTACTGCAAGTTTCCT
>NW_006779087.1:2103566-2114795 GCF_000442215.2 Lipotes vexillifer | reverse complement strand
TTTTAAATGCACAGCATACTTACAGCCTGTCTGGTTCTCCAGTGACCTCTGCTAAGAAAACAGAATCCGTGGGTGGAGCCTGGTTAAACCACACCAGAAAGCCACTGCCAAAGCCCATTTATTACGTGACCCCTCCTACTTCCCTTCCATCCCGCCCTCATGTTTTTTAAACAAATTTTTTTTTCTGCTGATTTTATTTCTTTATTTTTTGTCTCTTGTGGATGCCTTTTTTTTTTTTTTTTTTTTTGGCTGCATTGGGTCTTCGTTGCTGCGTGTGGGTTTCTCATTCCAGTGGCTTCTCTTGTTGCAGAGCACGGGCTCTAGGCGGGTGGGCTTCAGTAGTTGTGGCACACGGGCTCAGTAGTTGTTATAGCAGCCTATATTTTAAAAAGCATTTCCCTCACCCCCTTTTTTTCTTCAGTCTCTGTAGGCAGTATTTTCGTTTTCTCCTGGGGTGTTTACATTTCAAAGACATTCACAACTTCAAGGACAGAGAAAGAATGAAGTTTTTCTCCTAGGAGTTTTGGGGTGTATTTCTCTATTATCAGAAGTCTAGGGTGACTACTGTTTAAATTTTTTCTTTGTATTAGGGGTTGGGCAACATGAGGCAGTCTGTTTCAATCACCACAACATCCTCCCCTTTGCTCTCCTCACTTTCCCAGGGATTCTTAGCATCCTAATCAGGCTTTCTCACAAGTACTTGGACCTTAATCTGCAGTAGCTTGTGCCCTCCTAGCTTTGCAAAATGGCACATGAAGGTCTCCAACTTATTATTCTGCTCTTGTACCTTGTCTGCCAGCCCCGAAGCTAGCAGAGTCGTGGACAACTGCATGTTCTTCTCTAATTTCAGCTCTTTTTCCAACTGTCTAACGCAAGCTTCAGCCTCTTCAGATGCTTTGGGCATCAGTGGCCACAGAACTGCCCGCAGTAGAGGACAGCCCACCGCAGCAGCCATTAGTTTCCCTTCTTTGCCACAGTGTGCTCTGCTCAGTTCCTCAAACAAATGCATCAACACACCCGGCTTTTTCAGGGTGCCCCTGTACTCACACATTGGTCCACAAGCATCTAACATACAGGCCACCCCTCCTGACATAGAGGTTGATGTCTAACTCAGGATATTATCCTCAAATGCCTCTTTCTCAGGGCTTGCTTCTTCAGTCTCCTGGCTGCCGTATCAGTTGTTAGTTCACAACCTGTCTGCTGTACACACTGAGCAAGGAGAGACTGAAGAAATAAGCAGACCACTCCAGATTGGTAGCTGGCAGGTTTAATAAGAAGGGAGCTTACTTATGAGGCTTGTCTTAGATGGCCACGAGATGAGTAGATCTCCACACCCACCACCAGAATCATAAAAGTTTAGATAGAGGCCTTAACTGGGATCTGTCACCTCCACAGTCCAGATGGTCTCAACACCTTACTCTCTCAAAGCTGTATCCTTGGAACAGCTCCCATTGTGGGAACAGTGGTAAGAATGGACGTTTCAAGGACAGTTGAGGGAATGAGGAACCTCTGATTGCCTGAGTCCAGCCCATCAGTCAATCACTGATTACGTCCTCTTGATGACCTCCTCCAATATACTTTGTGTCCTTTATTTTTGACCACACCCCGGGGCATGCAGGATAATAGTTCCCCCACCAGGGATGGAACTTGGCCACACCCCCCGCCCCCCGCAGTGGAAGCACGGAGTCTTAACCACTGGACAGCCAGGGAAGTCCAGTTTGTGTCCTTTTTTTAGTCAGTTTATCTAGAGGTTTTTCTCTTGTATTGATCTTTTCATAAAATTAGCTTTTAAGTTTTGTTAATTTTTCTCTAGTGTTTGTTTTCTATTTCATTATTTCTGGACTTTATTATGTTTTTTCCTACTTACTTTGAATTTAATTTGATCATCTTTCACTTCTGAAGTTGAAAGCCTTAATAATTGATAGAAGCCCCCTTGCCTCTTCTAATGTAAGTATTTGAAGCTATAAATTTTTCTTATAGCACTGTTTTAGGTGGATACACAAAGTCTGATGTACTGTTTTCATTTTCATTCAATTTAAAATATTTTCTAATTTTCCTTGTGATTTTTTTCTTTGACCCCATGGATTATTTAGAAGTTGTTTAAATATTTGGGGCTTTCATAGGTATCTACGTATATTGATTTCTAATTTAATTTTATTGTCACAGAACATACTATGTGGGCTTCAGTCTTTTGAAGTCTATTTAAATTTGCTTTATGGCCCAGAATATATTTTTTCTCAGAAAATGGTCCCTGTTCATTGAAAAGAATGTGTATTCTGAAGTTGCCAGGTGTAATGTTCTATAAATGTCAATTAAGTTAAGGTAGCTGAAAGTGTCATTCAGATCTTCTGTATTCTTATTATTTAGTTGCTCTGTCAATTATAGTGAGAGATGTCTTACATCTACAATTATGATTGTGAATTTGTTTTTCCCTTTAGTTATTTCAGTTTTTGCTTCATGTATTTTGAGACTCCATTATTAGGCACAAGTATATTTATAATAGTTGTAGCTGCCTGATATATTTCCTTTTCATCATTATGAAGTGTCCTTCTTTGTTTTTAGTGTTTATTTTTGTCCTGAAGTCCATTTTGTCTGGTATGTATTTAGCCACTCCTTATGCTTTCTAATGTTTCCTCTTTCCAACTTTATTTTTTATTGGAGTATAATTGCTTTACAATGTTGTGTTAGTTTCTGCTGTACAATGAAATGAATCAGCTATATGTATACATATGTCCCCTCCCTCTTGGACCTCCCTCCCATCCCCACCCCATCCCACCCATCTAGGTCATCACAGAGCACCGAGCTGAGCTTCCTGTGCTCTATAGCTGTCTATTTTACACATGGTAGTGTATATGTATCAATCTTAGTCTCCCAGTTCGTCCCACCCTCCCTTTCCCCCACTGTATCCACATGTCTGTTCTCTACGTCTGTGTCTCTATTCCTGCCCTGGAAATAGGTTCATCTGTACCATTTTTCTAGATTCCACATATATGCGTTAGTATACGATATTTGTTTTTCTCTTTCTGACTTACTTCACTCTGTATGACAGTCTCTGGGTCCATCCACATCTCTACAAATGACCCAATTTCGTTCCTTTTTATGGCTGAATAATATTCCATTGTATATATGTACCACAGCTTCTTTATCCATTCATCTGTCGATGGACACTTAGGTTGTTTCCATGTGCTGGCTATTGTAAATAGAGCTGCAGTGAACTTTGGGGTACATGTGTCCTTATGAATTATGGTTTTCTCAGGGTATATGCCCAGTAGTGGGATTGCTGGGACATATGGGAGTCCTATTTTAGTTTTTTGAGGAACCTCCATACTGTTCTCCATAGTGGCTTTATCAATTTACATTCCCACCAACAGTGCAAGAGCATTCCCTTTTTTTCCATGCCCTCTCCAGCGTTTATTGTTTGTAGATTGTTTGATGATGGCCATTCTGACCGGTGTGAGGTATTACCTCACTGTAGTTTTGTTTTGCATCTCTCTAATAATTAGTGACGTTGAGCATCTTTACATGTGCCTCTTGGCCACCTGTATGTTTTCTTTGGAGAGATGTCTATTTAGGTCTTCCATCCATTTTTTGATTGGGTTGTTTGTTTTTTGATATTGAGCTGCTTGTATATTTTGGAGATTAATCCTTTGTCCATTGATTTGTTTGCAAATATTTTCTCCCATTCTGAGAGTTGTCTTTTTGTCTTGTTTATAGTTTCCTTTGCTGTGCAAAAGCTTAAGTTTGATTAGGTCCCATTTGTTTATTTTTGTTTTTATTTTCATTACTCTAGGAGATGGGTCAAAAAAGATCTTGCTGGGCTTCCCTGGTGGCGCAGTGCTTGAGAGTCCACCTGCCGATGCAGGAGACGCGGGTTCGTGCCCCGTTTCGGGAGGATCCCACATGCCGCGGAGCGGCTGGGCCCGTGAGCCATGGCCGCTGGGCCTGCGCGTCCGGAGCCTGTGCTCCGCAAATGGGAGAGGCCACGACAGTGAGAGGCCCGCATAACGCAAGGAAAAAAAAAAAAAAAAAAAAGATCTTGCTGTGGTTTATGTCACAGAGTGTGTTTCCTGTGTTTTCATCTAAGAGTTTTATACTGTCTGGTCTTACATTTAGGTCTTTAATATATTTTGAGTTTATTTTTGTGTATGGTGTTAGGGAGTGTTCTAATTTAATTCTTTTACATGTAGCTGTCCAGTTTTCCCAGCACCATATATTGAAGAGGCTGTCCTTTCTCTGTTGTATATTCTTGCCTCCTTTGTCATAGATTAGGTGACCATAGGTGTGTGGGTTTATCTCAGGGCTTTCTATCCTGTACCATTGATCTATATTTCTGTTTTTGTGCCAGTACCATATTGTCTTGATTACTGTAGCTTTGTAGTTTAGTTTGAAGTTGGGGAGCCTCATTCCTCCGGCTCCATTTTTCTTTCTCAAGATTGCTTTGACTATTCGGGGTCTTTTGTGTTTCCATACAAATTGTAAAATTTTTTCTTCTGATTCTGTGAAGAATGTCAGTGGTAATTTGATAGGGATTGCATTGAATCTGTAGATTGCTTTGGGTAGTTTAGTCATTTTCACAATGTCACTTCTTCCAATGTCTCCATCTGCTTGTGTCATCTTTGATTTCTTTCATCAGTGTTTTATAGTTTTCTGAGTACAGGTCCTTTGCCTCCTTAGGTAGGTTTATTCCTATGTATTTTATTCTTTTTGTTGCAATAGTAAATGAGATTTTTTCCTTAATTTCCCTTTCTGATCTTTCATTGTTATAGGAATGCAAGAGATTTCTGTGCATTAATTTTGTATCCTGCAACTTTACGAAATTCATTGATTAGATCTAGTAGTTTTCTGGTGGCATTTTTAGGATTTTCTGTGTATAGCATCATGTTATCTGCAGACAGTGACAGTTTTACTTCTTTTCCAATTTGGATTCCTTTTATTTCTTTTTCTTCTCTGATTGCCATGGCTAGGACTTCCAAAGCTGTGTTGAATACTAGAGGCGAGAGTGGACATCCTTGTCTTGTTCCTGGTCTTTGTGGAAATGCTTTTAGTTTTTCACCATTGAGAATGATTTTTGCTGTAGGCTTGGTCTCTGTTATGTTGAGGTAGGTTCCCTCTATGCCCATTTTCTGGAGCTTTTTTTTTTTTTTTTTTTTTTTTTTGTGGTACGCAGGCCTCTCACTGTTGTGGCCTCTCCCGTTGCGGAGCACAGGCTCCAGACGTGCAGGCTCAGCGGCCATGGCTCATGGGCCTACCTGCTCTGCAGGATGTGGGATCTTCCCGGACTGGGGCATGAACCCGTGTCCCCTGCATTGGCAGGCAGACTCTCAACCACTGCGCCACCAGGGAAGCCCTTCTGGAGCTTTTACCATAAATGGATGTTGAGTTTTGTCAAAAGCTTTTTCTGCGCCTATTGAGATGAACATATGGTTTTTATTCTTTAATTTGGTAAAATCATGTATCACATTGATTTGCGTATATTGAAGAATCCTTGCATTCCTGGGATAAATCCCACTTGATCAGGGCGTATGATTCTTTTAGTGTGTTGTTGATTCTATTTGCTAGTATTTTGTTGAGGATTTTTTCATCTATGTTCATCAGTGATATTGGTCTGTAATTTTCTTTTTTTGTAGTGTCTTTGTCTGGTTTTTGGTATCAGGGTGATGGTGGCCTTGTAGAATGAATTTGGGAGGGTTCCTCCCTCTGCAATTTTTTGGAAGAGTTTGGGAAGGATAGGTGTTAGCTCTTCTCTAAATGTTTGATAGAATTTACCTGTGAAGCCATCTGGTCCTGGACTTCTGTTTGTTGGAAGATTTTACATTACAGTTTCAATTTCATTACTTGTGATTGGTCTGTTTATACTTTCTAATTCTTCCTGGTTCAGTCTTGGAAAATTGTACCTTTCCAAGAATTTGTCCACTTCTTCCAGGTTGTCCATTTTATTGGCATACAGTTGCTTGTAGTATTCTCCTGTGTTCCTTTGTATTTCTGTGGTGTCAGTGGTAATTTCTCCTGTTTCATTTCTAATTTTGTTGATTTGTGTCCTCTGCCTTCTTTTTTCTTGATGAGTCCAGCTAAAGGTTTATCAATTTTGTTCATCTTCTCAAAGAACCAACTTTTAGTTTTACTGATCTTTGCTATTGTTTTCTTTGTTTCTGTTCCATTTATTTCTGCTCGGATATTTATGGTTCTTTCCTTCTGCTAACTTTGGGTTTTGTTTGTTTTTCTTTCTCTAGTTAGGTGTAAGGTTAGATTGTTTATTTGAGATATTTCTTGTTTCTTGAGGTAGGATTGAATTGCTCTAAACTTCCCTCTTAGAACTGCTTTTGCTGCATCCCATAGGTTTTGGGTCTTCATGTTTTCATTGTCATTTCTTTCTTTGTATTTTTTGATTTCCTCTTTGATTTCTTCAGTGATCTCTTGGTTATTTAGCAGCACACTGTTTAGCCTCTATGTGTTTGTTTTTTACAGTTCTTTTCCTGTAATTGATTTCCAATCTCATAGTGTTGTGGTCACAAAAGATGCTTGATATGATCAATTTTCTTAAATTTTCTGAGGCTTGATTTGTGACCCAAGATGTGATCTTTCCTGGAAAATGTTCCATGTGCACTTGACACAAAAGTGTATTCTGCCGCTTTCGGGTGGAATGTCCTGTAAATATCAATTAGATCTATCTGGTCTATTGTATCATTTAAAGCTGTGTTTCCTTATTCTGTCTAGATGATCTGTCCATTGGTGTAAGTGGAGCGTTAAATTCCCCCACTATTATTGTTACCATTGATTTCCCTTATGTATTGAGATGCTCCTGTGTTGGGTACATAACTGTTTACAATTGTTATATCTTCTTCTTGGATTGATCCCTTGATCATTATGTAGTGTCCTTCCTTATCTCTTGTAACAGTCTTTATTTTAAAGTCTATTTTATCTGATATGAGCATTGCTACTCCAGCTTTCTTTTGATTTCCATTTGCATGGGATATCTTTTTCCATCCCCTCACTTTCAGTCTGTATGTGTCCCTAGGTCTGAAGTGGGTCTCTTGTAGGCAGCATATATACAGGTCTTGTATTTGTGTCTATTCAGACAGTCTGTGTCTTTTGGTTGGAGCATTTTATCCATTTACATTTAAGGTAATTATCGATATGTATGTTCCTATTACCATTTTCTTAATTGTTTAGGGTTTGTTTTTGTGGGTCTTTTTCTTCTCTTGTGTTTCCCACCTAGAAATGTTCCTTTAGCATTTGTTGTAAAGCAGATTTTGTGGTGCTGAATTCTCTTAGCTTTTGCTTGTCTGTAAAGCTTTTGATTTCTCTGTCAAATCTGAATGAGATCCCTGCTGGGTAGAGTAATCTTGGTTGTAGGTTTTCCCTTTCATCACTTTAATATATCCTGCCACTCCCTTCTGGCCTGCAGAGTTTCTGCTGGAAAATCAGCTTATAACCTTATGGGGATTCCCTTGTATATTATTTTTTTGCTTTTTTCTTGCTGCTTTTAATATTTTTTCTTTGAATTTAATTTTTGTTAGTTTGATTAATATGTGTCTTGGTGTGTTTCTCCTAGGGTTTATCCTCTGTAGGACTCTGCACTTCCTGGACTTGGGTGGCTATTTCCTTTCCTATGGTAGGGAAGTTTTCGACTATAATCTCTTTGAATATTTTCTCAGACCCTTTCTTTTTCTCTTCTTCCTCTGGGAACCCTATAATTTGAATGTTGGTGTGTTTAGTGTTGTCCCAGAGGTCTCTGAGACTGTCCTCAATTGTTTTCATTCTTTTTTCCTTATTCTGCTTCCCGGCAGTTTTTCCTACCATTCTGTCTTCCAGCTCACTTATTTGTTCTTCTGCCTCAGTTATTCTGCTATTGCTTCCTTCTAGTGTATTTTTCATTTCAGTTATTATGTTGTTCATCTCTGTTTGTTTGTTCTTTAGTTCTTCTAGGTCTTTGTTAAACATTTCTTGTATTTTCTCGATCCATGCCTCCATTCTGTTTCTAGAAATTTTGGATCATCTTTACTCTCATTACTCTGAATTCTTTTTCAGGTAGGTTGCCTATTTCTTCTTCATTTATTTGGTCTTGTAGGTTTTTACCTTGCTTCTTCGTCTGTAACATATTTTTTTGTCATCTCATTTTTTTTGATGGGTGGGACTGGTTGTTTGGCCTGAGGCTTCCAGCACTGGAGTCTGCAGGCAGTTGGGTAGAGCCAGGTCTTGGTGCCGAGATGAGGACCCCGGGACACCTCACTCCGATTAATATTCCCTGGGGTCTGAGGTTCTCTGTTAGTCCAGTGGTTCAGACTTGGTGCTCCCACTACAGGAGCTCAGGCCCAACCCCTGGCCCGTGAACCAAGATCCTGCAAGCTGCACAGCATGGCCAAAAAAAAAAAAAAAGAAAAAGAAAAAAAGGAGCAGAAGAGTAACAAAGAATAAAAAATAAAATGGGGACTTCCCTGGTGGTCCAGTGGTTAGGAATCTGCCTTCCAATGCAGGGGATGCAGGTTCAATTCCTGATCTTGGAACTAAGATCCTACACGCCTTGGGGCAACTAAGCCCACATGATGTAGAGCCCGTGTACCACAAGAAGAGAGCCCGCATGCTGCAACTACTAAGCCCATGCGATCCAGAGCCCTCGCACCAAAACTACTAAGCCCACGCACTCTGGAGCCCATGCTCCACAACTAGAGAGAATCCTGTGCACCACAGTGAAGATCCCACATGTTGCAACTAAGACCTGGCACAGCCAAAAAAATAAATAAATAATTTAGAAAAAATTAGAAAACTAACAGATATATTAGAAAAAATAAAAATATAAATGAAACAACAACTGGAAGATAAAACAGGACCACAGTAACAAAAAAAAGGCCAGAGAAGGCCTTGGCTCTGGGGGGTAGGGCTTAGGCAGGGGACGGGGCCTATGTTCAGGACCCATGCAGCCGGAAAAGGCCCTGGGTGGTCGGGGCAGGGCTTAGGCTTAGTGTGTCCAAATGGGGCCCCAGAGTGCCTCCAGCCTCAGAGTGTGAAGGATCAGGCCCAGGACCTCAGCAGGCTCCCAGGCATCCAAGTGGGCGGTGAAAACGCTAGCCATATTCCCCTCCAATCCTCAGAACTCCCGAGGGTCTCTCCCTGTTGATCCCCTCACGGTGAGTGGGCCTCTCCAGGCATGGGAATCCCTCCCCTTCCCCAGCTTCCCCTCAGGGACGTGGATCCCGTCCCACCTCCATTTCTCCTCCCGCCTTGCTCCCCGCCATGTCCTACCTGATCTCTCGGGGGTTCCTTCTGTCCCCCTGTCACCCACCATCGTCTGGTAGTTGCCCTAGTTGTGAGGAGATGTGAACTCCATGTCCTCCTACTCCGCCATCTTGACTCTGCCCCCCTTCAGTCTTTCCTCTTTCCAACTTTAAATTTTAACCTATTTGTATCTTTATATTTTAAATGCATCTTGTAGACAACTTCAGTTGGTTCTTGCTTTTTACCTAGTCTGATAATCACAGCCCCCCAACTTTTTTAATATATTAAATTGTGGTAAAATATACAAAAAAAAATGAAATTTACAACCAACCATTTTTAAGTATGCAGTTCAGTGACATTAAGTATGTGCACATTGTTGTGCTACCATCACCACCATCCATCCACAGACTCTTTTAATCTTGCAAAACTCTGTACCAATTAAACAGTAATTCTCCATTTCTCCCCCTTTCCCCAGCACCTGACAACTACCATTCTTTTTGTCTCTATGAATTTAACCACTCTAGATACCTCATAGAATTGGAATCATACAATATTTGTCCTTTTGTGGCTTATTTCTCTTTACATAATGTCCTCAAGGTTCATCCATGTTGAATCATGTGACACAATATCTTTCCTTTTTAAGGCTGAATAATGTTCCATTGTATGTGTATACCACATTTTGTTTATCCATTCATCTGTTGATGGACACTTGGGTTGCTTTTGCATTTTGGCTATTGTGAATAATGCTGCCATGAGTATGACTGTGCAAATATCTCTTGAGAGCCTGCTTCCAGTTCTTTCAGTTGTATACCTAGAATTAGAATTGCTGAATCATATGGTAATTCATTTTTAATTTTTCACCCTATGGTTTTCCATAGCAGTTGCACCATTTTACATTTTTACTAACAGTACACAGTGGTTCTCCACATCCTAATAAACACCTGCTCTTTTTTTTTAAATAGTTGTATTTGCTACTAAGATTGGGATAAGGCAGAGCTCTCCACTCTCACAACTTCTAGTCAACATTGTACTGGAAGTCCTAGACAGTACAAAAAGCAAGAAAAAGAAATAAAAGTCATGTAGAAAGAAAAAATAAAGCAATTCTTATTCACAGACATGATTATATATGTGGAAAACCCTAAGGAATTTACAGAAAAGCTACTAAAATTATTTCGTGAGTTTATTAGCAAGGTCATGGGGTACAAGGTAAACAGATATGACTAATGGTGTTGATTGGAACAACTGGAAATTGAAATTTAAATAAACGTCATTTAAATAGCACTAAAACCATTGAATATTTGGAGATAAATTTAATAAAAATTTGTATACAATAAAAACTACAAAAGATTCCTGAGGGAAATTAAAGACTTTATAAATGGAGTGATACACCATGTTCATGAATCAGAAGATTCAATATGATTAAGATGTAAGTTCTTCCCAAATCAATCTCTAAATTTAATTCAATTCTAATAAAAAACCCAATAGGCTTTATGTAAAAATTAAAAGCTGTTTCTAAAATTTCTATTAAAATACAAAGGATCTAGAGTAGCCAAAAACAATTTTGAAAAAGAAAAATAAAGCCAGAGGACTTAAACTATGTTATTAAAATGTTACAGTTATGAAGACAGTGTGTTTTTTGTGTAAAGATAAATATATCAATCAATGAAATAGAATAGAGTCCAGAAATACACCCACCATATTTGGTCAGTTGATTTTTGACAAAACTGCCAAGGTAATTTGATGAAGAAAATGGTGGACTTTTAAACAATGACGGAAACAACTGAATATCTTTATATAGAAAAATAAACTGCAACCTTTACCTCGTTTATACAAAAATTAACTCACAATTGATCACAGACCTAAACGTAAAAGCAAAAACTTAAAACTTCTAAAAAAAATAGAAAATCTGTATGATGTTCTTTTAGGCAAAAAATTTTAGGACATAAAAAGCACAAGTCAGGGCTTCCCTGGTGGCGCAGTGCTTGAGAGTCCGCCTGCCGATGCAGGAGACGCGGG
>NW_006779087.1:2102915-2103214 GCF_000442215.2 Lipotes vexillifer | reverse complement strand
CAAAAAAAAAAAAAAAAAAAAAAAAAGCACAAGTCATACATATAAGCTATATATTATATCCATTGTGATGTTGAAAAAAGGAGAAGAGAGAGGAAGAAAGCTCTTTTTTGCAGGAAAATGCTAGGTAATAAATGGAAAAAGAATGAAAAATCAGGAAATCAGCATTTTGAAACCCTCAGTGAAATAGTTGACTTGAGTAAGGATCATCAATGGATTTTTAAAACCATTGGGTATAAATTTGTTGAGGAACAGGATATTTGTATGGGCTCCAAGTATCCTCTCAAAGGTTACTTATTATG
>NW_006779087.1:2099296-2102905 GCF_000442215.2 Lipotes vexillifer | reverse complement strand
GAAAGAGTATCTTTACAATAGAAAAATATGGTGAATACCACTTTGTTCAAGATAAAAGTGACAGATGATCAAAGTATCACCTATAATGGGACAAACTGACATTGTGCGTTTTGATGGAATACAGTAGGAAATATATTACCTACGTAGTATCCTTGTGAAAAACCTTTAGTCTGACTCTTATCATAAGGAATTCTGATAAATTCAGAATGCAGCAGATTCTATAACTTGGACTCTCTATCACTGTTTTGAAAGACAAAAAAGAAAAAAATAAGGACAGAGGAGACTATTTTAGATTAAAGGACATTGTAGAGACATGAAAAACAATGCAAGGCGTGGAATTTGAATTATATCCTGGAGTAGGGCAGGGACTATAAAAACATTTTGAGACAGGAAAATTGGAATATAGACCTTATATTAGATGGTATTATTAAATCATTGTTAAAATTCATTGGTGTGATAATGGTATTGTGATTCTTGTTCTTAGGAGATACATGTTGCAGTATTAGGGATAAAGTAACATGATGTTAGCAATTTACTTTCAGATTGTTAAACCAAAAAAAAAAAAGTATGTGTGGAGAGAAAGTGTGCAAACAGGGCAAGATGTTAATATTTGGGGAATAAAAGTGGGCAATCATAGTACTCATCTTTCACCTTTTCTGTAGGATTGAAAAATTTCAAAATAGCTGGGATAAAATAATGCTTAAGAAGAGTTTGTAAAAATCATTATACTAAGTGAAATAGGCAGGACTTATGGTAGCTATGGTAGCTATAGTAGGGCTATGGATGATTTTCTTTCTGCTTATTTTCTGTACTTCAAAAGTTTAATATGAGGATGTACTATTTGGAGAATTAGAAAAATAAAATAAATTAACATTTAAAATAATATGCTTAAATTAAAAAAATTTAAAAATTAAAAAAATTTTTTTTAGACATTTCATTTCATTTCATTTCATTTCATCCACTCTGCATGGCTTGTGAGATCTTAGTTCCTCCACCAGGGATTGAACCCAGGCTATGGCAGTGACAGTACCAAGTCCTAACCACTGGATCTCCAGGGAATTCCCCTATTTTTATACAATTTTTAAAGGTAACTTTCCATTTACAGTTATTATGAAATATTGGCTATATCCCTGTGTTGTACAATATATCCTTGAACCTATCTTACACCCAGTAGTTTATATCTCCCACTCCCCACCTCTTTATTCCACCCCCCGCCCCCACCAACTGGTAACCACTAGTTCTCTCTGTGAGTCTGCTTCTTTTATGTTAAAAAATAATATAATTTAAAATTTGAGTTTATAAGTAGAATGAGTCCTTTGTTCTAGTAAGTTTTTCAGATGAAAGAAATAGGGTATTTATCTAATACATAATGATCTATATAATGAAAAGGGTCGTATGAATCATGGATGGGATAATAATAACAGTAACAGTAAAAACAGTAACCAGTTATTGAACACCTTCAATATATCAAGAATTTCATGTAATCAACTTATTTAATCATTCACAACAGTGGTGCCAAGGAGGTATTAATAATTGTCCAAACTCTTATAGTGACCAAGTTAACAGAAAGAAATTTGAAACAAAGTCTACCTTAGATTCCAAAGTCTTATCTCTTGTGTTGGAGAGCAATGTTACATAACTGAATTCTGGTTGGCTGAAATAAGTGAACTAAGCTGGGGGAAAAGGTAAGAGGTTACAGACAGTAGCTCCTGCCTGATTAGAAAGGCAGACCTAAGCAGTAAGTAGGACGGACATACCTTTGAAGTGAAAAGCAAGGGTTTTTCCTCCAGTGCTGTCAATACATTTTAGAAGAGTTTCTTAATATCAACTAATATCCAGGGCTTATCAAGTGAATCTGAATGATAGTCAGGTAGAATAAACAGGAAATGACTAATGTATTATACTGATTGCTATGAAAGCATCACCAACTAATTCCTTATAAGACCTTGTTGGTGGATAAACTAGGGTCTCCTTCAAGAAAGAACAGTCAGTATCAGTGTTGCTCATAAACCTATAAAAATCAGTTTTCTGCCCCTTGAATGTTAAACCAGTAATGATCCTCAAGGGAATTAATTGATGGAAAACTCATGCTTCCAGTTAAATCCTGAAATTAGGTTAAAGCCAAGCAAAACAAAACAAAACAACAAAAATACATGATTTTAGCTGGTTGAATGTAAAAAAGAAGGATGAGAAAATAATTATTTCTCCCTTACTACATGGGTTCTCCAAAGTTTAAGGGAGATGTGAGTTGATTAATAGTAGATACTAAACCAGTCAATTTTTTCTTTTGTTTTATATAATCCATATTAAAGATTAGTCATCGTAAAGTTAATCCCAGGTTGGCATCCCTCCTTTCCCAGCATGCTCTTCTGTCACCTCTCCTCACAGTTAATTCCAGGGCCCAAGGAATACAGACCTTTAGCATGGGCTTCAAGAAAATAATGTTCAGAAAATAGGTTATAACGTTGCAAAGAAAAGTCACAGTATACATTTCTAAATAAAAAGTAAATTATTTGGGGGTGTTTGCACCACAGTTCTCTCTTGGCACAGGAAAGGAAGTATTAATATTAAATAGTTTTAATGAGAATTTGAAAAATAGGCAAATACTTACTTCTTCAAATATCCTTTGAGAACCAGAAACAAGATGATGATTCAAAAAAATATATATCATAAAAACAAATGTTTTTGAATAAAATAAAATCTAACTTAAAAATAAGGTTTGATTAATTTAACAAAAGAACAACTTTTTTAAAATTATTAACTCTTTATTATTTGACATTTATATACATAAAGTATATATTTAACTGAATATTTTATACAAACTCTAGGAAGGTATTCCAAATGAAAAAGTATGATTATAAAGTACAAGATAGGTCAAGGAAGCATGTGATACAGTGCCAAATTTATAATCACTTATCTAATATGTCACAATCCTTTTATTCCAGAAAATGTCCACATGAGGACTCTAAAATGGGCAATTACTTGTCAAGAGAATAAATGGTTTTCATTATGTAGAACATGGAAAGGGACATGAGGCAAAATAAAGATTCTTCAGAATTTCTTTATGGAGCTGCTAGTAAGACAACAGAACCTAAGGCTACAAGGACCTGTCCAAGTAGAATATTTATATTAAATATGCCTTCATTGCTTGCCTGGTAGAAGTGATCTGTCAGCCACTTTTGGTAGAAGGATGGCCCACTATAGACACCAGGAAAATTTTTTCGACCACAGCCATATCCGTAACTGGTAATTCCCATTACAAAATATCGTTCACGTTCTGGTAAGTAGCACATTAATGGTCCACCACTGTCACCCTATTAAAAAAGTCCCAAAATAGTATTAGTTACTTCCAGTAGTCCTTAAACAACAGTAAAGCTGAAATAAATTAATCACATTAATCATACATTTATATATATATTTTCAAAATACCTCCAACTTATAAAGAGCCATAGATTTTCAGTTTTACATTCTGACTAAAACAGGAGGTATTCAGTCTGGCCTGGTGTTTAGAGGCACCGTATAGCTGGTGGATAAACTTCACACCTGCATAGTTTTGAACCAGAATACTATAAATCAAATTGTTTGAATTTTTTTTTTTTTTTTTTTTTT
>NW_006779087.1:2078386-2099136 GCF_000442215.2 Lipotes vexillifer | reverse complement strand
CGGTACGCGGGCCTCTCACTGTTGTGGCCTCTCCCGTTGCGGAGCAACAGGCTCCGGACGCGCAGGCCCAGCGGCCATGGCTCACGGGCCTAGCCGCTCCGCGGCATGTGGGACCCTCCCGGACCGGGGCACGAACCCGTGTCCCCTGCATCGGCAGGCGGACTCTCAACCACTGCGCCACCAGGGAAGCCCAAATTGTTTGAATTTTTTAGTGCAGTTACTCAGGAGAAATATAATTTAGGAAGTGTGAAAAATACTGAAAATATTGTCTATTAGAATACTTCTGTTAATGCTGTATGGGAAAGGTAGAACTAAGATATATAAAGGATTCATTTAGGGGTGTGTGTGTGTGTCGTTTGCTAACTAGAGGACAGGAGTAAATTGGCATCTTGCGAGAGATGGCATCTTTCTAAGTGTTGACATTGGCTGGTGCAGGAAAACAGGAATCAATGGCTAGTCCTCTTAATAGTATTACAAATAACAAATCTCTGTCATGGTTTATACAAGACTGTTAATGCACCGAAACACCTTTACTGAGGACTGTTAATCATTCAAAACAGTAAGAACACTGAGATAACTGTTTCAGTGCCTACAGTATAAGGACTATGTTTCTAAGGTGTTTTCAAATTCTCTACATAAGGTAAGCATTGAATAATTATTTTTTGAAGGTAAGGATGTTTTACTTATGAATACAATTCATAAGTGAAAGTATGTAGATTGGATTCTTTTACTCAGCACGATTTTTAAGGAAAAGGACACAGGAAAGATAGACCCTGGATTGCAGAAATCAGAATGAGTAGGAAAAGATCAGAGCATGGGACACTGTTTGGGAGTGATGTGCTGGTAGATTCAGAAGCAGTGAAGAAAAGAGGAATAAAAAAAGATTCAAAAAACACAAAGGACAAAACAAAAAATAGATAAATTGGACTTCATAAAAAAATCAAAGACTTTTGTGCTACAAATGATAACATCAGGAAAGTGAAAAGACAGTCCACAGAATGGGAGAAAATATTTGCTAACCATACATGTGGTAAAGGACTTGTATCCGGAATATGCAAAGAATGTTTGTGACTCCATAATAAAAAGATAAATAACTTAATATAAAAATGGGCAAAGGATCCGAATAGACATTTCTCCAAAGAAGATATACAAAAGACTAATAAGCACATGCAGAGATGCTCAACATCATTAGTCATTAAGTAAATACAAACTAAAAGCACAGTGAGATACCTTGAGATACCCACAAGGATGGCTATAATCGAAACTCTAATTCAAAAAGATATATGCACCCCAATGTTCATAGCAGTACTATTTACAATAGACAAGACATGGAAACAACCCAAGTGTCCCTCAAGAGATGGTTGGTTTAAGAAGATGTGGTATATATATGTACTATGGAATATTAACTCAGCCATAAAAAAGAATGAAATATTGCCATTTGCAGCAACATGGATGGACCTAGAGAATATCATACTAAGTGAAGTAACTCAGATAGAGAAAGACAAATATATATGTTATCACTTACATGTGGAATCTAAAAAAAAATACAAATAAATCTATATACAAAACAGAAACACGACTCACAGACATAGAAAATATATATAACTGAAAAAATATATATATAACTGAATCAATTTACTGTACACCTGAAACTAATACAATATTGTAAATCAACTATATTTCAATTAAAAAAAGATTGTAAGAAATGCTGAAAAGGATGTGGAGAAATTAGAACTCTCATACATTATTGAGATGGCCAGAAAGCACATGAAAAGATGCTCAACATCACTAATTACTAGAGAAATGCAAATCAGAACTACAATGAGGTATCACCTCACACTGGTCAGAATGGCCATCATCAAAAAAATCTACAAACAATAAATTCTGGAGAGGGTGTAGAGAAAAAGGAACCCTCCTACACTGTTGGTGGGAATGTAATTGGTACAGCCACTATGCAGAACAGTACGGAGGTTCCTTAAAAAACTAAAAATAGAACTGCCCTATGACCCACCAATCCCACTCCTGGGCATATATCCAGAGAAAACCATAATTTGAAAAGATACATGCACCCCAATGTTCATTGATGCACTATTTACAATAGCCAGGACATGGAAGCAACCTAAGTGTCCATTGACAGATGAATGGATAAAGAAGATGTGGCACATACATACAATGGAATATTACTCAGCCATAAAAAAGAACAAAATAATGCCATTTGCAGCAACATGGATGGACCTAGAGATTGTCATGCTGAGTGAAGTAAGTCAGACACAGAAAGACAAATATCATAGGATATCGCTTATATGTGGAATCTAAAAAAAAAAAGGGCACAAATGAATTTATTTACAAAGCAGAAGTAGAGTCACAGATGTAGAAAACAAACTTATGGTTACCAGGGGATAAGGTGGGAAGAGATAAATTGGGAGATTGGGATTGACATATACACACTACTATATATAAAATAGGTAACTGATAAGAACCTGCTGTATAGCACTGGGAACTCAATACTCTGTAATGGCCTATATGGGAAAAGAACCTAAAAAAAAAAAAGAGTGGATATATGTATATGTATAACTGATTCACTTTGCTGTACACCTGAAACTAACACAGCATTGTAAATCAACTGTACTCCAAAAAAAAAACAAGAACTCTCATACATTGCTGGGTAAGAATGTAAAATGGTGCAGCCACTTGGGAATACAGTTTGGCAGTTTTTCAAAATGTTAAACATTGACTCAGCAATTCTACCCCTAGGTGAAATTTCCAAGAGAAATAAAAACATACCTACACATGGGCTTCCCTGGTGGAGCAGTGGTTGAGAGTCCGCCTGCCGATGCAGGGGACACGGGTTCGTGCCCCGGTCCGGGAAGATCCCACATGCCGCAGAGCAGCTGGGCCCGTGAGCCATGGCCGCTGAGCCTGCGCGTCCGGAGCCTGTGCTCCGCGACGGGAGAGGCCACAGCAGTGAGAAAGGCCCGCGTACCGCAAAAAAAAACCAAAACAAACAAAAACACACATAAAAACATGTACAGAAATGTTTATAGCCACGTTATTCATAAAAGCCAAAAAGTAGAAATATAGCTCAAATGTCCATCAACAAATGAATGGATGAATAAAATGTGGCATATCCACACCATGGTATATTATTTGGCAATATATCAGTGCATGCTATAATAGAGATGAACCTTGAAAACATTATGCTAAGTAAAAGAAGCCAGTCACAAAAGACCACAAATTGAATGATTCCATTCATATGAGATTTCCAGAATAGGCAAATCTCTAGATATTAGTGGTTGCCTAGGGCTAGGGGTGGGTGAGAGGAGAATGGGGAGTGACTCCTAATGAGTAGAGTTTTTAGGGGCGGGGGTGACAAAAGTAATCTAAAAATTAGATTATGGTGATGGTTGCACTATTCTATAAATATACTAAAACCCCACTGGGTTGTACACTTTAAATGGGTGAATTGTATATATGTAAATTGTATCTCAATAAAAGTGGTAATGGAAAAAAAGATTCAAGGCAGATTTTGATTAAGGTTGACCATGATTGTAGAAACCAAGGAATCAGGCAAGCAAGACGATTTGGATTGTTGGAATAGTTAAAAAAGGAGAAAAACCATTTAGACTTGAGAATTAAGACTTCACCAGAAAGTGATCAAAGGACTTGTTCAAGTTCCCTTCTGTCTTTAGAAAGTATTGCTAAGGAAAATTATTTGGTCTTACCCTGCAAGTATCAAAAACTCCATCTTCATCACCTGCACAAAATGAAGTGTAAGGAATTATATCCCCATAACTCTTGTCAGAATTACAAAAACTTCGAGAAATATAATGCACTTCTGCTTCGTGTAATTTTTTTGTAATATTACCTATTAACAAAAAAATGCCAATAAATTATTTTGGAGAGCAGACATTTTGACAGCAATATAAAGTGTTCCTGATGAACAAGTTTTCTTTCCATAGTACCTGATTGAACAGTTATGTAAAATTGTATCCATGTATGTATGTATGTTTGTATGCCTAGAAAGACGGTGAAAGAAAGTTCACCAAATCTTAATGACAGTTATCTCTAGATAGTAGGAATTTCAGGTTACTTTTGTTACCTTTGCTGTCTTGTATTTCTTGGAGGTCTCACGGCAGGATCTATAGCTTTTTTTTTTTTTAAAAAAGGGTATTTATTTATTTATATTTTATTTTTGGCTGCATTGGGTCTTTGTTCCTGTACATGGGCTTTCTCTACTTGCAGCGAGTGGAGCTGCTCTTCATTGTGGCGTGCAGGCTTCTCATTGTGGTGGCTTCTCTTGTTGCAGAGCACGGTCCTAGGTGCGTGGGCTTCAGTAGTTGTGGCACGCGGGCTCAGTAGTTGTGGTTCGCAGACTCTAGAGTGCAGGTTCAGTAGTTGTGGCGAACAGGCTTAGTTGCTCCGTGGCATGTGGGATCTTCCTGGACCAGGGTTCGAACCCATGTCCCCTGCATTGGCAGGTGGATTCTTAACCACTGTGCCACCAGGATTTATAGCTTTTACAAAGTAAAACTATATAAAAATTGTCAAGGGCGAAAGAGGTAAATGCTGAGGTCTATCTTTCTTATGTTGTAAGCTGTGAATAATTTTAATTAAATTTTTAATGATGCTAAAGTCTTGAAGGATGTTGAATATGAAAATAAAACAGATTTTTAACTCATGCACTCCCCTAAATTCCCTGCTAATTCCTGAACATAAAGTGGTTCTTTGCTACAGAAAAGATAGGAAAATATAAGATAACACTTCAGGTACTATTAAAGGACAGATCATTTTAAGGTTTATCCATAGGAAAGCTACTGTAACAGCAGCATCTCTTCTCATCAGCCTGTCTCAGAGTTACAGTTGTCACATGTGGTAGCTGAATATTTTGTGTGCCCCACATTCTTCCCTAGCTTTTCAAGTAATAGACATTTTACCCTTAGCTGCAAGTGGGTAAATGACCCAACTGTTCCATTCACAGAATTCCATTCTCCTGGTTGCGCTGATTGGTCTAGAGGTGACTATATTTGGTATAAAGCTAGCCAGTTGGAATACTTATCCAGCATTTTAATTTTATTTTAGCAATATAGAAATACCTTTAATATCTTAAGTGAAAAATAAGTACATGAAATAGAATGCAGGCTATTATGACAGCTATATACAATTATGTAGAGAAGACCGAAGGGAAACATATAAAATTGTTTGTAACTTATTTAATGATAGTGGGATTATATATTTCCCCATCTATTTTTCAAATATTCTGCACTATTTTTATAATGTTTTAATAATAAAAATGTTAAATCAAAGATTATTAATAATATTCTTCACTTATTTCCAGTATGGCTGTAATGTGTTGGCTGTAAATATGAAACTTTCTTCCACACACCAATATTTTCAAGAATGGCATATTCTCAGGCAGTATGTTTATCCAGCATTTTTTTTTTTTTTTTTTTTTCGGTACGCGGGCCTCTCACTGCCGTGGCCTCTCCCGTTGCGGAGCACAGGCTCCGGACGCGCAGGCTCAGCGGCCATGGCTCCACGGGCCCAGCCGCTTCGTGGCATGTGGGATCTTCCTGAACCGGGGCACGAACTCGTGTCCCCTGCATCGGCAGGCGGACTCTCAACCACTGCGCCACCAGGGAAGCCCTCTGCGCTTTATTTTAAAATAATTGAAGTAGTACTAGCTGTATATAAAAATATATATAACATATAAGTTATAGAATACAGTAATGAAATGAACACCTGTAAATCTACCACCCAATTTATGAACAATACTAATCCAGTGTGGTATTGGTATAGGGCTATTCAAAATAACCAGAGATTTTCAAAGTGAATAGGAGAGAGAACCCGGAAGTAGATGTCTGAGTTTTCTATTTTGTTCCACTGGTCACTTAGAATATTCTTGCACAAATACAACACTGATCCATTACCATAGCTTTAGAATAAACCTTGATTTCTGGATGGCAACTTCTCCACCATTTTTTTCTCCCATAGGAGTGTCTTGGCTATTCTTAGGTCTTTTAGAATATGAGCTTTTTCATTGTCTTAAAACTCATGTTAGGGTTTATCGTAACCTGGTGCTTTTCAGTTTTTCAGATAGAATTGACATCTTTCTTTTTTTTTTTTTTAAATAAATAAATAAATTTATTTTAAAAAAACCCC
Source organism: Lipotes vexillifer (assembly GCF_000442215.2). Taxonomy (NCBI): domain Eukaryota; kingdom Metazoa; phylum Chordata; class Mammalia; order Artiodactyla; family Lipotidae; genus Lipotes; species Lipotes vexillifer. Next base: position 2,092,977 of record NW_006779087.1, on the reverse strand, counting down.
AACAAAGTAGGAATGCACACCTGCATGGAAGTCCCTGATATCACATGAAATAGTAAGTTTCAGAACAGTCTGTGTGATTCTGTTTATGGAAATGATGATAATATATGATCATTTTTATAAAGGAAAAATCTGGAAGACACATCCAACTTGATTTATCTCTGGAGGAACTTTTTTTTTTATTATTGTTTTTTTTGTTTGTTTGTTTGTACTGCAGGTTCTTATCAGTCATCAGTTTTATACACATCAGTGTATACATGTCAATCCCAATCGCCCAATTCAGTACACCACCATCCCCACCCCACCGCGGTTTTCCCCTCTTGGTGTCCATACGTTTGTTCTCTACATCTGTGTCTCAGCTTCTGCCCTTCAGACCAGTTCATCTGTACCATTTTTCTAGGTTCCACGTACATGCGTTAATATACAATATTTGTTTTTCTCTTTCTGACTTACTTCACTCTGTATGACAGTCTCTAAATCCATCCACGCCTCAACAAATGACTCAATTTCGTTCCTTTTTATGGCTGAGTAATATTCCATTGTATATGTGTTCCACAACTTCTTTATCCATTCGTCTGTTGATGGGCATTTAGCTTGCTTCCATGACCTGGCTATTGTAAACAGTGCTGCAATGAACATTGGGGTGCATGTGTCTTTCTGAATTACGGTTTTCTCTGGGTATATGCCCAGTAGTGGGATTGCTAGATTATATGGTAATTCTATTTTTAGTTTTTTATTGTTATTCATAGTGGCTGTATCAATTTACATTCCCACCAACAGTGCAAGAGCGTTCCCTTTTCTCCACATCCTCTCCAGCATTTGTTGTTTGTAGATTTTCTGGTGATGCCCATTCTAACTGGTGTGAGGTGATACCTCATTGTAGTTTTGATTTGCATTTCTCTAATAATTAGTGATGTTGAGCATCTTTTCATGTGCTTCTTGGCCATCTGTATGTCTTCTTTGGAGAAATGTCTATTCAGGTCTTCTGCCCATTTTTGGATTGGGTTGTTTGTTCCTTTAATATTGAGCTGCATGGGCTGTTTATATATTTTGGAGATTAATCCTTTCTCTGTTGATTCATTTGCAAATATTTTCTCCCATTCTGAGGGTTGTCTTTTCATCTTGTTTATGGTTTCCTTTGCTGTGCAAAAGCTTTGAAGTTTTATTAGGTCCCATTTGTTTATTTTTGTTTTTATTTCCATTACTCTAGGAGGTGGATCAAAAAAGATCTTGCTGTGATTTATGTCAAAGAGTGTTCTTCTCATGTTTTCCTCTAAGAGTTTTATAGTGTCCAGTCTTACATTTAGGTCTCCAATCCATTTTGAGTTTATTTTTGTGTATGGTGTTAGGGAGTATAGATTGACATCTTTCTGGTAACTGAGTCCTCCTATTGAGGCATAAACTATACCATTTCGTTTACTTAGATATTCTTTAATGTCTTTTTTAAATGTTTCAGGATTTTTTTCTATCTTTTGTTAGATTTGTTTTTAGCTACCTAATCATTTTGGTATTATCGTATTTGTTGACTTCCATTAACTTTTGTTACCAAGAATTGTCAAATACCCTTTATTCAGATTCACCAATTGTTTACTTTTTGTTACACTGCACTATCATTTGTATGTGTATGTGTATAAATTTTTCTGAATCATTTAAGAGTGAATGGCTGACATTGTGCCCCTAAACCCTTAAATACTTCAGTGTGTACTGCTTAAGAACAAGGACATTCTTTTATATAACAACAGTACATTTATCAAGATCAGGAAATTTAACACTGGTCCAATACTATTATCCAATTTAATCTCCATGTATTTTAAAATTTTCCAGCTATCTTTCTGTTATTGATTTACAGTTTAACTTCATTGTTTATAGTTTATTTCTAACCATTGCTTTACTTTCTGTCTCTATGATTTGCCTATTCTGGACATGGTATCATATAAATGGAATTATACAATATGTGGGCTTTTGTGTCTGGCTTATTTCACTTAGCATAAGATTGTAGCAGGTATCAGTACTTCATTCCTTTTTATGGCTGGATGATATTTCATTGTATGAATATATCGCATTTTGTTTACCCATTCATCAGTTGATGGACATTTAGATGGTATTCTTTTTTTTGCTATTATGAATAATGCCACTGTGAACATTCAAATACAGGTTTTTGTGTGGACATATGTTTTCATTTCTCTTGGTATCTACCTAGGAGTGGAATTGCTGAGTCATAAGGTAATTTATATGTTTAAACTTTTGAAAAACTGCCAAAATGTATTCCAAAGCAGCTGCACCATTTTATATTCCTACTAGCAATGTATGAGAGTTCTAATTTCTTCACATCCTCATCAACACTTGTCTAACTTTTTGATAAGTCATCCTTGTGGGTGTGACATCTGTTACTTTTAAAATTACATTTTCTAACTACTGATAGTGTATAGAAATGAAATAGATTTTGGTATATTGCTTTTATATCTGGCCACTTTACTAGACTCTCTTAATTCCAGTGGATTATAAATTCTTTTTTAATATAATGACATCATCTGTGAATAATGAATGTTTTGTTATTACCTTTCTAAGTCATATGTCTTCTGCATCTTTTTCTCGTGTTTCTGTACCTGGTAGAAGCTCTGCTAAATATGGAATAAAAGTGGTGATAGTGGGGGAAGTCACTGCTGATTTTAAAGGAAATGTTTTTCTGTAGTAATGATGTTTGCTGTAGAGGTAGATAACCTTTATCAGGTTAAGAAAGTTTCCTTCTATGTCAAGACTTAAGAGTTTTTAACAGTGTTTCTTCAGCACCTATTGAGATAATCATGGGGTATTTTTTAATCCTTTAATCAGTTAATATGGTGAATTACATTAAGAAACTTCTAATATTAAACCACCCTGAATTCCTTAGATCAGTGGTCCCCAACCTTTTTGGCACCAGGGACCACTGGTTTTGTGGAAGACAGTTTTTCCATGAACTGGAAGCAGTGGGGGGAATGGTTTCAGGATGATTCAAGTGCATTACATTTATTGTGCACTTTATTTCTATTATTATCACATTGTAATATATAATGAAATAATTATACAACTGACAATAATGCAGAATCAGTGGGAGCCCTAAGCTTGTTTTCACTTGCCACTCACTGATAGGGTTTTGATATGAGTCTGCAAGCAATTGATTTATTATGGTCTCTGTGCAGTCAAACCTCTCTGCTAATGATAATCTGTATTTGCAGCCGCTCCCCAGCGCTAGCATCACCGCCTCAGCTCCACCTCAGATCATCAAGCATTAGATTCTCATAAGGAGCACGCAAACTAGATCCCTCAGCATGCGCAGTTCACGGTAGGGTTTGCACTCCTATGAGAATCTAATGCCACCGCTGATCTGACAGGAGGCAGAGCTCAGGTAGTAATGTGAGTGATGCAGAGCGGCTGTAAATACAGATGAAGCTTTGCTCGCTTACCCACTGCTCACCTTCTGCTGTGCAGCCTGGTTCCTAACAGGCCACGGACCGGTACCAGCCTGTGGCCCAGGGGTAGGGGACCCCTGCCTTAGTTAAACTCACCTTGGTTATGTGGAATTCTGTTTATACTATTCTTTTTTTAAATTAATTAATTAAATTTTGTGTTTATACTATTCTTGATAGATTTGGTGTGCTAATAATTTGGAATGTCCGCATTTATGATACTGGCATTTCTTGTACTATGCTTACTTAATTTGGGCATCAAGATGATTATTATCCTCATACACTGAGTCAGGGTATGTTCTCTCTTCTTGGATTCTTTATGAAGACATTTATATAATACTTAAATAATTGCTGGTAATTATGGTTGACTCACTTGTTCTGAGTTCTGGTGTTTTATTTTTGAAAAAAATTTAATTACTGATTAAGTTCTTTTACTCTTTAAAGGACTATTCTTATTTAGTTAGTTTGGGTTAGTTAGAATTTTCTAGGAATTTATCCATTTTGTTTAAGTATTAAAATTGAGAGCATAACATTGTTTAAAGTATTCATTTTTTAAAAATATTTATTTATTTATTTAGGGTGTGCCGGGTCTTAGTTGTGGCATGTGGGATCTTCCTTGTGGCATATGGAATCTTTTAGTTGCAGCATGCGGACTTCTTAGTTGTGGCATGTGGACTCTTAGTTGTGGCATGCGGGATCTAGTTCTCTGACCAGGGATCAAACCCAGGCCCCCTGCTTTGGGAGTGTGGATTCTTACCCACTGGACCACCAGGGAAGTATTATTTTTAAACTCATAATATTATTTATATTTGTGCCTTCTCTCCTTTTCTCATCAATCTTACCAGGGGTTTGTGGTTTTTTCAAAGATCTAGATTTTGGCCTCGTTGGTCCTCTTTTTTTCTGATTTTATTTTATTTTCATTAATTGTTGTGCTTATCTTTATTTCTTTTCTTCTGCTTTCTATGGGTCATGTAATATTCTTTTAACCTTTATAAAGGTGGACATTTAATGTATAACATTCAGCCTTTCTTCTTTATTAGGCTGAATATTCTAGGTCAAATATTTGCTCTTCCATATGGCTGAACCTAAAAGTTTTAAAGCTTTATTATTTTTATTTTATTTATTTATTATTTTTGGCTGCATCAGGTCTTAGTTGTGGCACGCGGGATCTTTGTTGAGGAATGTGGGATTTTCCGTTGTGGCGCACAGGCTTCTCTCTAGTTGTGGCGTGCATGTTTTCTCTCTCTAGTTGTGGCAGGTGGGCTCCAGAGCACGTGGGCTCTGTATTTGCAGCACGCGGGCTCTCTAGTTGAGGTGTACTGGCTCAGTAGTTGTGGCGTGTGGGCTTAGTTGCCCCACGGCATGTGGGCTCTTAGTTCCCCAACCAGGTATCGAACCCGTGTCCCCTGCATTGGAAGGCGGATTCTTTACCACTGGACCACCAGGGAAGTCCCTAAAGCTTTAAGTGTCCCTTTATGTAGTACCTTAGTTGCAGCACTGAAGTTTTGCTATGTGGTATATACATTACTACTCAGTTATAAGGATTTTAGATGATTATGATTTCTTCTTTGATATATGAGTTATTTAGCAGTATATGTTGAATTTTCCAAATTTGTGGTTTGAAAAAAATTTTTTTCTCATTTTATAAAGAGCTTTATTGATGTTTAATTTACATAGCATAAAATTCTCACAGTGTAAGCACACAGTTCAATGATTTTTGGTAAATTTATACAAGTCCCACATCTAATTTTAGGATACTTCCTTCACTCCAAAGAGTCCTCCTCCCGTGCCCATTTGCAGTCAGTTCTCACCTCCAGCCCCACACTCAGGAAATGATGGTTATGATTTCTGTCTGTGTAGGTTTGCCTTTTCTAGAAATTTTGTGTAAATAAATCAGTTGGTCATAAATATAAGTTGGGGTTTTTTTTTGGACTCTGTATTGTGTTCCATTGATCTCTGTGCTATTTTTAAACAACCAGCACAGCAAACTAAACAAACAAGAACAAACAAAACCCAGATTAGCAGAAGGAAAGAAATCATAAAGATCAAAGCAGAAATAAATAAAATACAGGCAAAGAAAATAATAACAAAGATCACTGAAAATAAAAACTGCTTCTTTGAGAAGATAAAGAAAATTGATAAACATTTAGCTAGACTCATCAAGAAAAAAAAGGGAGAGGAAATCAATAAAATTAGAAAGAAAAAGAAGTTACAACAGACACCGCAGGAATACAAAGGATCATAAAAGACTACTACAAGCAACTATACACCAATAAAATGGACAACGTAGAAGAAATGGACAAATTCTTAGAAAGGTACAATCTCCCAAGGCTGAACCAAAAAGAAATAGAAAATCTGAATTGCCAGTACTGAAATTGAATCAGTAATTTTAAAACTCCCAACAAACCAAAGTACAGGACCAGATGGCTTCACAGGTGAATTCTACCAAACATTTAAAGAAGAGTTAACACCTGTCCTTCTGAAACTATTCCAGGAACTTGCAGAGGAAGGAACACTTCCAAACTCACTCTGTGAGGCTCCATCACCCTAATACCAAAACCAGATGAAGATATCACAAAAAAAGAAAATTACAGGCCAGTATCACTGATGAACATAGATACAAAAATCCTCAACAAAATGCTAAGCAAACAGAATCCAACAATACATTAAGAGGGTTATACACCATGACCAAGTGGGATTTATCCCAGGAATGCAAGGATTTTTCAGTATCCACAAATCAATGTGATACACCACAGTAACAAATTGGAGAATAAAAACAATATGATCATCTCAACAGATGCAGAAAAAGCTTTTGATAAAATTCAACATCAATTTACAATAAGAACTCTCCAGAAAGTGGTCATAGAGGAAACATACCTCAATATAATAAAGACCATATATGACAAACCCACAACTAACATCATACTCAATGGTGAAATGCTAAAAGCATTCCCTCTAAGATCAGGAACAAGACAAGGATGCCCACTCTTGCCACTTTTCTTCCCCATAGTTTTGGAAATCCTAGCCACAGCAATTAAAGAAGAAATAAAAGGAATCCAAATTGGAAAGGAAGAAGTAAAACTGTCATTGTCTGCAGATGGCATGATACTATCTACAGAAAATTCTAAAGATGCTACCAGAAAACAAACCAATACCATACCATCTTGATGGCTATAGTTTTTAGTATATTTTGAAATTAGGTAGAGTAACTCTTTCAGCTTTGTTGTTCTTCAAAAATTTTTGGCTATTCTAGGTTCTTTGCCTTTCCATACACATTTTAGGATCAGCTTGTCAAATTGTATGAAAAACCTTGCTGGGATTTTGATAGAGAGTGCATTGAATATATAGGTCAATCTGGGGATGATTGCCATATTAACAATATTGAGTCTTCGAATCCATGGATGTGGTATGTCTTTCCATTTATTAGGTCTTCTTTGATTTCTGTATGTAATGTTTTGTAGCTTTCAGTATACAGGTCTTGCACATCTTTTATTGACTACAATGAGTCTAGGTGTGGATCTCTTTTTTTAATCTTAATTGGGGTTCATTGAGCTTCTTTTATAAATTAAGGGTTTTTTCCATGAAATTTAGGCAGTTTGGGGCCATATTTTCTTCAAATATTTTTTCTTCCCCATTTTTCCTTTCCTCCCTTTCCAGAAATCTTGTTATATGTATGTTGGCACATTTGGTGTTGTGCCACAGGTCTCTGAGTGTCTGTTTATTTTTTTTCAAAAATATTTTCTCTTTTTTCTCCAGATTAGATTATTTCTATTGCTGTAGTTTAAGTTCACAGATTCTTTTTTGTGCCATCTCAAATCTCTAGAATTTCCATTTGGTTCTTTTTAAAATTGTCTATTTCTCCACAGACATTCCCCATTTGGTAAGTCATTGTCATCACATTTTTCTTTAATTCCTTGAACAATAATTTCTTTTAATTTGTTGAACATATTTAAAGAGCTTCTTTGAAATCTTTGTCTGCTGTATGCAACATCTAAACCTATTCAGAGTCAGTTTCTATTGACTACTATTTTCCCCTGAGTATATGTCAGACTTCAGTGGGGTTTTTTGTTTGTTTGTTTTTTATGATGTCTTACAATATTTTTGTTGAAAACTGGACATTTTAGATTAATGTATTGCAACAGCTCTGGGTTTTGATTCCCTTCTCAACAATATTGTTGTAATTTTTAAAATAACTTGCCTGGACCTAAATTGTGTAATCTCTCTCCCCCACATTGCATGATTGTTGATGTCTCTGCTCAGTTTTTTAATTCTGATTTTTTTTTTTTAACTTCTTTTGGCCATGCCGTGCAGCATGTGGGATCTTAGTTCCCTGACCAGGGATCAAACCCATGTCCCCTGCATTGGAAGCACAGAGTCTTAACCACTGGACTGCCAGGGAAGTCCCTTTTAATTCTGATTTTTACCTTTTAACCTGGCTTCATAGAGCTTTCCCATGTGTCTGCATAGTTTACTGGTCAGTTAATGATTTGAGCTTTCATCCTCTGCTGATGGATCTGTGTGTGGGATGGGGAGTGCGTTCAAAGTTCAGTCAGATTTCAAATCTACCTTGGTTTTCACTTTATGCTAAGCTCTCTCAGATTTTTTCCCACACATGTATACATGTATGTTTCCCAGTAAGCCAAGAATGTTTGGAGAGCTTATCTAGCCATTCTGTAGCTATCTCATTTTCAGGTTCTTCCTGTCAAATTTCTGACTGTTCCACTCCTGGCTGCATCTAGGACCACAATCCCAGAACAGCAGAGCTGTGGGTTTCCCCCATTCATCTCTTGCTGAGTCTAATACTTTTCAAAAAAATTTATTTATTTTTTTTTTTCCCGGTACGCGGGCCTCTCACTGCTGTGGCTTCTCCCGTTGCGGAGCACAGGCTACAGACGCGCAGGCTCAGCGGCCATGGCTCACGGGCCCAGCCGCTGCACGGCATGTGGGATCTTCCCAGACCGGGGCACGAACCCGTGTCCTCTGCATCAGCAGGCAGACTCTCAACCACTGCGCCACCAGGGAAGCCCTAAATTTATTTTTATTTTTAAAAATTTTATTTAGTTTTTTGAGTCTACTACTTTTATTGACAGTGCTGCTAGACTGGATTATCAACTACTGCTCTAAATCAAGTCCATCTCCTCTGGTACCAAGATCCTTTTCCCTTATGAACCTGGTAAAACTATTGCACTGACTGATCTGAGAGGGGAGTTAGGAGCAGCCACAAGCAAGAAAACTACAAATTCCTCTTTTTACCCAAATTTCTAGCTGCTTATAATAAACAAATACTCTTCAATTTATTGTGCATTTTGGTTGATTTCCAGGGCTCTGAAATGGTTGCTTTTGACAGTTTTTGTCCATTTTATACTTATGTTGGGGGAAGAGGATTTTCCAACTCCTTATTCCATCATAGCCAAAATGCCCATCTCTCTTATTGCTAAAATAATTGTAATCAGAGTATATAGTCTGTACATTGCCTATTCTTTGAATTTTGAGATTTGCTATATGGCCTAGTAAGTGGTCAGTTTTTATAAAGTTTCCACCTGTACTTGAAAAGATGAAATTCTCTGATTTTGGGGTGCAGAATTTTCTGATTTGGCTATTAAATCAAGCTTCCTACTTCGAACATTATAAATCTTTACTAATTTTTCATCTGCTTAATATGCCAATAGTAAAAAAGGGAGTTGTGTTAAAATTCCCTACTATTATAGGGAAGTTATAATGTTCGTCATACAGTTCTATCTATTTCTCTTTAATATTATCTGGATCCTAGTTATTAGCCTCACAAGTCTAGAACTGTGCTATCTTCCTGGTGAGGTGAATCATTTCTAAATATATAATGACCTTCTTCACCCCTAATAATTCTTTTATCTTAAAGTCTATTTTGTCTGCTGTTTGTATAGCAAATACCAGCTTTCTTTTAATTAGAATTTGCTTGGTATATTTCTTTCCTATTGTTTTACTTCAGTCCTTCCATATCGTTACATTTTAAGTATGGCTTGCTAAAGTAAGCTGAATTTCCTGCTTCCTAATCTGATTATCTTTCTTTTAACTAGTGATTTGGCCCATTAACACTTATTATGATTATGGATATATTTGGGCTTGTTTCTAATGCCTTATATAGTTCTAGTTTTCTTTTTTATGCTTCTTTTTTCTCCTTTCTTGATTTTTTTTTATCGATTGAGATTTTATTTGCCTCTATTTTCTTATTCCTTCTGTTTCTTTCTACTGATTTACAAGCTGTATCCTCTATTTCTGTTATTGAAATTTGACCATTCATGCTTAAAATCTAATGTTAATCAGTATTTTAACACTTTTCCTGAATAATACAAGGACCTGAGACCACTTTAACTCTGGTTACCCATTCTGAAATACATGCTTTTTTTCCAAGTATTTAAATATCTTTTTTAAAATTCCACAAAATATTCATTGTTTTTATTTTATTCCAAAGTTTCTCAGTTTTGGCACTATTTACTGTTTAGGCCAGATAATGCTTTGTTGTGGAAGGTACGAGTACTATCCTGGGTATTGAAGGATGAGCAGCATTCCTGGCTTCTACCCACTAAGAACCAGTAGCATGCTTATCCCCTGCCCAACGGTAAAACCAAAATTTTCTACAGACATTACCAAATGTTCCCTGGGGGCAAAAGTGCCCTCAGTTGAGAACCACTGTTGTATACAGACAATGTTTGCTTACAATTACCTATGATTTTACCTATTTCTTTGCTCACTTCTCTTTTTTAATATTTTAATTAATTAATTTGGCCGCACCATGCGGCATGCGGGATCTCAGTTCTCTGACTAGGAAGTGAGCCCAGGCCACGGCAGTGAAAGCCCGGAATCATTTTGCTCGCTTCTTTCATTTCATACCTCCCTTTTGGCAGCACTGGCATCGTTTTCTTTCTTTCTGATATATTTCTTATTTCCTCTGAAAAATTATTGGTAGTAAATTGTTTTGTTCACTCTTACTTTTGAATGATAATTTTATTGGATACACAATTGTAGGTTCATAGTTTTCTCCTCTCAGTAATTTGATCATGGTATCTTATTGTAGTTTGACTGTCATTATTGCTATTGAGAAGTTTTCTGAAAGCCAATCTCTAGTTCTTTTATAAGGATTTCTCTTTTATCTCTGGCTATATTCAGCTCTTTGTTTTTTTCTTCTACAATTTCATTACACTGTATGAAAAGGGATTACATTTTGTTTTGGCTCATGTTGTGCTTACTGTATCTAGATTCATGTTGTCTTTCATCAGTGATAGAAAAATTTCAACCCAAATCCACTGAATATTGCCTCTCCTCTATTCTCTTCATTTGTTCTCTCCAGTGCTCTCATTAGGTATATATGTGACTTTCTTTTACTTGACTTTCTCTCTCTTTTTTTTTGGTTGTCAAATAACCCTTTATTAAATTATTTTTCTTTGCAGTTCTTAACTAGCTGGGCATTCCACCACACCACTGTTGATGTCATCTGTGATGTTGTAAGGGTGGTGGCCATCAACATTGCAGCCCACAGACTGGGCAGTTCCCAGGATCTCTTGAATGGTTCCAGAGAGTTCTCTAGCTAAAGATCAATGCCTCATCTTTCAGGCATTGTTGACAACCTCATCAAAAGTGATGTTTCCACTGTGCTTAATGTTTTTCTGCTTCTTTCTGTCTCTTGGCGGTTCCTCAAGGGCTTTGATAATCAGGGAAGAGGCAGAAGGTATCACCTCAATCTGGGCCTGTCTATTTTGAATGGTCAGTTTCATTGTAATCCTCAGACCCTTCCAATCACCAGTTGCCTTGGAGATGTCATCACCAACCTTTTTTGGAGAGAGACCCAGGGGGCCGATCTTGGGGGCCAGGGCAGACGTGGCACCAATCTCCCCACTGGTGCACCTCAGGTATACGGCTTTGATCTTGCTGGGGTCGAACTTAGGCGGCATGGTGGAGGTGGCTGGTGTCGATGAAACCAGATTCAGGATGACTGAAGAAAGTTGCACCTTGGCCTCCTCCGAGCCAAGAGCCAAAAGCTCTTTCTCTTTATTTTCTCTGTGCCACAGTCTAGGCACTTCTTCATATACATCTCTGATTCACAGATTCTCTCTTCAGATGAGTCTAATAGGATATTTATTTCATCCAGTGAGTTTTAAACTTAGGCAATTACATTTTTCATTTTTAAAGATTCTATTTGTTCTCTTTTAAATCTGCCTGATCACTCTAGATCTATCGCTCATTTTTAATTCTACTCTTTTATTTCTTTAAACAATTCACATATACTAATTTTATATTCTGTACCCAAAATATTAATATCTGAGATCTTTGGGGGGGCCTTATCAGTTGTTTTATTTCTGTTGACTTTCATAATTATGGTTTGTTTCCTTATGTGTTTAGTGATCTTTGATTGTGAACTGATATTTAGTTGATTTTAATCTGGGAATCCTAAGTTCTTTCTGACTTGGTACTACTTTAGCCATTGAATTTATTTCAATTTTTGTATTTTTTAATTGTCACAGTTATTTGGTTCTTTTTCACATCTCCTTTTCATTTTTTTTTTTTTTTTTTTGGTACACGGGCCTCTCACTGCTGCGGCCTCTCCCGTTGTGGAGCACAGGCTCCGGACGCGCAGGCTTAGCGGCCATGGCTCACGGGCCTAGCCGCTCCACGGCATGCGGCATCCTCCCGGACCGGGGCACGAACCCGCATCCCCTGCATTGGCAGGCAGACTCTCAACCACTGTGCCACCAGGGAAGCCCTCCTTTTCATTTTTTAAGCACATCTTTTATTCTTGTAATATCAATATATTAAACATTTAAAAAATATTTACTTATGTATTTATTTGGCTACGCCAGGTCTTAGTTGCAGCATGTGGGATCTTCGTTGCTGCATGCAGGATCTTTAGTTGTGGCATTCTGGAACTTTAGTTGCAGCATGAGAACTCTTAGTTGCGGCATGTGGGATCTAGTTCCCTGGCCAGGGATCAAACCTTGACCCCTGTATTGGGAGCACAGAGCCTTAGCCACTGGACCATGAGGGAAGTCCCATTAAACATTAAAATATATTATCTGATGATTCTGGTATCTGAAATCTTTGTAGGTCTTATTCTGAGGTCTGTTGTGCCTTGTTTCCTTTGGTGTTTAGCAATTTTAAAACTTATAATCCATTTTCTTTGAAACTTTGGTGAAATTCTTTGAGGTTTCAGATGACAATGGGTTTCTCTACAAATTATTGGCATTTGATTCTCTCAGGCACCTAGAGAACATTAACAGTCTAGGAACTACTTAAACTAAATTCTAACCTTGAGGCTTTCTAGTCTCCTCAGAGTGATTTGGGGCATATGAGTGGTATTTGTAGTTACATATTTTCTGGGAAAATTTCTTCATTTTTTGTCTTCCATTAATCAGTTTTCCTAGCAATCCTGGGGGTGGCGTGGGGGTCGAGGATGCTTTTGTTATATAGGATTCATTTTTTTAAAAAACTTGATTTACTAATAATTATAGTTAACAGGAGGTTGCAAAGCAAGTACAGTGAGGGTCAGTGTAATCGTTACCCAGTTTCCTATAATGGTTCTATCTGTATTATTGAAGTACAATGTCAAAACCAAGAAATTGACATTGGAACAATGTGTGTGTGTGTGTATGTGTGTGTGTGTGTGTGTGTGTGTGTGTGGTTCTACACCATTTTATGGCATATGTAGATTCATGTAATCACCACCACAATCAAGATACAGAACTATTCCATCATCACAAAGATCTCCATGCTATCTAACCTTCTTACCCCACAGGGATCAGTAATCTCTTCTCCATCTTTATAATTTTGTCCTTTTGTGAATGTTGTATAAATGGAATCACACAGTATGTGACCTCTTGAAAATTGCTTCTTTTCACTAAGCATAATGCACTTGTGACCCATCTAAGTTATTGTGTATATCAATAGTAAATTCCTATTAACTGCTTAGTAATGTTTCATATTAAGGATATACTACAGTGTATTTAATCATTCACTTATTGAAGGACGTTTAGGTTTTTCTAGTTTGGGGATATTACAAATAAAGCTTTTATGAACATTTCTGAACAGGTTTTTGTGTGGACTTATGTTTTCATTTCTCTGGGATAAATGCCTAGGAGTGTGATTGCTGGGTTATATCGTAAGTGTATGTATGTTCACATATGTTTTTAAGAAACTGTATCTCTGCTGTTCCGTGGTTACACACTTAGGATTGATTGCTGTGTCTCCTTGGTGGATTTACCCTTATCATTATGTTATGTTCTTCACTGTCCCTGGTAATTTTCTTTGCTCTTAAGTCTACTTTATCTGATATTAATGTAGCCAGTTCTGCTTTCTTTTCCTTTTTTTCCCCCTTTTCCAGCTTTTCTTTTGATTAATGTTACCATGGTATATCTTTTGCCATCCTTTTACTTACTTTCTTTTTTTAAATATTTATTTATTTATTTGGTTGTGCCAGGTCTTAGTTGCAGCAGGTGTGCTCCTTCACTGTGGCTCGCCAGCTCCTTAGTTCTGGCATGCGAACTCTTAGTTGTGGCATGCATGTGGGGTCAGTTCCCTGACCAGGGACTGAACCCCGGCCCCCTGCATTGGGAGCACAGAGTCTTAACCGCTGTGCCACCAGGGAAGTCCCCATCCTTTTACTTTCAATCTACCTATATCATATTTGAAATGAACTATGTGTATATGAACTATGCAGCTGGGTCTTGAGTCTAACTCAGTTTTAGAGTACAGCCCTGAAGCTCCAGCTTTATGAGTGTCTCGCCACACACACTCAAGCAGGCTTTGTTCTTCAAGCCTCTGAAGGCCTATGAAACCACAGAAATCAATATTCAATGTTACCAATTTGACAAATACCCTCAAGATGAAAGGCAGCTTTTGTGCTCCAGTTATCTAAGTTCCTGTCTTCACACTCAGTCCTTGACCTATGCATTTTCTCTCTTTAATAATTTTCAGTGAGAAGGTTGGTGTGTGCATGTAATCTGCCATGTTGCTGGAGAGCCAATATAATCCTCAAAACAACTCTCTGATAAGGTATTGTTGCTCTCATCTTACAGATCATGAAAATGTATGACACTGTGAGAGATGATATAATATAATGGAAACATGTGAGTTTTGAGGCAGGCCGACCTAGGCTTGAATTTTTTTTTTTTTTTTTTTTTT
>NW_006779087.1:2074594-2078231 GCF_000442215.2 Lipotes vexillifer | reverse complement strand
GCGGGCCTCTCACTGTTGTGGCCTCTCCCGTTGCGGAGCACAGGCTCTGGACGCGCAGGCTCAGCAGCCATGGCTTACGGGCCCAGCCGCTCCACGGCATGTGGGATCCTCCCGGACCGGGGCACGAACCTGTGTCCCCTGCATTGGCAGGCGGACTCTCAACCACTGCGCCACCAGGGAAGCCCTAGGCTTGAATTTTTGACTCCTCACTTAGTTGTGTAACTTTGGGCAATTTATTTAATCTCTTTAAAACTCAGTTTATTCACCCATATTATAATATTTCTTATAGTGTTGGGGGCATTAAATGAGAAATACATTAAAATGCTTAGTATTTTATTTAGTACCTAGCCCTGAATAAATAGTAGTTGTTCCTATCATCATTGTTCTAACTGTTGTAAAAGATTCAATAACCTGCCTGTGGTAATTCAGCTAGTACATGGCCAGGCTGAGATTCAGACTTAGGTCTGTGATTCTAAAGCCCATGCTCTTTTTCCTGCACCATGTCACTTTCCTTATCTTCCTTAGTAAATATTCACAGAGAAAAAAAGAAAAATAATAATTCACAGACTTTTCATACATTTATTTCTATCCTATCTAAATAATCCACAAATATTTAAATGGCTAGGTTTGGTGGAGAATAGAAAAAAAAAAAGAGTCTCAGCACTTGATCTCATATATTGCTAAACAGACTCAGGAGCAGATTGTATTTAATGTAGTACTTAAATATTCAGGCTTTAGAATAAAGAAAAAACTTATATTTGAGTCCCAGCTTCTCAACCTCTAAGATTCACAATTCCTGGTCTGTTAAATGGGAATAATAACATTAACTCCCTAATAGGAATATTGGGAGGATAAGATAAAATAAAGTAATATATTTAGAACGGGGCCTAAAACATGGTAAATGCTCCCAAATGGTAGCTGTTGTTATTACCAAAGGCAGACACTGTTTTCTACATTTTTCATTCCTCCCATTAGTTCAGTCAGTCAACGATTTGAGCCTCTTTGTGCACTAAAGAAAATACATGGCAATCAACCTGTTTGATGCTAAACAGTACACTAAATAAAAAAGCTACTAAATTTGATTCCTTATAGCCAGAAGCTTATTATTTAAGGTAAGCAAATCTGCTACAGAGCTTGCTTCATCACTTAGAGTCTCAGAAACTACAGAAATACTTGGAACCATCATTCTCTCTGAGAATGTCTAAAGGTTTAAGTATCTTGGCATGTATAACAAAAGAAGTCTCTATTTCTGCTTTGGAAGATAATTTTCTCTCTCCCACAAGCAAGAAAAAAAACACAGAAAATTAAAAAAGACATTTCCTTTTCACTGGTTTATAAAGACCTGTTGTTCAAACTCATTATATAAAGAGATAAAGACATACATATTCACCCTCTACCAATAATCAGGAAAATCTGTATCAACAAAATTCAGATCATAATTACCTTCTTCTTTTGTTCTTCCCCATCCACTTATAAAACACTTCGTGTTTCGGTTCAGTCTTTGGAAAACACCAAAAGGTAGACAGATAGGCTGAATGTAATCATTATATCTCACTGCTTTTTTTAAATGAAAAAGTGCAATATCATTTTCATAAGATTCCACGTCGAAGTCTGGATGGATAATGATCGCTTTAACTTTCATCATCTTGGAGTGTGGCTGACGCCCATCTATATTATTAGTTCCAATCACGACTCTCCACATTATAGGATCTCTGAAAGAAAGTAAATGTTCTTATCTTAAACAGGTATTTAGCTAAGTAAATATTCTTAATCTCCCACTAGTTTTTGTTTTTCTCATGTTAGATTAATAACAAAAAAATTAATCCTGCTTTCATGTGACAAAGTCATAGCAAGTAAAAACCTAAATATTGTGATGTAGGAAAAGAGAAAAAGATCAATGGAAGAGAAAGTCCCAAACGGGTTCAAGTACATGAGAATTTAATATATGGTAGCAATTCTTACCAATGGACAAATGGATGAATTATTCAATAAATGGTATTGGGACAACTAGCTAACTAACAAACTAGTTTGAAAAGTGAAATAAAATTAAATCCCTGAAAAATTATTAAACACTAAAATAAACTCCAGATGGATTAAATATTTAAATGCACAAATCTTTTAAATAAAGACTTCCTATCTTTTAGAGATACGTAAAGTGGTATGTCTGAGATTTCTTTCAAAATAATTGAAGGGGGAGTTGGCAAGAATAAAGATGAAGCAAGATCAGCCATGAGTTGATAAACTGTACGTATTATGCATATGGGAATTCATTAAACTATTTACTTTGACAAATTTTTGAAAGTTTAGAATGAAACATTTGGATATTAAATTAGGATGAGAAGTTTAAAAATTAAACCAGAAAGAAAGTATAGATGAATACATAACATTGTTATGAGAAAGAACTTTATGCATTCCAGTGGTATTAGGGTGAGAAGTTTAAAAATTAAACCAGAAAGAAAGTATAGATGAATACATAACATTGTTATGAGAAAGAACTTTATGCATTCCAGTGGTATTAGGGTGAGAAGTTTAAAAATTAAACCAGAAAGAAAGTATAGATGAATACATAACATTGTTATGAGAAAGAACTTTATGCATTCCAGTGGTATCTCTGTGAAAACACAATTTTGCCTTTTTTTTTTTTTTGCGGTACGCGGACCTCTCACTGTTGTGGCCTCTCCCGTTGAGGAGCATAGGCTCTGGACGCGCAGGCTCAGCGGCCATGGCTCACGGGCCTAGCCGCTCCGCGGCATGTGGGATCTTCCCAGACCAGGGTACGAACCCGTGTCCCCTGCATCGGCAGGCGGACTCTCAACCACTGCGCCACCAGGGAAGCCCAATTTTGCCTTTTTGTAATTCTATTTGAGCAAGTTGGAACATTCCACTGGACTATATCTCTATGAGAAAGGACTTTATAAAGCGTGACACTAAATATAAAAGAAGCAACTAATGGATCTTGACGTCTTTAAAAGCAAAAAGCAAGCAGAAATCAAACCAAACCAAAAAATCTTCTGTAGGTCAAAAATCAACAATTAAAACCCCAAGTGGTTAATATTTATTGCATATGAAATTTACAAATGCCGAAATTCCTTTCACCCTTCAAACTGGCAGAGTGTGTGTGTGTGTGTGTGTGTGTGTGTGTATTTAATGATTATGTTCAGTGCAGACAAGAGTCAGAGGAACAAAGTTACTCTTATTCACTGAGGAAAATATAAATAGATAGGCACTCTGGCAGCATGTACCAATAGCCTATAAAAGCTGCATTGATTTTGACACTGCAATTCTACTTCCTAGAATTTATTCCAAGGAAATAGAAGATAATTAGCTATCTTAAAATTGGACTAGGTAACCTCTAAAAAGTTTGTAAAAATGTTTATACAGTCCTAGTTCTGTTGTGTTTAAAAAGAAACTGTAGCTTAAATGCTTTAAGCTACTTTTAAATAATGATGTTTGGGCTTCCCTGGTGGCGCAGTGGTTGGGAGTCCGCCTGCCGATGCACAGGATGCGGGTTTGTGCCCCAGTTCGGGAATATCCCACGTGCCGCGGAGCGGCTGGACCTGTGAGCCATGGCCGCTGGGCCTGCGCATCCGGAGCCTGTGCTCCGCAACGAGGGAGGCCACGGCAGTGAGAGGCCCGT
>NW_006779087.1:2050956-2074584 GCF_000442215.2 Lipotes vexillifer | reverse complement strand
GAAAAAAAAAAAAAAAAAAAAAAAAAAAGAAAATTAAATAATGATGTTTCTTTCCAAATGTATACAATTTATCTTTCTTGAATTAAAATTTTTTCCCGTTTTATTGAGAAATAATTGACATACATCACTGTATAAGTTTAACGTGTACTGTATGTTGGTTTGATTTACGTATATTGTAAAGCAATTACCACAATAGGTTTAGTTAACATCCATTATCTCATATAGATACAATAAAAAGGAAAGAAAAAATTTCTGCTGGTGATGAGAACTCTTAGGATCTACTCTCTTAACAATTTTCCTATATCATACGGCAGTGTTAACTATAGTCATCATGTTGTACATTACATTCCTAGTCCTTATTTATCTTATAAGGGAAGTGTTTGTACCATTTGACCACCTTCCTCCAATATCCCCTCCCCCCACATCCTGCCTCTGGTAACCAACCACAAATCTCATCTCTTTCTCTGAATTTGGTGGGGAATTTTTGTTTATTTTTATTTGATTCTACTTATAACTGAGATCCTGCAGTATTTATTTGTCTTTTTTTTGTCTGACTTATTTCACTTAGCATGATGCCTTCACGGTCCATCCTCAATGTCACAAATGGTAGGATTTCCTCATTATTTATGGCTGAATTACACACACACACACACACACACACACACACACACACCATGTCTTCTTTATCCATTCATCTATCTATGGACACTTAGATTATTTCCATGTCTTAGCTGTTGTAAATAATGCTGCTATGAAATGGGGTGCAGATATCTTTTCAAGTTAGTGTTTTCATTTCTTTTGGATATATTCCCAGAAGTAGAATTGCTGGATCATGTGATAGTACTATTTTTAAGTTTTTGAGGAACCTCCATACTGTTTTCCATAGTGGATATACCAATTTACACACTCCCATCAGCGGTGCACAAGTGTTCCCTTTCCTCCACATCCTCCCCTTGATGATGGCCATTGTGAGGCGCTATTTCATTGCAGTTTTAATTTGCATTTCCCTAATGACTAGTGAGTTGAGCATCTTTTCACGTACCTGTTGGCCATTCATATATCTTCTTTGGAAAAATGTCAATTCACATCCTTTACCCATTTTTAAAATTGGGTTATTTATTTTTTTGCTATTGAGTTGTATGAGTTCTTTATATATTTTGGATATTAATGCCTTATCAAATAGATGATGTGCAAATATTTTTCCCATAGGTTATCTTTTCACTTTGTTCATATTTTCTTTTTCTGTGTGGTTTTTTTAGTTTGATGTAGTCCCACTTGTTTATTTTTTATTTTGTTGCTTGTGCTTTAGGTGTGATTTCCAAAAAATCATTACCAAGGCCTATGTCAAGGAGGTTTTTTCCTGTGTTTTCTTCTAGGAGTTTCATGGTTTCAGGTCCTATATTTAAGTCGTTAATCCATTTTGAGTTAATTTTTGTTAATGGTGCAAGATAGGAGTCAAGTTTCATTCTTTTGCATGTGAATATCCAATTTTCCCAGCACCATTTATTGAAGAGACTTTCTTTTCTCCACTGAGTGTGCTTGGCTGTCTTGTCAATTATTAGTTGACTGTATGTGCTTGGGGTTTTTTTCTGGGCTCTTAATTCTGTTCCATGGTCTGTCTGTTTTTATGCCAGTACCATACTGTTCTAATTACTATAGCTTTATAGTATATCTTGAAATCAGGAAGTGCGATGCCTCTGGTTTTTTTGTTCTTTGGATTCAGGATTTCTTTGGCTATTCAGGGTCTTTTTTGATTTCACATAATTTTTAGGGGTGTTTTGTCTATTTCTGCAAAAAGTGCCATTGGAATCTTGATAGGGATTGCATTGAACCTATAAATGGCTTTTCGTAGTATTGACAGTTGAACAATATTAATTCTTCCAATCCGTGAACATACCTTTCCATTTGCTAGTGTCTTCTTTATTCCTAAGTATTTTATTGTTTTTGATGCTGTTGTAAATGTAATAAATTCTTTTATTTCTTTTTCAGAGAATTCATTGTTAGTGTATAGAAATGCTATTGATTTTTGTGTGCTAATTTTGTACACTGCAACTGAATTCTTTGATTAGTTCTAATGGTTTTTTGGTTGTGTCTTGGGATTTTCTATATATAAAATCATGTCACTTGCAAATAGAAACAATTTTACTTCTTTTCGAGTTCTCATACATTTTATTTCTTTTACTTGCCTTTTTTTTTTTTTTTTTTTGCGGTACACAGGCCTCTCACTGTTGTGGCCTCTCCCATTGCAGAGCACAGGCTCCAGACACGCAGGCTCAGCGGCCACGGCTCACGGGCCCAGCCGCTCCACGGCATGTGGGATCTTCCTGGACTGGGGCACGAACCCGTGTCCCCTGCATAAGCAGGCAGACTCTCAACCACTGCGCCACCAGGGAAGCCCTACTTGCCTTATTTTTAAAAAAAATATTTATTTATTTATTTATTTTGGCTGTGCCAGGTCTTAGTTGTGGCATGTGGGATCTTTAGTTATGACATGTGGGCTCTTAGTTGCGGCATACCTGTGGGATCTAGTCCCCTGACCAGGGATCGAACCCAGGCCCCCTGCATTGGGAGTGTGGAGTCATACCCACTGGACCACCAGAGAAGTCCCTCTTTTACTTACCTTATTGCTCTAGCTAGGACTTCCAGTACTATGTTGAATGGGAGTGTGAGAGTGGGCGGCCTTGTCTTATTCCTGATCTTAGAGGAAAAGCTTGCAACCTTTCATCATTGAGTATAATGTTAGCTGTAGGCTTGTCATGTATGGTCTTCCTTATGTTGAGATATGTTCCTTCTATGCCTAATTTCCTAAGTATTTTATCATGAATGGATGTTGAATTTTGTCAAATGCTTTTTCTGTGGCTATTGAGATGATCATATGATTCTTTTCTTTCATTCTATTAATGTAATGTATCACATTGATTGATTTGCACATGTTGAACTATCATTGCATCCCAGGGATAAATCCCACTTGATCATGGTGAACAATGCATCCTTTTAATGTGCTGCTGAGTTTGGTTTGCTAGTGTTTTGTTGAGAATGCTGCATATATATTCATCAAGGATATTGTTCTGTAGTTTTCTTTTCTAGTAGTGTCCTTATCTGTCTTTGGTATTGGTAATGCTGGACCTTGTAAAATGAGTTTTGGGAGGTTCCTTCATCTTCAGTTTTTTGGAAGAGTTTGAGAAGGATTGGTGTTAATTCTTCTTTAAACATTTGATAAAACTCACCAATGAAGCCATCTGGTCCTGGGGTTTTCTTCTTTGGGAAAGTTTTGATTACTGACTCAATCTCCTTACTAGTAATTGATATATTTAGATTTTCTCTTTCCTTCTGATTCAGTCTTGGTAAGTTGTATGTTTCTAAGATTTTTTTCATTACTTCTAGGTTATCCAGTTTGTTGGCATCTATTTGTTTATAGTAGCCTCTTACGACCCTTTGTGTTTCTGTGGTATAAGTTGTAATGTCTCCTTTTTCATTTATAAGTTTGTTGATTTGGGTCCTCCCTCTTTTTTTCCTTGGTAAAGCTAGCTAAGGGTTTGTCAGTTATGTCTATCTTTTCAAAGAATGAACTGTTATTTTGGTTAATTTTTATTAATATTTGATTTATTTTTGGCTGCATTGGGTCTTCGTTGCTGCGTGTGGGCTTTCTCTAGTTGTGGCGAGCGGGGGCTACTCTTCGTTGAAGTGCACAGGCTTCTCATTGCAGTGGCTTCTCTTGTTGTGGAGCATGGGTTGTAGGCACACGGACTTCAGTAGTTGCAGCACGTGGGCTCAGTAGTTACAGCATGCAGGCCCTAGAGCACGCAGGCTTCAGTAGTTGTGGCGTATGGGCTCAGTAGTTGCAGTGCACAGGCTCTAGGGTGTGTGGGCTCAGTAGTTGTGGTGCACAGGCTTAGTTGCTCGTGGCATGTGGAATCTTCCCAGACCAGGGATCGAGCCCATGTCCCCTGCATTCGCAGGTGGATTCTCAACCACTGTACCACCAGGGAAGTCCCTGGTTAATCTTTTATATTGTTTTTTTGTTATCTATTTAATTTATTACTGCTCTGATCTTTATTATTTCCTTCCTTCTAATTTTAGGGTCATCTTTTTCTAGTTCTTTAAGGTGTAGAGGTAGGTTGTTTATTTGGGATGGTCTTGCTTCTTTTTTTCTTTTTTTTTTTTGCGGTACGCGGGCCTCTCACTGTTGTGGCCTACCCTGTTGCAGAACACAGGCTCCGGATGTGCAGGCTCAGCGGCCATGGCTCACAGGCCCAGCCGCTTTGCGGCATGCGGGATCTTCCCGGACCAGGGCATGAACCCGCGTCCCCTGCATCGGCAGGCAGACTCTCAACCACTGCGCCACCAGGGAAGCCCTGTCTTGCTTCTTAATGTATGCATTTATTGCTCTGAACTTCCATCTTAAAACTGCTTTTGCTGCATAAGTTGTGTTTCCATTTTTGTCTCAAGACACTTTTTAATTTCTTCTTTGATCCACTGGTTTTTTTTTTTTAGGAGAGAGTGTTGTTTAATTTCCATGTAGTCATGAATTTTCCAGTTTTCCTCTTTTATTGATTTCCACTTTCATGCCATTGTGGTCAGAGAAGATCCTTGGTATGGTTTCAGTCTTCTTGAAGTTGCTAAGACTTGTTTTGTGGCCTAACATATGGTCTGTCCTTGAAAATGTTCTATGTGCACTTGAGAAATAATCTGCTGCTGTTGGTTGGAATGTTCTGCGTATGTCTGTTAAGTCCATCTTGATCTACAGTGTTATTTAAATCTGCTATTTCCTTACTGATTCTCTATCTGGATGATTTGTCCATTGTTGAGAGTGGGATATTAAAGTCCCCAACTATTATCGAATTGCTGTTTATTTCTCCCTTTAACTCTGTTAGTTTTTGCTTTATATATCTAGGTGCTCCAATGTTGGATGCATAAATATTTACAATTGTTATATTTTCTTGATGGATTGACCCCTTTATCATTGTGTGGTGACCTTTTTCTGTTTCTTTTTACCATTTACATTTAAAGTCTATTTTGTCTAATATAAGTACAACTACTCCTGCTTTTTTGGCGTTACCATTTGTTAGAATGTCTTTTTCCATCCCTTCACTCTCAGTCTATGTGTGCCTTTAAAGCTAAAGTGAGTCCCTTGTAGGCAGCATATTGTTGGACAAAGACTTTCCTAAACAAACAAAAGCTGACAGAGTTCATTACTGCTAGACTAGCCTTACAAGAAATGCTAAAGGAAGTTCTTTGACTGAAAGTAAAAGGACACTAATTAACATCATAAAGACATTAAAAGGTAGTGCAAAACTCACTGGTAATGGTAAATATATAGCCAAACTTAGATTCTGTAATTTGGTAATAGTGGTGCATAATTTACTTACAACTTTAAAAGTAAGAAAAATTAATATAGTAAAAATAACTATAACAACACTAATCTATTAGTTATACAATATAAAAAATATGTAAATCATAACAGCAATAACCTAAAATGTGAGGTGGAGGAGAAGCAAAAGTGTGAAGTTTAGGAATTCTATTGAAGTTAAGTTGCTAACAGCTTAAAATAGCATGTTATAATTTTAAGATAGTTCATGTAAGCTTCTTGATAACCTCAAGGTAAAAACCTTACACAAAAAGACTTGATAAAGAAACCTTACACAAAAAGACTTGATAAAGAAATCAAAGCATACTGATACCAAAAGACATCAAAACACAAAAAAGACAGCAGGCTGAGAAACAGGGAACAGTGGATCTACAAAACAACCAGAAAACAATTAATAAATGGTGATAGTAAGTCCTTACCTAGCAATAATTACTTTAAATGTAAACAGATTAAATTCTCCAATCAAAAGACATAGAATGGCTAAATCAACTTATATTACTTACCTATTTCAATTTATATTCAGACCGTAAGATTAAAAAACAGGTTATATACACTGAAAAGTACAAAACATTGCTGAAAGAAATTAGACAAATAAATGGAAAGACATCCCTTGTTCATGTATTGGAAGACTTAATATTGTTAAAATGATAGTACTACCCAGAATGATCTATAGATTCAATGAAATACCTATAAAAATCCCAGTGATGCTTTTGCAGAAATAAAAAACCCATTCTAAGATTCATATGGAATATCAAAAGACCCCAAATAGCCAAACTAATCTTGAAAAAGAAGAATAAAGTTGGAGGACCATACTTCCTGATTTCAAAACTTACTGAAAAGCTACAATAACTGAAACAGTGTGGTACTAGCATAAGGGCAGACATATATACCAATGGAAAAGAATAGAGAGCCCAGAAATACATCCTTGCATATGTGGCCAATTGATTTTCAACAAGAGTGCCAAGATAATTCAATGGAGAAAGGAAAGGCTTTTCAACAAATGGTGCTGGGAGAATTGGATATCTACATACAAAAGAATGAAATTGGACCCTTACACCATATGCAAAAGTTAACTCAAAATAGATCAAAGACCAAAATATAAGAATAAAGCTATAAAACTCTTAGAAGAAATCACAGAAGAAAAGCTTCATGATATTGGATTTGGCAGTAATTCTTGGATATGACACCAAAAGCACAGGCAACAAAAGAAAAAAATAGATAAATTGGACTTGATCAAAATTAAAAACTTGTGCATCAAAGGACACTTTCAAGAGAGTGAAAAGACAACCCACAGAATTGGAGAAAATATTTGTATATCATATATTTGACAAGGGATTAATATCTAGGATATATAAAGCACTCCTACAGCTCAACATCCACAAAAAATCCAGACAGCCGAGTTCAAAAATGGGCAAAGGACTTGAATAGACGTTTCTCCACAGAAGAAATACAGGACTGCCCTGTTGGTCCAGTGGTTAAGAATCCGTGCTTCCACTGCAGCGGGCACGGGTTTGACCCCTGGTCCAGGAGCTAAGATCCTGCATGCCACATGGTGTGGCCAAAAATAAAATAAAATAAACCTTAAAAAAAAAGAAGAAATACAAATGGCCAGAAATCCCATGGAAAGATGCTCAACATCACTAATCATTAGGGAAATGTGACTCAAAACCACAATGAGGGACTTCCCTGGTGGCACAGTGGTTAAGAATCCACCTGCCAATGCAGGGGACTATGGGTTCAAGCCCTGGTCCAGGAAGATCCCACATGCTGTGGAGCACCTAAGACCATGCGCCACAACTACTGAGCCTGTGCTGTAGAGCCCGTGAGCCACAACTACTGAGCTGGAGCGCCTAGAGCGCATGCTTCGCAGCGAGAGAAGCCACCGCAACGAGAAGCCCATGAACTGCAACGAAGAGTAGCCCCCACTCGCCGCAACTAGAGAAAGCCTGCACGCAGCAGTGAAGACCCAACGGAGCCAAAAATAAATAAATTAATTAATTAAAACAACAACAAAACCACAATGAGATACCACTTCACACTCATTCAGATAGTTACCATAGTAATAGTGTAAGTAATGAACTAGGGATATGGAGACTGATATTCTGAATCTACTTCTCATCAGTGGGGAGTATTGGGGGACAAAAAGAAGCAAATTTAAGAGATACTGCACAGAGAGAGTCAGCAATGGGACTGTTGGTGAGGCTGTTATCTGAGAAAATAGAGAAGGGATAGAATTAGAGGGAAGTTTTTTTTTTTAATAAGATGGGAATTTATTCTAAACTTTATACCTGATTTTGACCACTTCCAGATTTAGCATGCCATAATAACACTTAGAACAGTTGATAGTCATTTTTTAAAATTAATTAATTAATTAATTATTTTTGCCTGTGTTGGGTCTTCGTTTTGCGCGCAGGCTTTCTCTAGTTGCAGCGAGCAGGGGCTACTCTTTGTTGCGACATGTGGGCTTCTCATTGCGATGGCTTCTCAATGGAGCACAGGCTCTAGTAAGCGGGCTCAGTAGTTGTGGCTCGCAGGCTCTAGAGCACAGGATCAGTAGTTGTGGCACATGGGCTTAGTTGCTCTGCGGCATGTGGGATCTTCCTGGACCAGGGCTCGAACCTGTGTCCCCTGCATTGGCAGGCAGATTCTTAACCTCTACGCCACCAGGGTAGTCCCAGTTGACAGTCATTTGACTAAAAACACAAGTTATTTATAAACCACTTAGTATGTATTCACTTTTGTATACAGATTGTAATCCAAGAAAAACAAAATGGTAAATTAAGAGTTCAGTTATCTTAGATATCTAAGACTTGATTTCTGGGCTTCAGAAAGATGTGGAAACTTTTCCTGAAGAAACTTTTCTTTCTTGCTTGCTAAACTTGTCTTCCTTGCTTTGATGCAGGCTTGTTTCTCAATTCTCAATATGACAAAACGTTCCATGTAGGGCACTGCAAAGAATCGTTTTCTATTGTTTCTTTGATTTAGGTACCAAGGTATAGGCCACTGCTTGAACTTGTGCCAGATGATTCTTCCGAAGATGTCTCTTCTTCAAGAACCAGGTCTAGCTTTTTCTTGACCAGTCTGAAGAAGTCTGAGGGCATCTTCCCTTTCCTGGACAACTTTATCTAATGCATCCATGGAATCTACCACCTTTTCTGACCGCTTCAGACTTGGCATTGGCAATCTCTGCCGCTTAGCCTCCTGCTCTAGAGTTAGGAGCATGTTTCTTTCAGGAGAACATACCAAAGTTTATATAAATCTTCATTACTTTTGTTCCCTAATTGCTGACAGGTCCATGAAGCTCCCTGTGCTAGCAGGGGCCTGAGGACTTATTAACGACCTGAAAGCCTTCAGGGCTGCGGAGACTCTTCTCTAGAGGAAAGAGTTTAAAAGTTCATGTTTGGACTTGTTGGGAATGTGACTCCAATATATACCTATAGTAGGGAGCTGGAAATACGACTCAGCTGGAGAGACTTGGGAGTTGCCAGGACATGATGACTCCTAAAACAGAAGTAGATGAGACATCTCTAGGGAAGAGTACAGATGATAAGGCAAGAGGATAGAAGGTGGAACTCTTGAAAATACTGTCACTTAAAAGAAGACAAAGACTCAAGGAATAAGGAAAAAAATTTTTTTAAGGGAGTGAATAGTGGCATCTTAAAAATCAAGAAAAGAGATAGGAGGGAATTCCCTGGCAGTCCAGTGGCTAGGAATCTGAGCTTTCACTGCTGAGGGCCCGGGTTCAATCCCTGGTTGGTGAACTAAGATCCCACAAGCCATGCGGCATGGCCAAAAAAAAAAAAAAAGAGAGAGAACAGCAGTCAACTTTGCCAAATGTTATACAGATGAAATAGGATGGGGATTGAGTAGAGGTCATTGGATTTGGCATAGAGGTGGGTGTTTAATAGTGTGTTCTGGCTACAAAAATCAGACTGCAATTGGGATTTTATGAGTCAATGCAGGTGAAGCAAAAGGGAGTCTTTCTTTCAAGGAGTCTAGTAGTGAGAGGAAGAATAGAAACAGGTAGGGTTTGTTTGTTTGCTAAATAACGATGAGGTGACCTAAACATGTTTGAAGGCTGTAGGGAAGAAGCAAGAGGAAAACACTGAAAAATATTAAAGAGACAATGAGGTGTAATGAAACAGCTATAGATTTGAGACTAGGTTTAAATCAATAGGTTGCCACTTTACAGCAATGTGATCTTGGGAAAATTACCAAATATCTCTGATCTCTGACTCCTCAGGTGTGAAATGGAGATAACAGCTATCTCAGAGGGCTACTGGGAGGGCTTTTTTTTTTTTTTAATTTTTAAAATTAATTTATTTTTTTGCGGTACGCGGGCCTCTCACTGTTGTGGCCTCTCCCGTTGCGGAGCACAGGCTCTGGACGCGCAGGCTCAGCGGCCATGGCTCACGGGCCTAGCCGCTCCGCGGCATGTGGGATCTTCCCAGACCGGGGCATGAACCCGCATCCCCTGCATCGGCAGGCGGACTCTCAACCACTGCGCCACCAGGGAAGTCCGGCTTTTTTAAAATACAGAGTTACATGTAACATTCTTAAACAGTACCTAATCTCAAAGCGGGTCTTTCATGTTATAAGAAGGAGTAAGGGATAACTGATGGTGCAAGGTCTAGGAAATGAGGGGGAACAGGAATAGAAGTGGCAGAGTCTTCTGAGACAGGAGGTACTCCTGAAAAATACAGACTATGCCTCAGTAATATCGACTTCCTCAGCACCTAGCCCAGTCCCTAGTATGTAATATACATTTAGTAAATGTTTGTTGAGTAAAGGGGTAAAAATATCAATAAGATTTAGCCTTGAGAACTGTTAAGTGGAATATTAATGTTATCTTCAAATGCTTGGAAGAGTAATGAGGTTTAATATATATGGCTTCAGAAGGCAAAATGAAAATCAAGACACTTAGTTCAACATAAGGAAAGGCTTTCTAAGAAATAAAGCTGCACAAAATTTAAATGAAATTCTTTCCGAGGTAGCAGTTCATCATCACGAGGTGTTTCAAGTAGAGAGCCAAATGATATAGTTGTGGTTATGTGTCTGGATTTTCATTATGACACACCTGGATTTGATCCCTGATTTCACTGCTTTCCAGTCAGGGTCTCCCTACAGTAAAGAGTGGTTGTGAAGAGTAGTGGAAATTGTGTCTGAAAAAATGCCTGACTCAATGCATTAAAGCAATAATTATTTCAGACTAGAGAACCCTTTACTCCAGTATGTTAAGAAGGATTCATATACAGGACAGAGAATTGAACCACACCTTTAAAATACCTCTTTGAACTCTAAGATTTTATGACAGTATATCAAAGCTATATTATTTGACCAAGGTGGTATATCTAGTAGGTTCTGGAATCTTACTTAAAGTCACTGCACCACAAAGTGTCAGAGGAGGACTAGAATACAGGTCGACCCTCTCCAAATGCATTGTTCTCCCCACGTGTCAAAGGAACAGACTAGCAAAGGCACAATATCAGGACTTAATAGGTGAGAAGAGCTTTTCCAAGAATCTTCCCATACCAAGCAGGCTTTTCCTTCCTTGGTTTAAGGTTTGAAAGCTGTTGAAAAGCAGTTTTTAAAGACAGCATTTTAGAAAAGAGTTGTAAAACACCCACACCTGAAAGACCAGAATTGATTTCTAACTCTGAAGCGTTTTTCTACATCTTTTTCTATACCCTTGGATTTATACCTTAATAGCTTCCCATTTTTCTGATCTCTGTTCCTCAAGAGGCCAATTTATGGAACTGAAATGCATGTTTTTTAAATGTGGTGAACAGATTAAAAGATTAAAACCTTATGAACGCCATCAGGCCAGTTACCCTCAGTTGAATTTTAAAGTTGTTGTTAGTTTTTCTTAGAGACTTTTCATTCTTCTCCGAGATAGCTCATAAAAATTATGAGACTAAAGAGAGACTGTATGACAGGTACCACGGTTTTCCACAGTATTTATCTTAGAGCTTCATTTTAAATGTTAGGAAGGTCATAAAGTTCTATTACAACTGTGGTAAATCTATTTCTCCAAGACTGACATCATCCATAGACTCAATAAATATTTATTATGTCTCCTATAAAGTAGGCCAACTCCTGTATTAGTACCAGAAATACAAAATAAAACATGTAGTCCTTGTCTTCATGGACTTGTCTCACCATGATCTAATGGTGAGAAAGACAAATACATGATTACAATACAATAATTTTTAAAGCTAAAAGAAATGCTATTTATTATTTAAAGCAAGGTCCAACAAACTACAACCCACAGGCCAAATCTGGCCTGTCTCCTATTTTTATATAGCCCATAAACAAAGAATGTTTTTTACATTTTTAAATGGTTGGGGAAAACCCAAAATGACAAAATAGGATTTTGTTCAAATTTCAGTGTTCATAAATAGTTTTACTGGATCACAGCAGACTCATTCAATGATGTATCATCTATGACCACTTTGGTTCTACTGTGACAGAGTTGAGTACGGCCTGCAAAGCCTAAAATATTTACTGTCTTTACAGAAAACGTTTGTTGACCTCTGACTTAAAGGATTTATTTCAGCAAATATTCAGGGTACTATTCAGTATAAGGCATTATGGCTACTTGGAAACATATCGCTTAACTGAACATGGCTGAAGTCAAATGGTCCTCTGCCACTTCAAAATATCCCCCAAGAGAATAAAATAAGAGTTCTGTTCTGAATACATACCTATTGTCCTTAGTGCAGTGGGCAGCCGTGAGGACCCATCTATTTTTCACTAAGCTTCCCGCACATACATGAGCAAGATATCTGCCAGATTGAATCTGTAGGCTAACTAGCCATGGCCATGCACCAATTTGAGCTTCTGTGCCCCCTACAATCCGAGACCCCTTGATCATATTTGCAAGTGGTGCTGTTCCACAATCTAAAAATGAAAATGATATATTATTTGGACTGAACATATTATTATATGTATTACTTTATAATCTTAACACGTTAAATAATATTTGAAATTCCTATTTAAAAAACTCATAAAGCAAGCTGGCTACCTAAGCCATGCCCATATTTTGAAAAAAGATCTTAGAGAGCTAAGACAAACATGCCTTAATTGCTTACTTACAAACTGAAAGACATGAAATCAGCACAGTTCAATTTTAAAACTCTTCTCCTGAGAAGTATAACAATGAGTCAAGTTTCTCTGGCCAGGTATCACATTTTTCCCCGTGTGAAACGGCCACTAAAAGAGCCTGGGACTGGTCAACCAAGAGCTACAAGTTCTAATACTTGCCATTTAACTTGTTGGGTTAATTCTTCTTAACTGTAGTATGAAAAAGTCACCTAACAGCCCTTTCATCTTTGAATTCCAATGAATTATTAGTCTGTAAAATGGGAATGACAAAGCCCAGAATGTTCTGAGGCGCAGATACAGACGCAGAAGTGTATGTGGCATTTTTGCTACTAGTACTACTACTACAGTCATTAAAATCGGACTACTTGGATCCGTAAATTTTTAGTTAAAGGCAGTTGGAAAAACAGAAAAGGAGGGCCCCAAATTCAAATACTACTTAAGTGGGGAAAAGGCAAGGATGACTGTCCAAAGAGAAGAACGAACAGATACTGCCCTTTGCGTTCAACCCTTCCTCTTCCGGGGCCTGGTGCTCCTCCTGCGCCCGGGGCCTCCCACTCATGGCTTCAGGCCACCTCCGACCTCCAGCCTGTTCCCGCGAGGAGCCGTGCCCACTCCTTTCAGAGAGTGGGTAGTGTTCTGAGCATATGAGAGCGCCCCCCAGAAACAACAGCGCTGCTCTCAGGAGCCCCAGCCCCATGTCGGAACTCCTGGTGGGCAAGATGGCGGCAGGCATTTCCTGCCCGCTCCCCCTGCCCCCTACCCCCACCCCGCGAGCAGCCTGGCAGAGGAGGTGGGCGAGGTGGGAGACACGGGAGCTGTGCGGCTGGTTAGGTGCAGGGGGCGGGGTGGGGGGGCGACGTCACGCAAGCAAAGTAGGCGAGGGATTTTGATGGGGGCTGAGGCCTGTGAGGCTGCGGAAGTGCCCGGATGAGTCAAGGCCTCAGCCGGTGTTCCACTTACACGACCAATGAAATGTCTCGCCCTCAGCCAGGATCTGGCGATTCGCTAACTGGCGAGACCTTCCTGAGTCAGATCTACACACTTAGATGGTACAGTAGGACTGTTGTGGTGAGAGGGGAGCTGCTGGAACCTCTGGAGCGGCTCAGACTTCAAGGCCAGGAAGGCTTCCTGAAGTAAGAGCACCTAAACTGAAGTGGGTAAGCTGGGGAAGGGAGCCGTAAAGCAGAAGGCAAAGCAAGTGTAGAGGTTGGGATTTGAGACAATGTGGGCATTGCGGGAGCCCAGTTTCTGTAATGCACATCGATCTCATCATTAATTGTTCTGTAGTAGTTTACCTTCGGCTGGTCGCCTCAGGGTGAGCTGATTAAATCAAATGTAAGGACCTGCAGGGACATCCCTGGTGGTCCAGTGGTTAAGACTCAACGCTTCCACTACAGGGGGCGTGGATTCATGCCTCCAAGCGCAACACCCCCACCCCAGAATTTAAGAACCTGCCTGGAAGTTGAGGACAAAGCCTGACTAAGGGTCACTGCACCCACCCCCACCCCAAACACACACACACACACACATACACACACACACACACACCAGTCCCCAGTCTGAGAGGTACATTATTCCTTGCACCATCAGAACCCCCAAGATGCCCCTTGACATTACAAACACTGTGGGAAAAGAGCACAGGTAAGTGGCTCCAGTTAATCGATCCACTGAACAAGTAGGTATTAACCTCATACTACGTACCATACACCAAAATAAGTATCATATCATGGGAGGTGTGTTAAGACCTGGCCCTCTGACCCAGAGAACTTTATAACTTGGCTAGAAGAGAAAATCAGGGGTAATTCACTTGGAGAACAAAGAAGAAAACATGACACCCAAGCCTAATATGAATTCAGACACATGGGATTGGTGTGGGCTGTGGCAGTCTGGGAAGGCTCCCTGCAGGAGGGGAATGTGAGCTGGACCTAGGTAGAGGGGGAAGATCAAGAAGCGGGAGGAGATGTAGTGAAGACAGACTAAGCAAAGGTATGGATATGTATTTATGTGTGTTTCTCCAGAGAAACAGAACCAATAGGATATATAGAGATATATAAGAGGAGATTATTTATGGGAATTGGCTCACACAATTATGGAGGCTGAGAAGTCTCATGATATGCCATCTGCAAGCTGGAAAACCAGTTGTATAATTCAGTCCCAAACGAAAGCCCGGAGAACCAGGAGCTCTGATGTGGGAGGGCAGGAAAGATGGATGTCCCAACTCAAGAAGAAAGAAGGAGAAATTGCCCTTCGTGCACCTTTTTGTTCTGTTTGGGCCCTCAGTGGATTGGAGTGAATGATACCCATCCAACGTTGGTGACGGCAGATCTTCTTTACTCAGCCTACTAGTTCAAATGGTAATCTCCTTCAGAAACACCCTCACAGACACACCCAGAAATAATATTTTACCAGTGATCTGGGCATCCCTTAGCCCTATCAAGTTGACACATAAAATTAACCACCATAGTAATAATAATACAATGTGTGTGTATAATTTTAGTTGTTTTTTTTTTTTTTTTTTTTTTTTTACTATTTTCTGTTATCTTTCAGAGACTGAAGAGAGAAACCATGCCTTAAAATTTTTGATCAGGGTATATAAGAGAAAAAACTAAGTTAAAGGCTTCTTCCTGGTTTTGTATTTGATTTGATTCTTTCTGGAGTCCAGGATTGTGTATGACCCTTCTTCCCTTTAGCAGAACCATTTACTATGGTTTTGGATATGCAGTAGTGGGCTTGGACCCTGCTTTGTACTTAGGGGTATAAGTATGCTCAGCATAATGAAGAGAAATTTTTCAGTGTGCAAAGGAGGAGAGAGAGGAAAGAAGCAGGCCGCCCAACAACATGGCAGAAGCCCAGGCCCGAGCCAAAAAGATATCTGTGAGAGTTTCACTGTGGTGGGTTGTCCCATGGTTCTTTTTGTTGTTTTTGTTGTTTTGTTTGTTTGTTTTTGCGTTACACGGGCCTCTCACTGCCGTGGCCTCTCCCGCTGCGGAGCACAGGCTCCGGACG
Source organism: Lipotes vexillifer (assembly GCF_000442215.2). Taxonomy (NCBI): domain Eukaryota; kingdom Metazoa; phylum Chordata; class Mammalia; order Artiodactyla; family Lipotidae; genus Lipotes; species Lipotes vexillifer. The sequence continues at coordinate 2,059,106 of NW_006779087.1, read as the reverse complement.
CGCAGGCCCAGCGGCCATGGCTCACGGGCCCAGCCGCTCCGCTGCATGTGGGATCCTCCCGGACCGGGGCATGAACCCGTGTCCCCTGCATCGGCAGGTGGATTCTCAACCACTGCGCCACCAGGGAACCCCGACACATGGTTTTTAAGAACAATGAAGTGTAATGTTTGGTTTTAAATTGTTTTATCATTGCTATCTTGAGCTGTGCTAAAGGTTTCCTCAGTTAACCTTACTCCTTCAGTAACAAGTGCACAGTGTGGGCTTGTGGTAGTCTGGGAGGCTGGTCACATGGTGAGGAATGAAAGTAGGGGTCAGCAAAAGGACAGTGCTGTTCTCATATCATCCTCCTAGTTTGTCATGGTTGGCTGCATTAAATCAAAGGAGCCTATTAGTTGAGCCTTACAGGTGGTAACAAGTGGAAAGAGAACAGAAGCTCCTGGGCTGAGCTGAAATCAGTGGGAGGGAAGCAGGTGGTATTGGATAGACAAGTTGCAGCATGAACTGACCTAACCCAGGGGCAGAACAGGAAACAAATTCACTGTTCCCCAAATAGTTTAGTGAAAGATGATACTTGAAAGGGGGGAAACACAGTTGGGGTGTGTTTCTTTGGGGGAGGGATGTGATCAGATTGGGTATGGCATTGTAAGCAGGGCAAGATGACTGTTCTTGCTGTGGCAGATAACAGACATTCAACAGATTTCTTTTCCATATCCTGATCAAAAACAGGTGCATGCAGCCGAGTCATTAAAGAGCAATGAAAAATGCAGTGGACCAGTACATGCAAAGGTCCTAGGCCTGGATTTCCTCTGCCTTCTCTAGCTCTTCACTCTTCTCTCCTGCATTGCCACTTCCTCGCTTTGTGGGATCACTCCAGTCAGCAGACAGATATTCTCTGGTGTGGTAGGCAGCCACCAAGATGGCCTTTAATTAGCCTTGTCTTCTGGTATTCATACCCTTTGTTAGCCCCCTCCCCTAAGTTGGCAACTCTTAAGTTGGCTAGATTTAGTGACATGCTTGTAGCAAACAGATGGTGGCAGAGGGGATGGGCTATCCCTTCCAAGACTAGATTATAAAAAGATTGTGACTTGTCTTGAACATTTTCTCTAGCTCTCTTGCTCCGAGGGAAGTTGGCTGCCGTATTATGAGCTGCCCTATGGCCCTATGGAGTAGCTTACAGTCATAGTCAATCTAACGGCCTACGAAGAAGCAAACCACACCACATGAGTGAGCTAGGAAGCAGATCTTTCCCAGGTCAAACCTTCATATGAGACCACAGTTCTGGCTAAGATCCTAAATGCAACCTCATGAGAGGCCTGAAGCCAGAGACATCCCCCAAGCCACACTCAAAATTCTGGACCCACAGAAATTGTGAGATAACAAAATTTTGTTGTTTTAAGCTGCTAAGTTTTGGAATAATTTGTTACATAGCAGTAGATAATGCATCTCGTTTCTCCTATCTTTGAAGGAGGATGAGGGCATTAGTGCTGAGCCTGGGGCCTGGGGTAGGGTGTCGGGGGGATGTAGGATGGTAGGGTTGATTGGGTCTGGAGTTAGGGGAGATTTTATTCTTCTTGGTTGTCCCTTGCTCCACTTGAGTTAGTGCTAGAAATCTTTTTAATAAAAATATTTTATTATGTAGACTTTAAATAATAACAACAAAATAAACTTCTGTGTACCCACAACCTCATTCACTATTTTTGTTTTGTTAAATATTTAATCCTTTTGAAGGAATGTTTATAGTACAGTTTATGTACAGTTTAAAGAATAAAAACAATATAAGGATACCTATTTAAGAAAAAGAACATTATTGTTACTTTGGAAATCCCACGTGTACCTGTCCCTGATTCTGTCCCTTTCCCCTTCCCTTAGAAAAAACCAATATTCTGAATTTTGTACTTAGTATTCCATTGATTCTCTTTATAAACTTGACTGTACAGTATGGTGGTCACTAGTGACAGGTGACAATTTAAGTTTAAATTTAAATTAAATTAAAATTTAGTTCCTCAGTCATGTTAGCCCTGTAGCTAGTGGTTACCATATTGGACAGCATGTTTAGTTTTGCATGTTTTTAAACTTTATATCAATTGAATCATGCAATTCATTTTCTTTTGCAGCTAGTTTTGTTTCATTCAGTATTGCATGCTCAGCATTCATTCATGTGGTTATTTATAACTGTAATTCATTTATTTTTACCATATGCATGGTGTGAATATGCCATGATGTATTTATCTACATTGGAATCTATTACTAATGAACATTTGAACTGTTTCCAGAGTTTTGCTCTTACAACCGGTACTGTTATGGATGTGAGCATGAGTTTCTCTGGACTATATACCAGGTTAGGACTGCTGACTCTTACAGAATATACACCATCACCTTCTCTGAATAATGCCAAATAGTTTTCTGAAATATTATACCAACATACTGTCCAACTAGCAGCACGTAAACGTTCCCATTATTTATATTATCATCGATGCTTTTTAATTTTTTACCAATCTTGTTGGTATGAATTGAGAACTCATGGTTTCAATCTGCATGTTCCTGACTTTAAATGAGTTTGAGTATTTGAATATCTTTTCATATATTACCTACTTAGGTCTTTTATGTGTTTATCTTTGTCTTATGCATTTCATTAATGCAGCCACTCATCTTTTACTGTTTCCATAGTCTTGCCTTTTTCAGAATACCGTATAATACATACCTACAGTATGTAGCCTTTTCAGATTGGTTTCTTTTACTTAGTAATATGCATTTAACATTCATTCATGTCTTTTCTTGTTTTAATATTTATTTTCTTGGCTGTGTCGGGTCTTAGTTGCAGCACACGGGGTCTTTGTTGTGGCGCTCAGGCTTCTCTCTAGTTGTGGCGTGGGTTATTTTCTCTAGTTGTGGCGTGCAGGTTCCAGAGTGCCTGGGCTCTGTAGTTTGCAGCACGTGGGCTCTCTTGTTGAGGCACGTGAGCTCAGTAGTTGTGGTGTGCGGGCTTAGTTGCCCCGCAGCATGTGGGATCTTATTTTTTATTATTATTATTATTATTTTTTTGCGGTACACGGTTCTCTCACTGTTGTGGCCTCTCCAGTTGTGGAGCACAGGCTCTGGACGCGCAGGCTCAGTGGCCATGGCTCACGGGCCCAGCCGCTCTGTGGCATGTGGGATCTTCCTGGACCGGGACACGAACCCGTGTCCCCTGCATCGGCAGGCAGACTCTCAACCACTGCACCACCAGGGAAAGGCCAGCATGTGGAATCTTAGTTCCCTGACCAGGGATTGAACCCTGCATTGGAAGGAGGATTCTTTACCACTGGACCACCAGGGAAGTCCCCCTCCATGTCTTTTCATGGCTTAAGAGCTCATTTCTTTTTTGTGATCAATAATATTCCATTATCTGGATATACCACAGTTTATCCATTCACCTATCGAAGGACATCTTGGTTGCTTCCAAGTTTTGGCAGTTATGAATAAATTTGCTGTAAACATCTGTGTGCAGGTTTTTGGGTAAACATAAGTTTTCAGCTCCTTTGGCAAATACCAAACAGTGCAATTGCTGGATCATATGATAAGAGTATGTTTAGGGCTTCTCTGGTGGCGCAGTGGTTGAGAGTCCGCCTGCCGATGCAGGGGACGTGGGTTCATGCCCCGGTCCGGGAAGATCCCACATGCCGCAGAGTGGCTGGGCCCGTGAGCCATGGCCACTGAGCCTGTGCGTCCGGAGCCTGTGCTCCACAACGGGAGAGGCCACAACAGTGAGAGACCCCTGTACCGCAAAAAAAAAAAAAAAAAAAAAAAAAAAAAAAATGTTTAGTTTTGTAAGAAATTGCCAAAGTGTCTGCACCGTTTTTGCATTCCCATTAGCAATGACTGAGAGTTCCTGTTGTTCATGAGCATTTGGTGTTAACAAATGTTTTGGATTTTGGCTGTTCTAATGGGTGTATTAGTGGTATCTCATTGTTTTAATTTGCATCTCCCTGATGACACGATCATCTTTTCACATGTTTATTTGCCATCTATATATCTTATTGATGAGAATGTCAGACGTTAAGGTCTTTGGCCCATCCTTTTTTTTTTTTTTTTTTTTCGGCCTCCCCCATCGCGGAGCACAGGCTCCGGACGCGCAGGCTAAGCGGCCATGGCTCACGGGCCCAGCCGCTCCGTGGCATGTGGGATCCTCCCAGACTGGGGCACGAACCCGCGTCCCCTGCATCGGCAGGTGGACCCCCAACCACTGCGCCACCAGGGAAGCCCTGGCCCATCTTTTAATCAGGTTCTTATTGTTGAGTTTTAAGAGCTCTTTGTAGTTTTTGGATAACAGTCCTCTATTAGATATGTCTTTTGCAAATATTATCTCCCAGTCTGTGGCTTGCCTTTTTCTTTGTCTTTCACAGAGCAGAAACGTTTAGTTTTAATGAAGTCCAATTTATCAATTCTTTTATGGATCATACTTTTGGAGTTATTGACAAACCCAAGGATATTTAAAGTTTCTCCTATGTTATCTTCTAAGAGTTTTATACTTTTGTGTTTTACATTTAGGTCTGTGGTCCATTTTGAGTTAATTTTTGTGGAGGATATAAAGTCTGTGTCTAGATTCTTTTTTTTTTTTTTAATGTGGATGTCCAGTTGTTCCAGCACCACTTATTTAAAATAGTCTTTGCTCCATTGTATTGCCTTTGCTCCTTTGTTGAAGATCAGTTGACTGTATCTATGTGGGTCTATTTCTGGGCTCTCTGTACTGTTCCATTGATCTATTTGTCTGTTCTTTTGCGAATATCACCCTGTCTTGATTGCTGTAGCTCTGTTATGTCTTTTTTCTTAACTTTTTTTTTTTTTTTTTTTTGGCCACTCGGCATGTGGGATCATAGTTCCCTGACCAGGGGTCGAACCTGTGGCCCCTGCAGTGGAAGTGTGGTGTCTTAACCACTGGACCACCAGGGAAGTCCCACTATGGTATGTCTTGAAGTCAGGTACTGTCAGCTCTCCAGCTTTGTTCTTCTCCTTCAATATTGTGTTGTCTATTCTGAGTCTTCTTTCACTGTGTATAACCTTTAGAAGCAGTTTGTTGATATCCACAGAATAACTTGCTGGGATTTTGATTTGGGCTTGTATTGAATCTGCAGAACAAGTTGGGAAGAACTGCCATCCTGGCAATGTTGTCTTTCTATCCATTAACATGGGATACCTGTCCACTTATTTAGTTCTTGTTTGATTTCTTTGATCAGTTTTGTAATTTTCCTCATATAGATCTTATACATATTTTGTTAGATTTATACCTAAGTATTTCATTTTGGGGGGTGCTAATGTAAATAGTATTGTACTTTAATTTCAAATTCCAGTTGTTCATTGCTGGTATATTCAAAAGAAATTGACTTTTGTATATTAACCTTGTATCCTGCAACCTGCTGTAATCACTTATTAGTCCCAGGAGTTTCTTTGTCAAATCTTGTGGATTTTATAATAGATTAACATATCATCTGTGAACAAAGACGATTTTATTTCTTCCTTCCCAATCTGTATACCTTTAATTTCCTTTTCTTATCTTATTGCATTAGGACTTAACCGTATGATGTTGAAAAGCAGTGGTGAGAATTCCCTGGCAGTCCATGGTTAGGACTTGGCGCTTTCACTGCCAGGGCCTGGGTTCAATCCCTGGTCGGGGAACTAAGATCCCACAAGCTGCACGGCGCAGCAAAGAAAAAAAAAAGTCCACTCTTACCAATTCTATTTAACATTATACTAGAAATCCTAGGCAGTACAGTAAAGCAAGATAAAGGCACACAGGGCTTCCCTGGTGGTGCAGTGGTTAAGAATCTGCCTGCCGATGCAGGGGACATGGGTTCGAGCCCTGGTCTGGGAAGATCCCACATGCCACGGAGCAACTAAGCCCGTGCGCCACAGCTACTGAGTCTGCGCTCTAGAGCCCACGAGCCACAACTACTGAGCCCATGTGCCACAACTACTGAAGCCCACGTGCCTATAGCCCATGCTCTGCAACAAAAGAAGACAATGAGAAGCCTGCGCACCGCAACGAAGAGTAGCCCCTGCTTGCTGCAACTAGAGAAAGCCCACGTGCAGCAATGAAGACCCAATGCAGCCAAAAATAAATAAATAAAATAAATTTATTAAAAAAATAAAGGCATACAGACTTTAAAGAAAGATATAAAACTGTCTCTATTCACAAATGCCACTATCTCAATAGAACCCCTCCCTCCCCCCAAGAAAATCTATTTTAAAAACTCCTCAAACTAATAAGTCAATTTATAATAAGGTTACATAAGGACAAAATTCCTCTTTTTATATATTAGCCAACAGTTGGAAACTGAAATTTAAACATTTAAAATACCTATAAGAAAAAAGAAAAAGCAGTAGTGATTAGGTATAAATCTAACCAAATATGTGCATGGTCTCTGCCAAAAACTACAAAACACTGAAGAAAAAAGATCAAACACTAAATAAGTGGAAATATATTGTGTTTATGAATTGGATGAATATTGTTAAATGTCAGTTCTTCCCCAGTTGATCTGTGTATAGTTTTAACACAACCCCAGTCAAAATCCCAGCAGGATCTTCTTTTATAGATACAGACCAGCTGATTCTAAAATTCATATAGAAAGGCAGAGAAACTAGAATGGCCAAAACAATTTTAGGGGAAAAATAAAAAATAAAACTTGAAGAATTCGTACCACCTGATTTCAAGACTTACTATGAAGCTACAGTAATCAAGACAGTGTGGTTTTGGTGAAACGATAGACACACATAGATCGATGGAACATAGTCTGTATGAAACCAGTCCTTTGAAAATTTGTTGAGACTTTACTGCCCAAATTATATGGTTCTATTTTCATAAATACTCTTACGTGTTATTTACAGTTGTATTTTCTACATCAGATTTCACTGATTAAAAGATGTATGTTTTTCACATTTAAACATCTCTGAAATCAGTATGCATCTGCCCATCAATGGTATGGCGTAGTTTAACTGGCAGTGGCTTTTCTTTCTTAGTGGTACTTAAGATATAGCTTGCTTTACCATCAGTGGTGGCTTACAGTTGATGAAATTTAGTATGTTAGGTCAAGTTTTTTTATTGTTCAAGTCTTTGTACTGATGATTTTCCTGCTTTTTGTGTCAGTTATGAGAGAGGTATGTTAAATTCTACTAAGATTGTGAATTTTTCTTTCTCATTATATTTCTGCATTTTGCTTAACATCTTGACCCTGTATTATTGGGTGTATCCAAGTTTAGATGTGTTTTATCTTCCAAGTGAGTTAAATCTTTTTTCATTTTATAGTGACCATCTTTGTCCCAAGTAATAATTTTTTCCATTAAAGTCTATTTTGTTCAATATAAATATAGCTATACTAATGCTTTCTTTTGGCTAATATTTTTCCATGCCTTTACTTTAACCTTGCTGTATCCTCATATTTTAGATTTACCCCTTATATAAACAACATATAGCTGGATTTTGTTTTCTAATCCAATGTGACAATTTTTTTTTTTTTTTTTTTTTTGTGGTACGCAGGCCTCTCACTGTTATGGCCACTCCCGTTGCGGAGCACAGGCTCCGGACGCGCAGGCTCAGCGGCCATGGCTCACGGGCCCAGCCACTCCGCGGCATGTGGGATTTTCCCGGACCGGGGCACGAACCCGTGTCCCCTGCATCGGCAGGCGGACTCTCAACCACTGCGCCACCAGGGAAGCCCTCCAATGTGATAATTTTTAATATTTAATTAATGCCCAGTGCATTTTTATTTATTATCATTACTAATACACATAGATTTCTATAATTTTATTTTGGGCAATTTGTCCTGCCTGTTTCTTTTCTCTCCTTACTTATCTTTTGGATTGATGAATGTTTATTAATTTAAAAAAAATTTTTTTTGGCAAGCATTTTTTCCAGATGTGATATTAAATTCTAAGAGTTGTCAGTTGGAAAAAATAATGCTCTGATGCTCAGGTTTTTTCCAAAACAAAGTATTAAGTTACCATAGCTAAAATCCTAAGTTTTCTTTGGTCTGAATTAAGGTACCATTTATAAACTTGTAAAAAAGGTACTACAATCTGACATGTGTTATTTATGTATTCATACAATAAATATAAAAACATGGACTGGTTCCATACTAAATTCATGATAGTGGTTTCCTTCAGGGAGGGAAATTGGA
>NW_006779087.1:2037370-2050946 GCF_000442215.2 Lipotes vexillifer | reverse complement strand
AGGGAAAGAAAGGTGAGGAATTTATCTGTACATCCTTCCCCTTCGGAAAATGATCTGAAGTAAAGGCAACAAAATGTTAACAGTTATTAATTATGGATTGTGCATGTACAGGATTTGATGTGTTAACTTCTGTAGTTTTCTATATATTTATTTTTAAAAGTTTGTAAAACTTCTGTGATTTTGAAATGGAGGTTGCCATCTAGTGGACACATTTAAATAGAACTTTTTAAACCTTTGATGTTGAGTGCAGAAAGATTCAATGAAAAAAGCTTTTCAGACTTTGTAACACATGCAAGACAGAAGGTACACTCTGGTGGCTAAGACCACAAACGTTGGAGTTGATCAGGCCTAGGTCCGAACTCTAGTTTTGTTATTTACCATTTAACCTTAGGCAAAGTATCAAACCTCTCTGTGCCTTAGTGAGTTTGAACCCCAGACCCTCATTCATTTTAACAAACATTATAGAGCATTCCTTTAAACCAGGTGAGCACTGCCCTAGACTGTGGGGATACAGAAAAGCACAAAAGAGACAGAGTCTCCCCTTCACGTTTGATAAAGGAGTGTGTTGGGCGAGGATGTGCTACTATTTCATACTGAATGGTTAGAGGTTAGGTTTATATCTGAGATCCCTAGTTATTAATACTCATATAACTTTAGGTAAGTACCAATCTCACAGGATGACATTAATATCCAAGTTCCACAAGAGATATAACTCTGCCTTGTTTGTCACTCCTCCTAGTAATGCTTGGCGTATAAAAGGCCTTCAATAAATATTTGCTGAATGAATGAATGTCATTTCTTTTACAGTTTCTTATGCATAGTAGATACTCAATAAATAGTAGATATTAAGGAAACAGTAAGACTGTGTATGTTATGTACATAGGTAACCCTAGATTTTTCTTTTTTTTGGCTGCATTGGGTCTTCATTGCTGAGCGCGGGCTTTCTCTAGTTGTGGCGAACAGGGGCTACTCTTCGTTGCGGTGCATGGGCTTCTCATTGCAGTGGCTTCTCTTGTTGCGGAGCACAGGCTCTAAGCTTGTGGGCTTCAGTAGTTGCAGCACGCGGGCTCAGTAGTTGCGGCACGTGAGCCCTAGAGCGCGTGGGCTTCAGTAGTTGCAGAACGTGGGCTTAGTAGTTGTGGCTCGCAGGCTCTAGAGTGCAGGCTTAGTAGCTGTGGCACACAGGCTTAGTTGCTCTGCGGCACGTGGAATGTTCCCGGACCAGGGCTCAAACCCTGTATTGGCAGGTAGATTCTTAAACACTGTGCCATAAGGGAAGTCTAACCCTAGATTTTATAATAAATTAAATTGACAATTATTTACCTAAGTTAAAAACATATCTACTTATTGAAGGCAGCAAACTATTAAATATATCCAGTCAATTTTGAGGAAAAGGATTTCAACCATGAAAGGGCAAAGACTTGGCCTCTAATGCCTATCTTTGTTTGCTACAAAGAAATTTACACTGATAAAAGGGGATTGAGTTATCAGAATCTCTCAAAAAAAAAAAAGTTAAATGGCCTAAACCTCCTCCAACTGACTCCCTCAAAGACTTCTGCCAGGGAGTTCCCTGGCGGTCCAATGGTTAAGACTCCAGCCTTCCACTGCAAGGGGCGAGGGTTTGATTAAAAACAAAAACAAAAACAAAAACACTTCGCCAAACACTCCCTAGAGTGGCCTTCTGAATTCTACAACCTAGATATAAGTGTTCCTTTACTTTGTTTTATAGCAAAAACACAAGCAGTATTTATTAAAAATAAAAACCTATTTTGTATAACAGAGTAAATAATGTTATATGATTACTGCAATTAGATTGTGATATACTTTGACATTATTTCATTTCACTATAACCTATGACTTTTCCTTTAACTTAGCTGTCAAGTCCCTGGTCAAATTCACTCACTTTATATCATTTCAGCATCTTTTCTGGGAATTTGAACTGCAATTACGACAACTTTATATTCCAAAGCATAATACTTTTAAAAAAAATGTCTGTTGTTATTTTATTTTTAATTTTTTAATTTTTATTTTTTTTGTGGTACTCGGGCCTCTCACTGTTGCGGCCCATCCCGCTGCGGAGCACAGGCTCTGGACACGCAGGCCCAGCGGCCATGGCTCATGGGCCCAGCCGCTCCACAGCATGTGGGATCTTCCCGGACCAGGGCACGAACCCATGGTCCCCTGCATCGGCAGGCGGACTCTCAACCACTGCGCCACCAGGGAAGCCCTACAATACATATTTTTTTATTGGAGTATAATTGCTTTACAATGTTGGGTTAGTTTCTGCTGTACAACAAAGTGAATCACCTATATGTATACAATATCCCCTCCCTCTTGAGCCTCCCTCTCACCCCCTGCATCCCACTGCTCTATGTCATCACAGAGCACCGAGCTGAGCTCCCTGTGCTATACAGCAGCTTCCCACTAGCTATTTTACACACAGTAGTGTATATATGTCACTGCTGCTCTCTCAGTTTGTCCCACCCTCCCCTTCCCCAAACTCCCATGTCTGCAAGTCCATTCTCTACATCTGTGTCTGTTTTCCAGCCCTGCAAATAGGTTCATCAGTACCATTTTTCTAGATTCCATATATATGCGTTAATATACGGTATTTGTTTTTCTCTTTCTGACTTACTTCACTCTGTATGACTGATTCTAGGTTCATCCACATCACTACAAATGACCCAATTTTGTTCCTTTTTTTGGCTTAGTAATATTCCATTGTATATATGTACCACATCTTCTTTATCCATTCATCTGTTGATGGGCATTTAGGTTGTTTGCATGTCCTGACTATTGTAAATAGAGCTGCAATGAACATTGGGGTACATGTATCTTTTTGAATAATGGTTTTCTCAGGGTATATGCCCAGTAGTGGGATTGCTGGGTCATATGGTAGTTCTGTTTTTAGTTTTTTAAGGAAGGAACCTCCATACTGTTCTCCATAGTGGCTGTATCAATTTACATTCCCACAAATGGTGCCAGAGGGTTCCCTTTACTCCACACCCTCTCCAGCATTTATTGTTTTCTTTTTAAATTTTTATTTATTTATTTATGGCTGCATTGGGTCTTTGTTGCTGCCTACAGGCTTTCTCTAGTTGGGTCAAGCGGGGGCTACTCTTGGTTGTGGTGTGTGGGCTTCTCATTGAGGTGGCTTCTCTTGTTGCAGAGCATGGGCTCTAGGCACACGGGCTTCAGTAGTTGTGGCACGTGGGCTCAGTAGTGTGGCTCGTGGGCTCTAAAGTGCAGGCTCAGTAGTTGTGGCACATGGGCTTAGTTGCTCCATGGCATGTGGGATCTTCCTGGACCAGGAGTCGAACCCATGTCCCCTGCATTGGTGGGTGGATTCTTAACTACTGCGCCACCAGGGAAGTGCCCTCTCCAGCATTTATTGTTTGTAGATTTTTTGATGATGGCCATTCTGACCGGTGTGAGGTGATACCTCATTGTGGTTCTGTTTTTTGTTTTTAATTGGGGTATAGTTGTTTTACAATGTTGTGTTAGTTTTTATTGTACAGCGAAGTGGAGTTCCCTGTGCTATACAGCAGGTTCTCATTAGTTATCTATTTTATACATATCAGTGCAGCAGTCCCCAACCTTTCTGGCACCAGGGACCAATTTTGTGGAAGACAATTTTTCCACAGGGCAGGGGGGATGGTTCAGGCGGTAATGTGCGCAATGGGGAGCGGCAGATGAAGGTTCGCTCGCTCACCGACTGCTCACCTCCTGCTGTGTGGCCCAGTTTCTAACAGGCTGCAGATGGGTACTGATCCATGACCCAGGGGTTGGGGACCCCTGTATTAGTGTATAAATGTTAATCCCAGTCTCCCAATTCACCACCCCCTTCCCCCCTTGGTGTCCATACATTTGTTCTACATCTGTGTCTCTATTTCTGCCTTGCAAACTGGTTCATCTGTACCATTTTTCTACATTCCACATATATGCATTAATATACGATATTTGTTTTTCTCTCTCTGACTACTTCACTCTTTCTGCCTTGCAAACTGGTTCATCTGTACCATTTTTCTACATTCCACATATATGCATTAATATACGATATTTGTTTTTCTCTCTCTGACTTACTTCACTCTGTATGACAGTCTCTAGGTCTGTCCGTGTCTCTACAAATGACCCAATTTCATTCCTTCTTATGGCCGAGTAATATTCCATTGTATGTATGTACCACTTTTTTTTAATCTATTCGTCTTTCGATGGACATTTAGGTTATTTCCATGTCCTGACGATTGTAAATAGAGCTGCAATGAACATTGGGGTGCATGTGTCTTTTTGAGTTTTGTTTTTCTTAGGGTATATGCCCTGAGGGATTGCTGGGTCATATGGTAATTCTGTTTTTAGTTTTTTAAGCACCCTCTATACTGTTCTCCATAGTGGCTGTATCAATTTACATTCCCACCTACAGGGCCAGAGGATTCCCTTTTCTCCACACCCACTCCAGCATTTATTGTTTGTAGACTTACTGATGATGTGAGGTGATACCTAATTGTAGTTTTGTTTTGCAATTCTCTAATAATCAGTGATGTTGAGCGTCTATTCCTGTGCCTCTTGGCCATCTGTGTGTCTTCTTTGGAGAAATGTCTATTTAGGTCTTCTGCCCATCTTTTGATTGGGTTGTTTGAGTTTTTGGTATTGAGCTGCATGAGCTGCTTGTATATTTTAGAGGTTAATCCTTTGTCGTTTGATTCATTTGCAAATATTTTCGCCCTTTCTGAGAGTTGTCTTTTCATCTTGTTTATGGTTTCCTTTGCTGTGCAAAAGCTTTTAAGTTTAATTAGGTCCCATTTATTTATTTTTGTTTTTATTTTCATTACTCTAGGTGGTGGGTCAAAAAGGATCTTGCTGCAATTTATGTCAAATAGTGTTCTATGTTTTCTTCTTTTTCAAAAAAAAATTATTTATTTTTGGCTGTGTTGGGTCTTCACTGCTGTGTGCAGGCTTCCTCTAGTCGCGGTGAGCGGGGGCTACTCTTTGTTGCAGTGCATGGGCTTCTCATTGCGGAGGCTTCCCTTGTTGTGGACCATGGGCTCTAGGCACGTGGGCTTCAATAGTTGTGGCTCACAGGCTTTAGAGCACAGGCTCAGTAGTGGTGGCGCATGGGCTTACTTGCTCCAAGGCATGTGGGATCTTCCCGGACCGGGGCTCAAACCCGTGTCCCCTGCATTGGCAGGCAGATTCTTAACCACTGTGCCGCCAAGGAAGTCCCCATGTTTTCTTGTAAGAGTTTTATCATGTCTGGCCTTACATTTAGGTCTTTTAATCCATTTTGAGTTTATTTTTGTGTATGGTGTTAGGGAGCGTTCTAATTTCATTCTTTTACATGTAGTTGTCCAGTTTTCCCAGCACCACTTATTGAAGAGATTGTCTTTTCTCCGTTGTATATTCTTGCCTCCTTTTTCATATATTAGGTAACCGTAGATGCTTGGGTTTATCTCTCAGCTTTTCTATCCAGTTCCATTCATCTATATTTCTGTTTTTGTGCCAGTACCATATTGTCTTGATTACTGTAGCTTTGCAGTATAGTCTGAAGTCAGAGAGCCTGATTCCTTCAGCTCCATTTTTCTTTCTCAGGGTTGCTTTGGCTATTCAGGGTCTTCTGTGTTTCCATACAAATTGTAAAAATTTTTGTTCTAGTTCTGTGAAAAATGCCATTGGTAATTCAATAGGGATTGCATTGAATCTGTAGATTGCTTTGGGTAGTATAGTCATTTTCACAGTGTTGATTCTTCCACTCCCAAGAACATGATATATCTCTCCATCTGTTTGTGTCATCTTTGATATTTTTCATCAGTGTCTTACAGTTTTCTGCATACAGGTCCTTTGCCTCATTAGTTAGGTTTATTCCTATGTATTTTATTCTTTTTGTTGCAATGGTAAATGGGATTGTTCCTTTAATTTCTCTTTCTGATTTTTTTTGTTGTTAGTTTATAGGAATTCAAGAGATTTCTGTGTATTAATTTTGTACCCTGTGACTTTACTAAATTCGTTGATTAGCTGTAGTAGTTTTCTGGTGGCATCTTTAGGATTTTCTGTGTATAGTATCATGTCATCTGCAAACAGTGACAGTTTTACTTCTTCTTTTCCAATTTGGATTCCTTTTATTTCTTTTTCTTCTCTGATTGCTGTGGCTAGGAGTTCCAAAACTATGTTGAATAATAGCGGTGAGAGTGGACATCCTTGTCCTCTTCCTGATCTTAGATGACTTGCTTTCAGTTTTTTTACCATTGAGAATAATGTTTGCTGTCGGTTTGTCATATATGGCCTTTATTATGTTGAGGTAGGTTCCCTCTATGCCCACTTTCTGGAGAGTTTTTATCATAAATGCGTGTTGAATTTTGTTGGAAGCTTTTTCTGCATCTGTTGAGATTATCATATGGTTTTTCTCCTTCAATTTGTTAATATGGTGTATCACATTAATTGATTTGCATATATTGAAGAATCCTTACATCCCTGGGATAAATCCCACTTGATCATGGTGTATGATCCTTTTACTGTGTTGGATTCTGTTTGCTAGTATTTTGTTGAGGATTTTTGCATCGTGTTCATCAGTGATATTGGTCTGTAATTTTCTTTTTTTGTCGTATCTTTGTCTGGTTTTGGTATCAAGGTGATGGTGACCTCAGAATGAGTTTGGGAGTTTTCCTGTCTGCAGTTTTTTGGAAGAGTTTGAGAAGCATCGGTGTTAGCTCTTCTCTAAATGTTTAATAGACTTCTCTGAAGCCATCTGGCCCTGGGCTTTTGTTTGTTGGAATATTTTTTTTTTTTTTTTTTTTTGCGGTATGCGGGCCTCTCACTGTTGTGGCCTCTCCCGTTGAGGAGCACAGGCTCTGGACGCACAGGCTCAGCGGCCATGGCTCACGGGCGCAGCTGCTCCGTGGCATGTGGGATCTTCCCGGACCGGGGAACGAACCTGTTTCCCCTGCATTGGCAGGCGGACTCTCAACTGCTGCACCACCAGGGAAGCCCTGTAACTTCTGCTTTTTCATTTCTAATTTTATTGATTTGAGTCTTCTCCCTTTTTTTCTTGGTGATTCTGGCTAATGGTTTATCAACTTAGTTTATCTTCTCAAAGAACGAGCTTTTAGTTTTACTGATCTTTGCTTTTGTTTTCTACATTTCTTTTTCACTTATTTCTGCTCTGATCTTTTTGATTCCTTTCCTGCTATACTAACTGTGTGGGGGGTTTTTGTTTTGTTTTGGGGGTGTTTTTTTTTTGATTTGTTTTTTGTTCTTTCTCTGATTGCTTTAGGTGTCAGGTTAGGTTGAGATTTTTCTTGTTTCTTGAGGTAGGATTGAATTGCTATAAACTTCCCTCTTAGAACTGCTTTTGCTGCATCCTGTAGGTTTTGGGTCATGTGTTTTCATTGTCATTTGTTTCTAGGTATTTTTCGATTTCCTCTCTGATTTCTTCAGTGATCTCTTGGTTACTTAGTAGCGTATTGCTTAGCCTGTATGTTTTTGTGTTTTTTCACTTTATTTTCCTGTAGTTGATATCTAATCTCATAGTGTTGTGGTCAGAAACGATGCTTGATATGATTTCAGTTTTCTCAAATTTACCAAGGCTTGATTTGTGACCCAAGATGTGATCTATCCTAGAGAATGTTCCGTGTGCACTTGAGAAGAAAATGTATTCTGCTACTTTTGGATGGAATGTCCTGAAGATATCAATTAAGTCCATGTGGTCTAGTGTGTCATTTAAGGCTGTGTTTCCTTATTAATTTTCTGTCTGGATGATCTGCCCATTGGTGTAAGTGGGCTGTTAAAGTCCCCCACTATTATTGTGTTACTGTTGATTTCTCCTTTTATGGCTGTTAGCATTTGCTTTATGTACTGATGTGCTCCTATGTTGGGTGCATAAATATCTACAGTTGTTATGTCTTTTTCTTAATCATTATGTAGTGTCCAAGGCATAATACATTTTAACTGGAGAAAAACACAGGTTTAACTAGTAACTTCAATATAATGACTGCTGAATGACTAAATGTATATGGTAAGATTTCCAAAGCTCTAAAACATGCCCATTCTTTATGCTCTATTCCAGTGGTCCCCAGCCTTCCTGGCCTCAGGGACTGGTTTCGTGGAAGACAATTGTTCCACAGACCCTGGGGGGGATGGTTTTGGGATGATTCAAGCACATTACATTTATTGTGCACTGTATTTCTATTATTAATACATTGTAATACATGAAATAATTATACAACTCACCATAATGCAGAATCAGTGGGAGCCCTGAGCTTGTTTTCATTTGCTACTCACTGATAGGGTTTTGATATGAGTCTGCAAGCAATTGATTATGGTGTGTGTGCAGTCAAACCTCTCTGCTAATGATAATCTGTATTTGCAGCCACTCCTCAGCGCTAGTATCTCCGCCTCAGCTCCACCTCAGATCATCAGGCATTAGATTCTCATAAGGAGCGTGCAAACTAGATCCCTCACATGTGCAGTTCACATTAGGGTTTGTGCTCCTATAAGAATCTAATGCTGCCGCATTAGATTCTGACAGGAGGCGGAGCTCAGGAGGTAATGTGAGCAATGGGGAGTGGCTGGAAATACAGATGAAGCTTCACTTGCTGGCCCGCTCCTCACCTCCTGCTGTGTGGCCTGGTTCCCAACAGGCCATGGACCCATACTGGTCCATGGCCTGGGGGTTGGGGACCCCTGCTCTGTTCAATAAAATTAAAGGGTTATCATATTTTATATGCTCAAGGTGTGTTCCTGGGCAATAATGTATTCCATTGATATAACAAATTAGTAAATTGATTATTTAAAATAGTAAATTGAACTAAGGAACTAATTTCTTTGGTCTGATGAATTTCTGAAGTCTAATAATTTCAGGTTTGTACTACAGTCACCTTTAAAGTGTCATAAGCCCCACACTGAATTCAAATTAAACATCTAGGAAGATAATTTGATATGCATTTATGGAATCCTCAGTGGCTTGCCCATGCCTGTTACATATAGCTAAACTAGGTAACATTATCTAGTGAGCAAGGCCCTATACCAGCAATGTGTAGGCTGTGGAGAATTTACAAATATGTGTGGATGTCCAGTTGTTAAGGTACTAAGAGCTAGGCTACTGGAGCCAAACACACCACCTACCCAATATATTATCTTTTAAAACACGCTGGATATAACCCACTGACCCCATACCTCCTAATATTCTTTAGCCTAATGGGTGACTATTTTGAGACTCAGGCTTTACACAGGACAGGGATATAAGTAATCCCACTGGTGATCAAACTTTATCTTTCTTTACATAAACTGCTGCCAAGTCAACAAAATCCCATTTTAAAAGATGCTGTTAATGAAAAATTTTACTGGGATTAATCACAAATTTATCTGTTAGGTTAAGATTTCTACATGACAGTCTCCTTAACCATGTCCTAAACACTTGTAGAACAAAATATTTAGCTATCTTCAGTTTGTTATAATTGGTTCTGACTGAATCAAAACATATAAACATATCCCCTTCTGAAAATAGGTAGTGTAGCCCAGATTTATAAATTTATCCTCATTTTAAAACTAGCAATGCACTATAGTTAGTATAATTAACACAGTGGCTGTCAGGAAGCTTGTCATTCATATATCAAGCAATATATTTTACATTCGGCAAACTTAATTTTTATCAAATGTCCTTTAATTTCATAGACAACAATATGATACATATTGTATAAGAAGCACACAATAGTTTTGCAGTACAATTTCAAAGTGTATACAAATTGGAATACAGAGGTTAAACACTGGTGTGCTGACAGCATTTTTGAACTCTGGATAAACTGCATACAAAACTTACAATTCAAATCTTAGCCAATCTGGAAACTTTACTTCCTATAATATAAAAATGATACTTTGAGATGCAAAATATTGTTTACTAACAAACTATATAAACATTTAAAATAATCATTAAAAACTCAACTTTAGAATTTATAAAGATTAGCTATAAAAATATATTGGCAGTCACATTTCTTATAAATGTACCATTCACTACATTACAAAATAGTCTCTCACATAAAATTGCCTTAGTAACTGTACTATTTTAGAATCTGATAAACCTTACATTAAACCAATTATAAAATCCTCTTGGAAAACTTTGGTATGCATCTTCAGAAGGTTTTTAAAATACTCTAACATCTCAAGGGCCTGTAAACATTCCATTCTATTAAAGCACAACAGAATAAGTAATGTATATTTAACTGCATACAGAATATAGAATCAAAAAACAATTTATTAAATATTTGTAGAAAATCACCATTCCCAGAGTAACCAAAAAACAAACCATTTAAAAGTATCAAACTTTTAAACAATTCTCTTTCCATTCTGATAAAAAAATGTTACAAAAATCACCACACTCCACTCATGTACCTTAGATGCCTTTTAGGACAAGGCCTCAAAAATAGTTAACCCAGTCTCAAAAATCCTCTCAAGTCCAATAAACAAACTTTTAAAAACCCATTTAAGACCTGATGATAGAGCAAGTATACATAATCAGAACACACAGTTTATATATATAGTTGTGTATTAGCTTTTTTCTATTTGTAATTTAGAATTTATTGGCAGAAGTTGCACACACACACAATTGAAAAAGGTAAATTTTAGGAAACGGTAAGAAATGCAAACCTATAGGGTAAATTGATTTATTTTTAAAAATCTGATTTATCAAATTTCATCTTATCTGCCATTTTTGGAGTATGACAACTATTGTTATTTAGAAAATTTGAATTTGTGAAAGTTCATTTCTTGTTTCTTGAGTATGTTTAATTTTTACAGAGCTTCCAGTTGTGCCAGTGACCTCCTTGAGGTCTTTTTCCACTTTATCCTCTGTCACCAGATCTCTTGCATAAGATATTTATCTCTGAGTTGCAAAAGCCTAAATAAAAAGCTTCATTTTTGACTTTTTAATTCATAAAACTCCACTAAAAAAGAAATTCTAATTTTTAGGCAAGTCCACAAAAATATTTTCTTTCTTAAGCATCAAACACTTTTATTAGAATAAAGATCCTTCAAAGTTTTCAACTCTTCTATTAGAGTTTTATTTTGATTTTCCAGGACTGCAACTCGATTTTCCAGACATTTCACATATTCTTTCTTCTTTCTGCGACATTCTCGAGCAGCTTCTCTAAATGTAAGCATTAAAAAAACCAATGTTAGAAAAAAGTTCACATTCCTTAAATGGTAAATGCACTTCAGTAATCTTCCCTGGTCATTTTTTCCTCATTAAAAAAAATTAAGGTATAATCTATATACAGTGAAACACAATGATCTTCAGTGCAGAATTCAATCAGTTTTGGCAAATGCATATACCTGTATAACCCACCCACTCATCAAGACATACATTTTTATTGCCCCAGAAAGTTCCCTCATGCCCGTTCATTTCCCCAAGCAACTACTGTTTTGATTTTTATCACCATAGATGAAATTTTTCCTATTCTAGAACTTCAGATACCAGAGTCATACAGAATGTACTCTTGTGTCTCATCTCCTTTCACTCAGTATATTTTTGAGGTTTATCTGTGTTACTGTGCAGTGGTTTGTTCCTTTATATTGCTGGGCATATTCCACTGTATGAATATCATTACAATTTGTTGATCCATTCTCTTGGGTTGTTTTCTAGTTTTAGCTGCTGTGCATGTTCTTGTGCCAGTCTCTTTGTGAACATATGTCCCATTTCTCTTGGATAAATACCAAGAAATGAAATTTATGGGTCCTCTTATTAACTTTTGGCACATAGATTCTCTAATTTTTATTTATTGAGTTTTAATTACAAACAGTGCTTTCATTCTCAGTTTTGTACATGTCCTGTTAGAATATTTCTATGGATTTACATTCAAGTTTTACATACATATAGAGGTAAAAAGTATTATTTTGAGTATTTTTTATACTATGGACTGTAGATATTATCTGCAACTTGCTTTTCTTACACATACTGTTTTAATGATGTTTCTGTTGAAATACTGGTACACAGTTCTTTGCCATGTGGATGTTTCATTGTTAATTAATTTTCACTTCCCTAACTACTAGTGTGATTGAGCATATTCTCAAAAATTTAATGGTCTTTCAAATCTGCTCTTACATAATTTGCCTATTCATACCCTTTTCCATTCATACATTTTGCCCATTTTACAATTAGACATTATTTGAAAGATGAACAACCTAAGAACTCTCAGTGCATTATACACAGTAACCCTTTATCTGTTTCTACATTATTTTCTAATCTACCACTTGATTTCTGATATTTTTATTTCTTAATGCAATAAATGCTCTTTTTTAAACTTTCTTGGCTTAGATTAAAATGTGATACACTATGTATTTCTCTCTAAATTTTATCTTAAAGATTTTATTGCTTAATTTTCAGTTAAGTCTTTAATCCATCTGCAATTACTTCTGTATATGGTATCAAACAGGAGTCCAATTTAATTCTCCTCCAGATGTGGAGCTGTGTCAGTATCATTTCAAAAATATATTCAACATTTTTTCAGTTGGGTTGTACTTCTGATTAATTCAGAAGATCTTTATATTTTCAAACAAATCTGTTTGTTTTTGGTTAGATATGTTGCAAATATCTTCTATAGGTTTGAAGCTTATATTTTCATTCACTTTATCTTCTGATGAAAAGAAGTTACTCATTTTAATGAGGATTCATCAGTTTTTCATGTTAATTATTTTGTGTTTATGTGTGTTGTTTTAAGGAATCTTCCTTATACTTGAAACCATGAGATTATACATTTTCACCTAAAAGTTTTTAAAATTTCACCTTTCACATATATGTTTTTAATCCATTTAGTATGATTTTTGTGTATGGTGTGAGGAAGAAATCCAATATATTTTTTCACATATAAATATCTTAGCACCATTTATTGGAGTCCCTCCTTCCCCCAATAATCTGCCCTACCAGGGTTTCTTTCATGTATTCACAGATCTGTTTCTGAGCTCCCTACTCTATTTCACTGGTGATTTTATCTCAATGCCAATATAACATGATTTGAATGACCACAGCTTTAAACAAAACTTGATATCTCCTCACCTTATTCTTGTCTGGAATATTTTGGCTGCTCTTGGCCCTTTACTCTTCTACAAATTTTAGTATCAACTTGTCAAGTTCTTCAAACAACCTGTTTGGGTTTTGATTGGAACTGCATTGAATCTATGGATCAATTGGGGGGAAAAATAGTCATCTTTATAATACTGAGTTTCCATATCTATGGACATAGTATATTTCTGCATTTATTTAGATCTTCCTTAATGTCTTTCAAAAACATTTTACAATGTTTTCCGTAAATGTTCTGGACAGCTTTTGTTAGATTTATTCTTACATATTTTATTTATTGATAATATAAATGGTATCTTTTAAATAATTATTTACTTTCTGCATTTATTTAGATCTTCCTTAATGTCTTTCAAAAACATTTTACAATGTTTTCCGTAAATGTTCTGGACAGCTTTTGTTAGATTTATTCTTACATATTTTATTTATTGATAATATAAATGGTATCTTTTAAATAATTATTTACCAAACTCTTTATTGATGATGTGAAGAGATACAGTTGATTTTTTTTTTTTTTTT
>NW_006779087.1:2031691-2032640 GCF_000442215.2 Lipotes vexillifer | reverse complement strand
AAAAAAAAAAAAAAAAAAAAAATAGTTTTTAGATTCAGAGATTTGTTTTAAACTTATACTAGGAATTACTTTCAATCTCCTTCCCTGCAACACACATTACATACATATATAAATATATAAAGTCCCATTATCCCTATTTATTCCACCGTCCACTCCCCACCCCCCTCCTGAGGTAAACATTATTTTGGTGCACAACCTTCCTAATCTTTTCCTATGGTCACACAGATTGATATATAAATATCAAAATAGGTTTATTTACACACATTATAGATACACATCTTTTGATGTTAAATATATATGTTAATACAGAATGTTTTCGTTTTTGCAACGTATCTTCCTGTACTTGCTTAACATGTTTATTTACCTGGTTGAATTTACTTCTTTGAAGAACTCAACTGCACTGTTCAATACAGTAGCCATGAGCCATGCGTGGCTATTTAAATTAACTAAAATTAAAATAAAAAATTCAGTTCCTCAGTCTCACCAGCCACATGTCACGTGCTCAGTATTCACATAGTTTCGCAGCTACTGTACTAGACAATGCAAATACAGAACATTTGCATCATCAAGTTCTACTGGATCATGCTGCCCTAAATATGACTTGTACTATACTTACTTCAGTTGTAACATATGAAATATCAGCCCAAGTTTCTTTGTAGTTTTCATAATTCTAATTTTTAATGGGTTTAGAATAATAAACCATTTAATATATCATAAACTTTTAACTTGCTAATATGCTGCCTTAAAAATTTTTTGGAAATAGCAATACATGTATATGATTAAAAAAAAAAAATTCAGTTTTGTTTAAAATGAAAAGTGAACCTCCCAATTGCCTCTGATCTCTGCTCCTAAGTTTCCTTCCTTGCAACCGCTATTCCCAGTTTCTTAGGTGTCCTCACAGAAATATTCTACATATATTCTTTTTTTTTTTTTTTTTTTTTTGGGTAGC